>NW_027211626.1:24785000-25157500 GCF_022749685.1 Semicossyphus pulcher
GGCCTGGTCTGATGATGGGTGGGTGCATGCATGTACATTGCCTCCCTGGGGAAGACATTGTTCCAGGATGCACTATAGCAAGAAGGCAAGACGGCAGAGGTAGTGTGATGCTTTGGCAATGTTCTGCGGGGAAACCTTGGGTCCTGCCATTCGTGTGGATGCTACTTTGACACGTACCAACTACCTAAACATTACTGCAGGCAAAGCACACCCCATCATGGAAATGGTATTCTCTAATGGCCGTTGCCTCTTTCAGTGTTGTTCTTAATTTTTACACTCGTGGAATGCCTCTTGTCCAGTCAGATTACTTGGTCTGAATTTAATGTTGTATAAAGAGTCATAATGTGCACATTCTGTCTGAGTGAGATAAAGTCAAAGTTAAACATGAGTTTAACGTACGAAACGTCATAAACTATAAACGGGCTTCCTTGTCACGCCTTTGGCACCAACCTTTTGGGTTCTTTTTAATCAATATGATGACATTTTAATCTATTAACCTACATTAATCCCGTGAATGTGTCATCCTCTTGTTTACGTTCATTCCGTCCGTGTGTTACCTTTATGCTTGTTCCCTCAAGAACTTTTAGGACTCTCGATGTTTGCATAAGCAGGTATATGGTCGTGTTATTCACGAACTGCCAGTGTAAGAACAGATATTAGTTTGTTCAATGAGCTCGAGTTCTGCAGTAATCTGTCGACATCTCACCTTTAAAACAAACAGAAGCCTGTTAAGTGATGGAGAGAGCCAGTGCGCCGCCATGTTGATCACTTCTGACGGTCACCAATGCCACTGACGTAATGACGTTTCAGTTTTAGAGGGACTTGAGTGGTGGAGCGAGAGGCGTCAACTCCAGCCATTTTTTTTGTTCAGAACTTTATTTAAATCAATCGTTCATGCCGATACAGTTTATATGTACTTTTCAAACAACATCGGAACACTTGCTATACATGGAGAGTACACTTCCCCTTCACGTACAGTACGTCACAGCCTAGCTGTCAATTTATCTCTCTGATTGGTCACACGGTAGGCTATGTCACACTGTATAACCCATACAGTCATTGATATAATCCAATACCTTGACATCTCCCCCTCAAATTAACATCCCCTCAGGATTACAGGGTTGATCATAAATAATAACGATTTTCTTTTAACTTGTGACAAACTGCACAATAATGTGCTATCTTAGCACCCTTAGGCATCTTAAACATTTAACATAACTTCAACGTATTCACAATAGCTTAACTAACTGTCTTCTTATCAACAGCTTTCTCTCTTTACTGGATGAACAATAACTCTATGTATTTAAACTTCCTGTTCTATTAAGAGACTGTACAGAACATTACATCTAACTCACATATCCAGTCTTAATACAGGTTTACACTCTCTTTCAAACCTTATCACAAAATGACCTTCTGCTATGTTTTTAATAAGTCTGCTACTTTGATTTTGTGCCAGACAAGAGCTCTGCTTTCGTGTTTCAGTTCCAGACACTTTCCATGTCTTGTCCTCATCCAACTTTAACAGAACTGGATCTCCTGGACGTAAAACTGGCAGATCTTTCACTCCATGCCTTCTGTTGAAGTAAAAGCCCTGTTGCTGCTTTGCCTCTGCATCTCTGCTTCTGATGAGAGCTTTATCAGGCCACTTGGGGACCAGATTCTTTTTGAGCGCAGGTAGTGTAATTCTGAACTTTCTCCCCATCAGCAGTTCTGCTGGACTCAAACCAGTAGAGGTCGCTGTTGTTGCTCTGTAGCACATCAAGGCTAACAGTGGATCATCTTGTTTCAGGATGCGTTTTGCTGTTTGTACAGCGCGTTCTGCATGTCCATTTCCTTGGGGGCTGTTTTGACTGGATGTAACATGCACAATGTCATACTGTCTACAAAAGTCTCACTTGTATATTGTGGACCATATCAGTGATTATCTGTTCAGGAATGCCAAATCTTGCAAATGTAGCTTTCAGTAGCTTTACCACTTGGTCTGTTGTTGTAGTTTGCAAGTGTAATATTTCCATGTAACGTGAGTAATAGTCTGATATCACTATGTAGTGCTTGCCTTTATACTCATATAAGTCTGTGGCTATCTTTTGCCATGGTCGCTCAGGCACAGGTGTTGGTTGTAGTGGCTCTTTTCATTGCTTCCGTCTGTTCCTCTGACAGAAGTCGCACGTTTCCACACAGCATTTAATATCAGCTGATATTAACGACCACCACATAGTCTCTTTTGCCCTTTCTCTGCCTTTTGTCAGGCTTTGATGTCCCTCATGTATTCTCTCTAGTATTTCCTGTCTCACAGACTGTGGAATTACAGTGCGACAGCTTGGTGTGATGAGACCCTCACATGTTGACAACAAATCTTTTACTGTGTAATAGTCCCTTGTATGTGATGCTCGTTTAGGCCATCCATCTTTAATCAGCTGCACTACACTCTGTAGCTGCTCATCTCTCTGTATAGCAGACCTTATCATGTCCAATTTTTGCTGATATATTGTGTGTGACTGCATCCACATGACATGCAATGACTGTCTCTGTGGTATTGTCTCTGTCTTTTACTGGGTTGCGTGACATGGCATCAGCTATAAGTGTTTTTCCCGGTGCATACTCTGCCTTGCCATTGAAGCGCAGTACGCCGGGGACACACCGGACGAGGAAGCGCTGCAAAGCGCCGCACGACAAAAATCGTGCGCGAGCCAGAGCACTTCCGTTCACACCAGATGCGCATTTCTCCGTGCCGGTCGACAAGCGCCTCTGCCTCATCTCTCTGGGGCTCTGTTTAGATACTGACAAATGTATAAAAGCACATAAATATAACATCGCATTTGTCCATCGCAGTGTTTTATTTAGAAAATTGTTTTCATCTTGAAAATTGACCGGATTCTCTCGTTGTTTCATGTGTGACTTCCTGCCAGGATTGACGCGATCGCTCGCGGCTCGCGCAAAAAATAGACCAGACGTCGAAACGATCGCTGCAGGGCACGAGCCGGCCCGACATGGGCGCTGAAAGGAAACTGGCTCCGCTTCTCGGCGCTTCGTGGCTATTTGCGGGTATTTGCGGCGCTTACGCGTCCGGTGTGTCCCCAGTGTTAGCCTCATCATCAGTCTTTGACATCTCCCTGGTTCAGCATCCAAATCTTTGCTGTTGATCAGTGGTACCAGAGGCTTGTCATCTGTTATCAGTCTGAATCTGTTCATGCCTACCAAGTACTTTTGGAACCTCTCACAGGCCCATACTCCTGCTAAACATTCTTTTTCAATTCGCGCGAACCTGGTCTCCGTGTCTGACAGTCTCCTGGAACAATATGCGACTGGCTTCCAGCTTTGTCGTGAAGAACGCCCCCTATCCCATAGCTGCTTGCATCTGCTGATACAGCTGTCTGTCTTTGTGGGTCGTAGTGGGCCAAGACCGGCGTGGTGATAAGGGCCTCTTTGAGTCACTGAAAGGCTTTTTGCTGAGGTTGATCCCAAATCCACATGATTTCTCTTTTCAGTGTTCTCTCTGGTGTTGTAGCCAAATCTGGTATCTATTTACTCATGTAGTTGATCATGCCCAGTGCTCTCTTTAGCTCCTGAACATTTGCTGGCTCCTGTAATTTACTGATGGTGGTCACTTTGCCTGGCATCTGCTCTCACTCCATAGCATCCACTACGTGGCCTAAGAACTGGAGCTCTGACTGTCTGAACACACACTTTTCCTTTTGAAGTTTGAGACCAGCCTGCTCCATTCTCTTTAATGTGCTTTCCATGTGTCCATCGTGTGCATTCATGTCCTTTCCATGGACACTGACATCATCCATGTACACAGCTACTCCCTGTAGACGATCTAACAGTCTAACTGGAAAATCTCAGGCACAATATTTATCCCAAAGGGCAGGCGCTTGAAACAATACCTCCCAAAAGGTGTGATGAAGGTGGAGAATAGGCCGCTGTCTTCATGTAGAAGAATCTGCCAAAAACCTGATGCTGCATCCAGAGATGTGAAGACTGTGGAACCTGACAGCTTGGTGAGCGTCTCCTCTGTTGTTGGCAGTTAATATCTTTCTCTTTTAATGTTTTCATTAAGCTTTTGCAGTCCTGCGCATCTCACTGCACCGGTGGGTTTCATGACCGGTACTATGGGTGTGCACCAATCTGTAGGTTGCGTGACCTTATCTACCGAACCCTGCTCTTCCATCTGCTATAGCTCAGCCTGGACTTTCGGGAAGAAGTGGTAGAGGGACTCTTCTGGCTGTATGTACAGCATACGGTACAGCTCCCTCGCTCATGTGGATCTTGACTGGCTTAAGTGTTTCCTGACTTCCTGACCCTGCACTAACCTGCTGTACCCTTTACTAGCCCCATCTCTACTGCTGTCTCACTACTTAACAGGTTGCTTACCTCTTGCTACATATATGGTAAAGATGTATTTCTTCTGTTTAGGAAGTCTACTGGCAGTGAACTGTCCCACAATGCTCAGTGATCCTCCCAGGCTGTCTAGGGCTTCAATAGATCTAGCTAGCTTTCTCTTAGGTCTTAGTGCTTTAAATGTCTTTACATTCATTACAGTGACATCGGCTCCTGTATCTGTTCTAAAGCTAACTGGAGTGGATCCTACATTTATTGATTCTGCCCAATGCTCTACACTTGCCTGGTTTGCTTTATTTATTTCTCATAAATAAAAGCTTCCCTCAGTGTCTTTACTGTTTGTGATTTCCCTCACTGACTAAGAGAAACATGTCCTCTCCTAATGTCCCTTCTTCCCTCATTTTCTGCATTCAGGCTCTAATGCTGGGCATTTGGCTTGAGCCTTGTGCTTCTCTTTACCACATCGATTGCACCTGGAGTCTCCAGAGTGGGCTTGTTGCTGTCCGTAGTTTCTCTCTATAACAGGCGACTTCCATGGTCACCGATGTGTCACCTCCTGCACATTGAGCACCATCTGCTGCTCCTGCTGACGCCTTCAGCTTCTCTAACTGTCTGCACCGTTATTTCTAAGGTGAGGTCGGGCATTAGCTGTAGCCACCTCGATAGCTCCTTATCACAGATTCCGACTACTAGTCTGTCTCTTATGTGCTCGCCTTGTTTTCCCCCGAAGTTGCAGTTCTCACTCAGTTTGTAGAGAGCTCTGATGAACGACTCGGCTATCTATCCTGGCTTTTATTCTCGCTGGTGAAAGCTTGCTCTCTTGTTTAACGTGTTTTTCTTTGGAATAAAAAATGTTTTACATTTTTAAATAAAAATTCATGATCATCCTTTTCTCCCCTTCTCCGAAGATAAAAGACTTGAATATATTTTCTGCCTAGATAAGGGTGCTAAACCGTCATGTCCAAACCTCACCATTGCGTTCGGTCTCTCTCTCAGGACACTGACACCATGTCAAATAGGGCTGCTAGCTGATACAGCTTATTTGTACTCAGAAACAAGCTGTTTATTTGTTTTCAAACAACGTTGGAACATGTGCTTTACGTTCAGGGTACCATTGGATAATCCGTTCTGGGATCAGATAACCCAAAACGAAACCGCTGAAAACGGCTCGTTTTATTGTTTTATCGTTTTTGACCAAAACAAGAAGTCGAAAGTACGGAGCCGTTTTCTCGTTTTGTCACTCAGAATCAAAAATTGGAAAAACAGCAAAACCAATTTAAAGAAAACAAAACAATTTGTTGTTTATTTTTGTCTATTTATTATCTAAACTTTTATCATAATAAATAAAGGAATAAATTGGGGTGGTCATGTAACACGGAAGTAACGGTTAAAATGTCAAAATAAAAGCCCCTAAATAGCGCCGGCTGGCTGGATGGAAGGATTTGAAATGATTTTGAGAGGCATTTATTTATATTACACTACAACATTCCCGTTCTCGGGAACTACATATTCCCTTGCCAAATACTGATCACTACCTCAACTACTACCACTACTACTACTACCAATTTTATTTCTAGTACTACAAATACTGATAATAATAATTATAATAATAATAGTTTTGAAATTACAATTTAACTTAAATCTACATTCTTATCATCATTTCATATTTTTTAAAAACATTTTGTTACATATTTCGTTTCATCTTAACTCAAAATTAACATTTAAATGAATATTAGGTCATTAAAAAATAATAATAATAATCTAGTTTCTTTCAGACAAATTTGGTCTAAATTTCAAATCTCTACATCACCAATTTTGGTTTGGTTATTTCCTTTTTATTTTTCTAGCAGAGGTCCCCATCCTCCACCCTGAAGATTATAATCAGTGACATGGCTTAGGATAATCATGACAGCAGAAAAATCATGATTACAATTATACAACATATTGCAATTGAACAACAGGAGCGTAACTGGGACAGCAGTCTGCCACTGAACATCTCCTTGGTCTTGAAGGTTTCCAGCTGCAGATGGTTCGACTTGGACTATCTCACAGACTCCTCCACCAGGCTCCTGTACTTCCCCTCCTGTCCATTCCTGACACAGCCGACGATCAAAGTGTCGTCTGAGCATTTCTGCAGGTGGCAGAGCTCAGAGTTGTGCTGGAAGTCAGAGGTGTAGAGGGTGAATATGGGGAATGTACCATCCCCTGTGGTGCTCCAGTGCTGCTGAGCACAGTGTCAGATGTGCAGCCTTTCATGTGTGATGTCAGTGCAACCGGACGGAAGTCATCTGGCTCACTGGGGTTTTTCTTTTTGGGGACAGGGATGAGACACCAAGTCTTCCAGAGCACTGGGACCCTCCCCAGTCGCAGGCTCAGGTTGAACAAACACTGAAAGGGCTCCCCAAGTTCAGCAGAGCAGGCCTTTAGCATCCTTGGACACACCCCGTCAGGGCCAGCTGCTTCTCTGGGTCTTATCAGCACTCTGCTCACCTGGTCTTTGGTGATGCTGGGGGGGGCAGGGGGTTGCATTGTCCATGGTAGGGAGGTGCTAGGTGGGAAGCTCCTGGCTGCAATAGCTGGGCCCCTTGCACACAGTCCCCCTCTTTGAATGCCCTCTTTTTCCTGTTAAGGATGTCCTTGACATTGCTGGTAATCCAGGCCTTGTTGTTAGGAAAGCAGCACACAGTTTTTATGGGACCCACAACATCCATACAGAAGTTCAGGTAGTCAGTGATGCAGTGTGTGACACCCTCGATGTCCTCACAGTGGCTCTTGCAGGACACACTTCCTAAAAGAACGTGTGGTTGTAGGTTGTCTGCATCCGTGGTTTCTATTGTGGTTTCAGTAGCACTAGAATGTGATCAGATTACTCCAGTATGATAACCACTATAAAACATGGTCTTTGTCATCTACAAAGTAAAACCTATGTGCAATACTGTAACATGATCTGACACAGTTGAAATGCAGCTAGGATTGTCCATTCACACACTAGTGCAGCATCAAGAGTTGGACACCACAGGACACAAGTCTTGCTTAAACCACCTGAAAAAAAAAACTAAATGTATGTATGATGAATGAATGCAAAATTTGTGTTGTATTTATTTTGCCTGAAAGAAGTTTCTTTTTTTCTTTAACTAAGAGCACCATAGGTGTCAGACTGAGAGACTCCTTTCTGACATCCATTGGTAATTGTACAAACAGCTGAAGTATTTTATACACATGAAAGTCAGTTGACAGGTCTTAGAGAGTATTTTGTGTGGAAAAAATGTAATAGGCCCTTTGTGGCTCCAAAGATAACTCTGTGAAGTCTGATGCAAGCCTTTCTATTTCTCTGTAACTCGATCAAGCCCTCGTGTCTTTGGTTACGTGTGAGAACTTGTTGAAATTATACAGTTATTTCCATCATTGCAGAATGCAGTGGTCAGACTAAAACCATCATCTGATCATCATCTGATCATGCAAGCATGGTCAGATGAGAAGCACAGGTGCAATGATGGGAAATCACAGAGGTTGAGCCTTTACCCTGTAAGACCCAGTATTGCATTTGCCCACAGATCTGCCCAAAGAGGTCAAAAGGCAACTAATGCTGCTGAGGCTGCTGTGTCAGCAGATGAATATGAGCTGCTCCATAACAGTAGTTTCAGGTAGCGCGCTCCTGTGCGTGATGATTTTGGACGGAGAGGGAAAAATAACGGTCCTGTTTCAGCTGACCAGATGCGTTCAGGAAAAGCTGGGTCGTTTAAGTCAGATCATAGATCAGGCAACTTTGATACAAGTACAATCTGCAATTACTGTCATGAAGCAGGGCATTGGAAGGCTGATTGTCATGTACTACAGAACAGAAATAAGGCAGTAAAACCAAACGTGAAGCCTGCTGCTGCTGCTGCTGCGGCACCAGTTATGTCTGACAGTGTCTCTGACGCACTTGTTGCTGATTGTTGTGAGCTCGATGTTTTGGCTGCATATGCTCTGTTCATTCGGGATGGTTTCTTGTCACTTGTGGGAAGTGATGCTAAAGTGCAAATAAAAATCCTGAGGGATACAGGGACCTTTGACTCCTACATAGTCAATTCTTTTTTACCTTTATCTCATCAGACCGACATCGGAGACTGTAACCTAAGTCGGGGGATGGTGATGACGCATCGTTTGGTTTTGGTCATGTACTCGTGGCTCCGGTGTAGGGCGTCTTTTTGTTCATGGCAATACAAGACATAACAATTACAATTATATACACATTGAGCCATATAAATTGAAATTCAAATAAAATGAAAACATTTTCAAAATGTAGAATTACCTTAAAACAAAAGTTTGTAAGTTTGATTAACATGTCATATTTCATGATGACAGTTCACACCTTTGTCACTGGTCTTTCAATAATATTTGTCTTTCTTTGGATTTGAACAGATCTGACCACGTCTGATTTGTCAGGGAAAGTTTTTATTATCTTTCCGATCATCCAGAGATTTCGTGTGGCAGTGGCATCTGCGATCAAGACAATGTCTCCTGTTGCAAAATTACGTTTCTTTTCATTCCATTTCTGCCTGTCCTGTAGTTTAGTAAGATATTCTTTGGACCATCTTTTCCAGAGTAAATCTGAGATGTACTCTGCCTGTTTCCATCTTCTTCTTGCATACTGGTCCTTTCGATCAAATAGGCCTGGAGGTAGAATCGGTTTCCTTTTCAAGGTGAGAAGATGGTTTGGCGTCAGAGTTTTCTAGGTCATTAGGGTCCTCAGAGACCTTAGTAAGAGGTTGGTCATTTAAGATTGCCTCAGCTTCGCATAAGACGGTGACCAAGGCTTCATCAGTTGAGGTTTGTTGATGTAAAACAACAATCAGCACCTTTCTTATCAGCCTGATCATGCTTTCCCAAGCATCGCCATGATGGGAGGCTGTCGGAGGGTTGAAACTCCACTTGATGTCATCATGTAGTAAAGCTTTCCCAATTGTCCCATTCTTCAATTCCGCAATTGCTCTTTTCAGCTCCTTTTCTGCTCCTGTGAAGTTTGTGTCATTATCTGAGGGGAAATGAGACACAGGTCCTCTCGGGTACATGAATCGACAAATTGCACCGATGCAAGAGTCTGTTACCAATGAATGTGCCACTTCTAAATAGACTGTTCTGCTGCCATACATGTCAAGATGACTCCATAGCGTTTTACACAGGAACGGCCTTGTTTCACCTCAATGGGCCCAAAGTAATCCACCCCCCAGTTTGTGAATGGAGGCTAGTCTGGAGTAGTTCTTTCTTTGGGAAGATCCGCCATCCTTTGATCACACATTTTTCTTTTGTGACACTTGCAAAAAGCACAACTTGACAAGATTTTTCTTGCGAGTGCATTGGCGTGAGTGATCCAATACTTTTCTCTCAACCTGGAGAGGATGTAATTTCTCCCACCATGCCTTATCTTTTCATGAATGTGTTAACATGTGTGAATTAACATGATGTGTGGATATACCGCCATTGTGCTGTGTCTGATGCTTCCCTAATGGCAGATATTCTTTTGGCCACAAATGTTCGGAGTCTCTTGTTTTCATTGAAGTATTTAAGGACTGTGCTGCTGTCAGTCCAGAAACAGGATTCTTCTAATTGAAGCTCTTATTCTGCTTTTACCATCTTGTCTACATGAACAGCCAAAACAGCGGCAGTGATCTCCAAATGAGGGATGGTTACTGTTTTAAGTGGTGCCACTCTGGCTTTTCCAAGAAGGAAAGAAACATGTACATTGCCTGCTTCACTCTGTAACCTCAGGTATGTTACTGTGCCATACCCGCCTTCACCGGCATCAGCAAAGTGGTGTAACTGGGCATGGACAGGTGGTCCAAAGTCCTGTGGTTTTGAGCACCTGATCCCTCGGAACATTGAAAGCCAAAGTTCTTTCTGCACAACTCTTGTAAAATGTGCTTGGCTGGAAGAGTAACTGCTGCAAGATGTCCTAAGGGATCTTTCTCTGAACTGACATCTGATAAAAGCCCCCTTAGAGTGATGAATCCGTTCCTTGCAGTCCATGCGGAAGTTGAAGGTGTTGCTTTCCATACACCATTGGAGCCCCAAAGCTCTTTCCATTGGAAGTTGGTCTCTGTCTAAATTGAGCTCACTTACATTTTTAGAGTGGTCCTCCTCAGGAATTGCTTGCAGGACTTTGCGACTGTTGCTGATCCACTGTGTAAGATGAAAGCCCCCTTTATGGCAAAGGTCACAAAGGTCATTACAGTTTTTCTCAGTCGCTTTGGTACATTTCTCAGATCAGAATTGAAATTCTCAAAACTACTTCAATCTTCACATCATTGTGTCACTTGTGCACATCAAAAAAGCAGTTTCTCATTTCTTTGAACAAGTTGCAAATGCTTTGGTACATCTATGCAAATGATCATGTACAATTCTCTGCTGTTTCCTACATTATCAATTGCTTATGTCATGTTGATCAAAATGTATTATAATGGGTCTCTGTTGAATAGTCTCACCCCCACAACATTTAGGCATGAGTTCATCGCATAAGTCTTTACATGCAAAATGGTTGAACAAGTTGTCATAATATGTCAAGCATATTTCTATACATATCCATTAGTCTTTTTTTCTTAATCTGTCCTGAATTGGTAAATTGCTCCCAGGTGAATATTTACTTTTTCTAATGAAGGGAAATGCGTGAAGCATTAGATCATGATCAACCAGTTTTCTGAAATAGCTCAAAGGTGCATCTCATGAACCATCAACTGGCAAGTATATATATAGCCAGAGCACAACACAGTGTTACAATGTCTGACAATGGAAGGACAAGCAAGAGGAGTGAGACTGCGTGGCGGAGGAGCTGGGAGGCAAAACAGAGGAAGAGGCAGAAGAGGCCGAGGACATATGTGTGTTCCTGATGAGATAAGAGCCACACTTGTAGACCACGTTCTCAATCATTGGCTTACAATGGCCGAGGCTGGTCGAAGGGTGCAGCCAAATGTTTGGAGAACAACTGTGTCCTCAATCTTTCAGACTTTTCGTCGACAGAACAGGTATGTAATCTAATAATGGGCACTGTTCTGTAATACTGTATACTTTCTGTAGTGCTTCATACAATACTACAGTATTCCACTTGCATTTTATAATATACAGTAAGTATACTTTATACAGTGACATTTTATCTTACTCAATTTTGTGTTTTGCATTACTATATTTTTTCCACATAGGACTGCAAGACAACTTCACAGGGGTGGCAGAGGGCCCCTTTTCACACCTGAACAGGAGGAGGCTATTTGCACCATGGTTGTAGAAAACAATGCCATAAGACTAAGGGAGATAAAGAGGGCCATTATAGAGGACAACAACATCCAAACAGTCAGAATCTCAACCATTGACAGGGTGCTGAAAAGACACCAAATGAATATGAAGCAGCTGTACACTGTTCCTTTTGAAAGAAATGGTGAAAGAGTGAAGGAGCTGCGCTACCAGTATGCACAGGTAACACATGTATGAGCATACAGTAGCTGTACCTCACAGTAAACAGTACAACATTGTATAGTGACATACAGTACAGTAAGTGTGACCTTTACACATTTGCTGCGGCTGTAGAAAAGAAGATGCAATATGTGCTGTATACGTTGATGTAACTGTATCTTGTCCAAAATCAAAATGCATGTAATGCATCAAACTAATTTTGCGTTTTCTGTATATAGCGTATAATGGAACTGGAAGCAAGTGAACCACTGCACAACTTCATCTACATGGATGAGGCTGGCTTCAACCTAACAAAACACAGAAGGCATGCTCGAAATATCATCGGCCACAGAGCTACAGGTGATGAGCCAGGCCAACGGGGCGGGAACATAACCATGGGTGCTGCTATCTCTGAGAATGGTGTGCTAACGCATATTCCCATTATTGGGCCATACAATACAGAGCGTCTTGTCACCTTTGTAGACACTCTCTACAGGGATCTTATCCCTGAACAAGAGAGGGGTCAGACTGGAGATGACTTGCCAAAGTACGTGATAGTTTGGGACAATGTCAGTTTCCATCGCTCCAACATCATCAGGCAATGGTTTGGGACCCACAACGGGATGCTGATGGAGTTCCTCCCATCCTACTCCTCATTCCTTAACCCCATTGAGGAATTTTTCTCAGCATGGAGATGGAAAGTATATGATCGCCTGCCACATACACAGATGACCCTTCTGGCTGCCATGGATGCAGCGTGTGATGACATCACAGCAGAAGCCTGCAGAGGCCGGATAAGACACTCTAAAAGATTCTTTCCACGCTGCATCGCAAGAGAAGATAGACAGGAACGTCAGGAAGACTGCACTGTAATTCCTACAGCACTGCATGTACAGTGTTCCCTAAGGAGATTGTCCTATGTTCACATTTGATGTGAATGAAATGTGAATCTTGTCCAGTCTCTTGCAATCAATCTCCCACATACACTAAGGTGTAACTTACAATTTACAATAATCATCATCAGAACTTTAGCCATAGTTTACATCAGAACACCCCTCCAGAGTACACTGTTATATTGACAACATGACTAAGCAATTTGACTGTCTTATCCGCACACAATGACACAAGGACTTGTCATTCTGATGGCACTGACATGTTCATTGACACAGATATTTACTTTTGAGAGATGAACTCAGGATTTTGAGCAAGAGACTGGCTTTTGCAGGTAATCCATGGTGTTTTGCTATTTGTACGAATTGTTTTGAGAAATGCACTTACTGTTTTGCAAATGTCGAGGATGATTCGAGATATGTACCAAAGTGACTGAGAAAAACTGTAATGACATTGGCTGTATGTTTGGGGTTGTTGTCCTGCTGCTGTACTTCTCAGCATGGAGGACACCATTAATCCTGACCAAATCTCCAACTCCAAATGCAGCCCCAAACTTGATTGATCATACACCTGACTATAATATTTCTTTTGTTCGCTCACTTATCATTTTGTAAATTAATAGAAATAAATAATTATTATTTATATTTTCGAAAGCATTCTTACTTTACAGCATTTTTTCACACCTGCCTAAAACTTTTGCACAGTACTGTATATATATGTTATATTTTATATCCTATTAAAGCACATTATATTATACCATAAATATATCTATAAATGTTCTTATTATTATTATTACTTAACACTTAACAGCTATCTATCTATCTAACTCTCTTCCATAACCTGTCAAAAGTATTTAAATACTACTTTCTAATAGATAGTAAATATTATAATAAGGTATTACTTTATCTGAAAATCATTTTATAACCAAGAAAATCATATTAGAGCTTCTATTACTTACTTTCAGTGTGACAATGCCCACAAAATGTACAATGGCATTCTAGCTATTCGTTAGATTTAAACAAAGTTTTAGATGTGACCCCTCAAAATGATCCGTCTATTCGTGACCTCTTGACACAAGTTGCATACCATATGTCTGTACACATTTTACACTCATACTCAAATTATTTTCAGAGTCCTGAAGAATTATATATTCAGTCATCCCAGGTAAATGCTAAGATTAGAGAAGGTTGTAAATCACAAAACTTGCTTGTTATATTTTTCTATCCCGTCAATCATTACATCAACCATACATGTTTTTCTTATGACTCCTGATTGTGAACTACTGATTAATAAACCCTGTCATGAGTTTCTAGTTTAGTTCTGGTTTTGTCTTGTATTTCGGTGTTCAGTTATTATTGTTTTACGTTGTCACTTTGTCTCTTGTCATGAGTTCTCATCGTTTAGTTTTGTATTTAGTTTATTCTGTGTTCTTGTCAGCATTTAGTCTCCTTTAGTTTAGTATTTCACTTGTGTCTCTTTGGTTAGATCATTTCCTGTTTTACTTTGTCACCTTGTCTCTCATGTTGGTCCACTTCCTGCCTTTGTGTTTCCCGCTTGTTTGATTACGTGCCCTGCCCTGATTGTTTTCACCTGCCCCTTGATTGTCTCACCTGTGTCTGATTAGCCTCACCTCCTAGGTTTATTTAGTCTTTGTGCTCCCCTGTCTCTCTCATATAAGTCTGCATCTGGGTCCTCAACCTCCTTGTTTCTACTGAAACCGTGACAAAACCACACTTAATTGTAAATGTTACAGCTACTCTGATAGAGAAATTCAGAAACGTTTAATGCCATCTTCATAAACCCTAAAATCTAAGTCAGCCCCACATCAGTAATGCTAGTACCCTGGAGAGGCAAATATCCCTTTTATATCAGTTAGGCCTAGATGTTCTAACAGCCTATTAACCTGTGTAGCTTTCAGGCCAGGTGGAAATAAGGTGCTAGTCAGCCAGGTCAGCTAGTTAGCTTGTCAGGATCCTGTGAAGCCTTATGCTTATGAACCCCCTTTTTTGTGGTTTTGAAGTGACAGAGAATACTTGGGAGCCCGGGAGGGGACATGGGGGGAAAAAATGTAAGGTAGAAAATGAAAAAAAAGAGATATTTTTCTCGCAAAAGTTGTCGAAACGGTCAATGTCCTACTTTCGGTGTCACAGTTTAAATGGTGTTGAATTAACTGGTGACCGTCACAGTGTGTGTGGGTGTGGCTAATGAGTCAGTTGTACACAAACAAGGAAATAAACAACTCGATTTTACTTGGCTGCTTCATCTCAATTACTTAATCTGTGTCGTTTGAGACATTGTAAGACCAACAGTTTGCTGGACCATTCATTTTTCTGTGGACAACATATGACTATGGTGGACCGGCGGACCACACACTCGCCACTGCTACAAACATGTCGTCTCTGCTTCTGTTTTCTTAAAATAACTTATTCAACGGAATCATAGAGTAAATAGTATTTGTCTCAAAAGACACCAATTAATTGAGATAAAGTAGCAAAGTAGAATTAAGTTGTTTATCTGTGACTGCCAACAGTTAATTCAACACCAGTTAAACTGTTACACCTGTCGCCAGGTCAGAGTAAGTAAG
Source organism: Semicossyphus pulcher (assembly GCF_022749685.1). Taxonomy (NCBI): domain Eukaryota; kingdom Metazoa; phylum Chordata; class Actinopteri; order Labriformes; family Labridae; genus Semicossyphus; species Semicossyphus pulcher. The sequence goes on from NW_027211626.1 coordinate 24,800,239, forward strand.
CTCTGTGACGAGATGTCTCTCGCTTAAACAACAACAAAACCTCTCCAACTCAACTCCACAACAAAAATTCATCTTTTTTTCTTTTCTCTCCCATGTCCCCTCTCAGCCTCCGTAGTATTTTGTATTATTTGTATTGTACTGTATTTTTTGGAGCTATCTGGCACTGTAATTTCCTTTGGGATTAAGAAAGTTTTATGTTATCTTATCTTATCTTATCTTTCCTATTTCTGTGGGTGGCGTGGCCAAGTTAACCACCCGGCAACCGGGACAAACACCAGATCGCCTGCGGACACACACACACATAATTGTTAAGCGAGCAATACCAATTAAGTGCTTAAATTTAACAATAGCCTGCCTCATACTTTTATCCGTCATATGGTCAACCAGACAGTGTCCAAAGATGCATCTCAACCAGTTAAACTGTGACACCTTTTGCCAGATCAGAGTAGGCTCTGCGACGAGATGTCTCTCACTTATATGAAAATGTGATGTAATGTCTTTGTATTTGAACTGACCCGGAAGTAGTACATTGACCTAAAACAAACTTTTGCGAGATCTCACAAAACCTTTCCATCAACTTTGCGAGATCTCAAAAAAGTTTCTCAAAAGTTTGCAAATGCGAAAGCGAAAATTCACCTTTTTTATTTTTTTCCAACCTTAATTTTTTCCCCCCATGTTTTCTCCCTCAGTAGAAGACTGTCCCAAGGAATAATTTCCAAAGTATTTTTGTTGAAAAATGTTTTCGTCACAAACAAGAACAAATAGTATAACCATTATTTTATGGATTAGTTTTGTGTTGTTTTTTTACATTGCAATTCACAAAGACAGCATTAGAAATCCTGCAACTGGACATAAAAAACAGTATACAGTAGATGTTGCCTGCTACATATTTATGTGTATGAGACAAAGAATAATAATAAATCGTTCAGATTTAAATGATTTATTTAACAAATTACATTTTCTTGTGCATAAGAAAAAACAATGTAATGAGAAGAGAAAGGTTTTGTGTGCTGCTCTGTGAAGAGTGCACATGTTGTAAACCAGAGGACCGACATGAAAAATGCTCATTTACCCATCGATGGTCATCAGAAACGCACCTCCAACCAGTAATGTGAGCTACAAAGAATTTAACTTGTATTTAAAAAAACAAATAAATATACTGTATGTGTTAAATAATACTAATTATACTTCTATTTCTGTTCATTTGTGAATATTTATTTTCTTCACTAGAGGACCACGGTTGAGTATCATCAGTATTCAGGGTCAGAGGGGATGTGTTTTGGTCTAATAATTTTACTTCAGTAGAAAAAGAATGAAACTTTAAAAACGAATCTTGCTTACTGCTTAATCAGAAGGCTGGATTTGGAAATATGGAAAGAAAAAGCAATCGGTTTCAGGTTGCTCTCCCTGGAATTTATGTTGGATAAAGGTATGTCACATTGCATCGCTACCTTGAATCTATAAACCTTTATGTTTGACCGAGACAGGGTAGATGATATGCTGAATATATGAGTGTCTGAACTGGAAGCCCTCAATGACATACATAGATCTGTTGTGAAACTATATCAAACTGCCTTTCTCAATACAAAGTGCAAAACATCCTCCCTGTAAGGAACACAAGGATGAGCTATTTAGTTGTAATAACTTGAATATGTCGTCTTCGTCACTAAGGGACAAAGTTATTCTGCAGAAAGCAAATAAAAAGCAGCAACCTGATCCTACACGTGCCTGTTACGTCTGTACTTTGAACAGTTAGAAGGCTGGTGGAAGCACCGGAAAGTGGCCTGATATTAGTAAGTAGGCAGTATCAGTATCTAACATGACACTTGACTTCCAGGTCAAATGCAATGGATTTTATTCTGCTTTCAATTTGTGTTTGCATGCCTACAACTGTCTCAGATTATCAGATGTCACATATGACAGAAATCTGGAGTCCATCCCAAATGACATTGAAGGATCACATTTCTGGATTTTCTTGATGTGAGGTGACAGTGCCATTGTGACACTGTGCAAACCCTGCAAATGATACAGGCAATATAGGCAGTTGCTTGCTCATACTGTAGCTGGAGATTATTGCTCTTGAGAATCAAAACTTCATTTACAGTTCTGTCCTTGCTTTCAAAACTTGCACTGCACTTGTCCAGCTACAAACACTTCTAAAATCCATGATATTGTTTAAAGGGAAACAGGGCATCGCTCGATTTGTGTATTGTCTCAGCAGTATGTCCGTCATTCTTATCAGTCAAAACTATGTATTCAACAAGACTTGGAAACACGGAGACTTGAGGTTTTTTTTTTTTTTTTAAACCAAATTGTTATTATAACCATTTTCAACATCCATGACAGTTTACAGATCCCAGTTTCTGTTCATCTTTAACCTAATGTACCACTTTAGTGGTGCATTAAGGTTTATTGTGCAATGAAGGATTATTAGATACATTTTAGGTGTGCTCACAATGTGAAAACTCTATCGTTGTACATTGAAACAATTTGCTTCTTGTATGTTTTGTCTCAACTTCAAATCCATGTTCAACTGACCTGAGTGTATGGATAGAGTATATTGGTAAAAGTCACTCAATTCATTAACAAGCTGTACCACAGTCTTACACAGTATATTCTGCTTGTTTGCTTTGAACAGGGTGAATACATTATTGACTCAATAATCAAATCCAAGATGAAACTTTTTCATGGCTGCAACGTTTGATCAAAGGTGAAATACAAGATGTCTTTTCAGATTTTATTACACATTCTACTGTTAAAAGAAATATGGGTATGACATGTATGGTAATTTTCAAAACCTTGGGTTGGAAATGGAGTGTAAACAAACGCAGGTGAGTAGCCTGCTGAACTGTCCATAGAGATGATGAGGTTAAGGAGAGACTTGATAATCAGAATAAAGCAGTCCCACTGACTCCTAACTGCAGCTGTACTGATAGCTTCTGTGTTGGATTAGACCTCAGAGTGATCTCATTAACATTTTTTAACAAGTTACTATCAATGGATTGTTAGTAGAGGCTTAAGTTTGCTTCAAACAAAGTGCTTATGGCAATGCCTAAAAGCAAATGAAACCAGCAGAATCAGCTGCTTTCGTAACTTTTTGACATTTTACAAACGTATTAATTTAAAGCACACACAGACCTAACAGGCGCACACTTGCCTAAACCCAATGTGTCCGCGGTTTTGGACCTGCTTTGTTACCATGTGTACAATGCTGCCATGAGCTCAGGTTAACGCTAACCACTTTCCATCAGTGTCAATTTAGCCCTTGAAATTGCTTGTCGGATCTTTCAGATAATCTCTCTCTCTAAAGAGGTCATCATATACCCAAATCCATTTCATATTATTTTACAGCAAGAAGAGCAGTCAGTAACATTCCCTGGTCCGTTTCTTCAATGTGATGCCCTTTTTTAATTCAGGTCAGGTAACTAACTGATTAGTTAACATTTTGCATGTTAGCTATAATAATGGAATTCCTATGTCCTTTGCTTTTGGTCCACAGATAGTAAAGATCTCTAAGCTAAGTTTTGTATTTCGGATGAAGTAAAACCTCCACAGGCTACTCCGTCTTCAAATGGAACGACGGATTAAAAATAACAGCAACTATGATTCCACAGAGAAACTGCTTGCCTGACCCGGGTCTCACAATATTCGACGTCTGTTCTTCACATCCAAATTCACCAGTCCCCTCCATCCTACGTGACATACTCCTCATCATCACTAGGTTCTGATTTGATGTGGTCTGGGTGAAGGAGAGGATAGTGTGGTGCCGTAGTCCTGGTACAGACATACCACTCCTTAATGTTAGACAACTGAGGTAAGGCTGGATTGACTGAGCGCTGGCTCCTCCGCGGGGTCCTGCCACTCTGCTGCCTCTGGCCCAGTTGACTTTTCAGACCTGACAGAGAAAGATCCAGAGGCATTGCCATTGGAGATGAACTACGCAGCAGCAACTTATTGTCCTCTTCACTGGCTGAGCTTATATCCAATTCATGATTGGACAAAAGTGGAAAATTTATGTGTCTGTTGCCAAGGGACGGAGCAAGTCGGTTAATCTTAAGGTCAAGGGGCTCAAGCAGAGCCTGATGAGGTTGTTGGAGTTGATGAGGGACAGAGTCGTATGCGTCCTGGGGTTCAGAGGTAGGTGACAACTTGACATGAACCTTCATGTGTTTCCGCAGGGAACTGGGGTGGGTGTAGGACTTGGTGCAGCCCAGAGCCTTGCAGTCGTACGGCTTTGATGCTGTGTGGACCTGTGAGTGCTTCTTCCGGTCACTACTGTTGGCAAATCGTCGCTCACAAAACTCACACTGGAATGGCTTCTCACCTGCAACACACACACAAATCACACTCGTCATTATCACAGACTAAAATCTTTCTTAAATGTTGCCTACTGCAGGTTTCATTTAGTGAGTTTAATGAAATGAGCTACAACCAAATAATTTATATTATAATTATTTATTTACATTTTTAAAATGTAATAAAGGCAACAAACAGGCTGAATTTCTAAAAACTCAATTTCATCAAGTTTCAATTAAACAACAAAAACAGACCTCTTCATTTTGACTTTGAGGCTGCTATTCTGAAGATCTAAGCTTAATCCAAAGGAATAAGCCTTTCGTATGAGAGGTGAAACGTCTTCAACAACTTCAACCAAGTCCAGTTGCCTTTTAGATTAAGCTTAGAATTACTATGACCTGGATGGCTGAGAACCTTCACAGACATCTTTTGAAGCTACAAAAATCAGATCAAAACACTACAAGCAAGATATACATTTATGAAAAGTATAAACAATTCTCAAAGCCACAAGCAAAAACATTCAGCTGCATACAAACTGGAATATCTAAAATAGGTTTGAAACATTATTTTAAAAGATGTCTCTTAAAAATGTCATTTTTATTTGGAAGTAAGGAAACTTGAGGTGTCCATATCACGTAGACGAGGAGAGCCGCAGATGACGATGTTGCATTGCTTACATTTTATCTTACAGCTTAGACAGAAATGTGCTCAAAGTATCAAGGTGGTAAGTTAGACAAATTGCATATGGACATAGATCTTTATTGGAGTACCAGGGCAAAATGTTGGTAAAAGGAACTTCGGCCATACTTATAACCTAGGCTATATATAACATGCACCTTTTTCACATATCTCAAGTAGAATTTGAAGCAAGAGCAGATTATTTGAAGATGAGTAGAAAAGAGATGCCTAAAAGAACTCCAAGAGATTGTTTATTCAAGGTCAACAATTTCGGTATTGCATAAGATTATGTAAAGGATTATAACATACGGATTTAAATGTAGAATGGGCTTTTCATGGAAGATGTAAACATTATATTTTAAATTTATTGGTCAAAAACTTACAAATTACAGGTCAAATTTGTGGGTTTAAATCTAAGATCTGGAGGAAAAATATTTCCCATCTCATGTATTTTTCCTTGTTTTCTCCTGAGGGAGGGGGATGCCAGATTTTTTATGTCAGCAGGCTGGCTTTTTTTGTTTGCTATGCTAACCTATGCTGGACTCATCTATTTGAGAGAAGATATATTCAGAGTTTCAGACTTGTATGTATATTGTCTATGAGTGATATAGGTCTTGCCAAGGGAATAGTAATATAAAAAGTTGCTACACTAAATTAGAAATGAAAAAGCATTGTGATTTCCACTCATCATTCGTTATGAGACAGTGTCCAGCCTTAAAGGACTTCTTGACGTCGTACTACTTTTGGATTAATCTGTATCATGTTACAATGAGCAGTTGTCACTTCAGCTATAACATCATTTATATTCTTCATTGAGGATCAATGAATAATAACAGTTAAATGATGCGTTTTTGCGGCGCTAGCCAACACAACAAAAGCCTTGACATCAAACTTGTTTCATAGTACACCTCTAAGGATTTTTTTGAAACATCACTGTCAACTGTAATGAAAATGCTTTAATATAATTACTGCATATATAATTTCTGCTTTACACTAATATGAGTTTATCACTTTTGTTAACGTGCTGTGTTTACACCATCCTTGTGTTGTACCATGGACCTGATTTGCTTGCAAATTGCTGATTTACTTCTTGTTGCCACAGTGTGATGTTTTACTTAGGAATATGATCACATTTTGATTCTTACTAATTCTAACTCGAATTCTTTCATTCTTTTATAAACTATTCTAAGCACAGAATAATTTCACAACCGTATAGTTATCCTATCAAACCGAAACATTTTACTCTGGCTAAGATAATACAATCTTATTTGACAATTCGGCAACAAATCCTCCTCATGAAGCTTCACATGTTCCGTTTTTGTTTTTTGTTTAAGAGACTTTATGATTTAAAAACATGATCATTTTGGAGGCTGTAGTATGCATACTGAAAAGTGTTTTTTAATGTTCTGAGAATTACATGCAAGTCAGGGGACTTTCCAAAAGTTAATAACGGGTTTATTAAACGTATTCAATCATTATTGTTATTTTTATAGATGTGTTTTAAACACATAAACAATATTCTTTTAGGGTAGTCACAACAAAATGACTGATATTTCTCTGCCATAACTCCATATGTTAGTAAATTGGATCCTGAAAAAAAATCATATCATAAAGTTGCAAATGGTAGGTAATTGAATGGTTGATTTTGGTGGAATGTCGGGAACCTATGTTGAATATCATCCATCCTCACTGTGTAAGAAAACCATGGAATGCCCCCAAAACACAATAAAACCTCTAACCTCAGGGATTGTCCACAGCCTGGAAACCCCTTATTAATATATCATAATTGAGCTATAAAGCCATAGTAAATGATTTAATAACCATACCAATCTAGTAATTACAGTTAATAAACCCTTAATAAAAGGGTGAAGTGGTAGTCTTGCTGATGTAAAAGGTGTAGCATGTATCATATATCATGTAAACTTATTCAGAAATGCAGATGCTGTCAGAAAAATCTGATTCTGGGTTATTCTGAAAAACAATACAGTTCCTGCTATACTATATATCATATGCAAACTAGGAACCAAAATATCATCAGAGCTATGTGTATGTCTCAACCTACCCATTTCTGGTGTGTACATCTAATCATTTACATTTTGTACTTATCCCTTTCCCTCTCTCATCAGCCTGCTGCTTCCTGTCACCTTGCATGGCTTCTGAGCAGCAGTTTCAACCCGTGATTCCTCTAGGAAACAAGGGAGCAATGAAGGGCGGACGTGAATTGGTACTGGACTGAGCCTTCGTAAACATGGAGGGGATTCCTAGCCGACTGGGAACAATCTCTGTTAACCTCTTTATTCTCCGTCTCTGTCCGGAGGCTGCTGTCTTGGCGGATGACATGGATGTAAAGACTATAGCCTAACGGCTGTATCACATCGCTCTGTCTCTAGTCACAGAATCATGAAACCCTACCAGTGTGTGTGCGCGTGTGGATCTTGAGGTTCTCAGAGCGTGCGAACATCTTGCCGCAGTTGGGAAATGCGCATGAAAAAGGCTTCTCCCCGGTGTGCACGCGAATGTGGTTGATGAGTTTGTATTTGGCTTTGAACGCCTTCCCGCCGCGCATACACTCGTCCCACATGCAGACATGACTGAGGGTCTCAAGCCCCGTTGCGACATGCTCGGTGGTGACGTGGTCCACCAGCTCGTGCATGGAGCTGAAAGTTTGGTCGCAGACGGATGTCGACGTCCGCCCAAGCCTCTGTCTCGGAGAAGTTCGGTCAATCCATTTACAGACTAGCTCGGTTTTGACGGTAGGGCCTTTGGAGAAATCCAGAAGGCCGTCCATCCCACCGCCGGTACCACTTTCGGCAGAAGCGGAGATATTAGCAGCCCTCTGCTGGGGTGGTGAGACGATGCTCGAAGCCCCGGAGTTGTTGTTCCCCAACGGAGAGACGAGGCCATTGTGCCTAGCCACTACAGCCGTCCGCTTCATACTCAGCACGGCGGGCTGCCCCGCTCCTGTTGCCAGCTACAATCCTCTATTCCGCGGAAAATGATTTCAGTCCAAGAGGCAAAGCTTTTGCCGCTGCCCTGCTTCCTTCCGCTGTAATCTGGTGAGGGGAAAACGCATGCGGCAGTGTTTTTACCCCCCGCTGTTCGGTGTTAGATCCCGAGAGCCTCCATGCTTTTATTTACTGTGACTGTGAATGGAGGTTAACAGAGTCGAAGGAATACAGCAGGCCGCGTCCCAACACTGTCTAACGGCGTCCCTGTCTCCTTTCTTGCAACACTCCTTTCCTCATTCGTAGTTAAACAGAGAAGTAAACTGATTCCAATTACGTTCAAGTGGTATGTTGATCCACTCTTTCATGGAAATGTGTGTTGAAGTTACCTAACATGGAACTTAATGCAATGAAAGGCAGAATACTATAATGTGTACAAGAATCAAAATGACAAACACTCTTAACACTACTGTTCTCTGTAGCTCACTGAAAAAAAATTATGCTTTGGAGCAACTGAAAAATCGAATTTGTTACAGCTAAATGTATTAGTTTTTGTCAAATTAAAATTAGGATTTGGTTGAAACTTTACTTTTGATAATACCAATCAAAAATATTTATTTTCCCGAAAATTTACATTGACACAAAGTAAAACAATGACTTATTATAAATATTATATATTATATATGTATGTTATCCATTTTTTTTAACATACTTCTTTACAAACAAATGTTTTCACTTTGGAAACACCTAATATTTCTGTCTCTATTTAAGTGAGGTTTTACTTTTATCATAAACTAATTAAATCACTAATTGTGTTACAGGCAATTATATTAACTTTTCTCAACTTAAATTTCTGGCTCAGTAAAAACTATTATTTTAAGATAAGATAATATCAAAAACATTTTGTTACAGCCAGTGTTTAATTTAGTTTACCTACAATAAATAAAGACAGGAATGTTCTCTTTAATAGACCTTAATGTTTATTGTAACAGCTTTAAAATATGCGTCACCTTTTCTATTATGTAGAATAAACATAAAACTATGGAGTTCATTTTGTTTCTTTATTATGCAATCAAACAGAATAGGTTTGACAGCAAAACCTTGCACGCTGCAATCACGCTTCTGAGAGCAAAACTGTCACCACTGCAATCAAAAAAATTATTTATTGCTAATAAAATAAATGTGTGATTTAAAATGTTTTAATGCAAACCCAAAAGTTTTTCTGGAAAATCTGAACATTTTGTTTGCGAATCCAAAAGTTTTGCATGCAGTTTAGCTGAATCTCATGGCCGGGATTTAGGCTGAAAGACGTAAGACATCTCTCTATTGGCCAGTCTCAATCGAAATGACAGCTTGGCAACATCAACTGTCCAACCCGGTTGGTAAGTGGCGGTAACACTTCCGCATTAAACTGTTTCCGGGTCCAAGCTGCTATAACGTCTCCTGTTTACAATACGCCTCAGTGCTGTTTTCAAAAGATTAAGGGACATTGTTAAAATGTGGCTTTTACCGGTGGATGCTACCGTAAGCTAACTTTAACTTAAAAGCATAGAAATGGTTAGCAATCGAAACACGAAAAAGTGGGTTCATAGTCTATGGTTCACAGCAATAAAATCCTTATAGAAACTTTTAGCCCTTATCAGGAATGGCCTATTTTATCAAACAGACTGGAGTGGCTACAGTTTGTTGTTCTAATCCATAGAGGAAATTACAAAGGCATACACTCATTCCCTGGGAATGGGAAAGCCACGGGCCCTGATGGATTCTGGTAACCTATAGAGTTTTACAAAGCATACTCAGATAAGGTAGCTCCCATCATGTTAAAGATGTTCAATCATTATTACAACTGGTCGAATCCCTGAAACTTTATACTCCTTGATACTGAAAAAGATAAAATAGATCAGACCGAGCTAGCCTCATAGTATCTCATCTGGCAACATTTATATTTGTATTCATGTTGAGATTTATAGAATGCATAATCTTGTGCAATAATTATTTATTATTAGCATGTGCAGTATCAGGAGGAATATAATCTTTTCTACTGTCAATACTACTGTCAATTTAACTGCCACCACTACTTCCTGCCTACCTCTGTAAATAACTATTGTAATATTGTTTTTCTATCAGGCACTGTCTCTTTTGCATTAACCCATACACTTTATATTTTCACTTATTTTGAGTTGTTTTTTGCATTTCTCTAATTTGTACTGTACTTCTTGGAGCTGCATGGCACTATCATTTCCTTCAGGATTAATATAGTTCTTTCTTATCTTATCTTATATCGTCCTATTGCCCTCCTCACCTGTGATCTTAAGGTGTTTACTTAAATACTCGCCCACAGACTTAAGAACTGTTTCACAAGCATAATCCAACACAACCAGACTGGGTTTATTCCAGGAAGATTTTCTTTCTTTGATGACTCTATATAACACAGAATGTACCAAATACACATTGAACAAGACAAAAGAACAGTTACTAAACCAAAAAATTTAAGGCCAGAAAACTGAATATATTGCAGGATCCCGGAGTACTTCCGGTATTTTCCAAATGTTATTGTTAACATTTTCGGTGCGGTGCTCCCTATGGATGGATGCGCCCTTAGCATTTGCCTACACTGCCTATGCCACAGGCCAGCCCTGTGTCGCATTCATGTTGCTAATTTTAGCACGTACCATAAGTGACGGTTCCATCTTTAGTCTTGACATCCCTCCGTTGTTAGTATTAAAATGTATCTGCATAATGCAAGCAAATGTTGTCTTCATTTTATTGACAATTTTATTCACAATTTGGCTATACCAAATGTCCCACAAAGCAATTTTGCAGTTAATAAAAGGCTTATACCCATACATACATAGACCTGGCGTCCTGGCGGCTAAAATGATTATATAAGCGAGCAGTGCATCAGTCACCACAATTTTGTTTTGCGAAAATGGGTCGATCAGTATTCAATCCCATGTCATCTCAACTCAAGCCAAGCTCTAATCCCTGTCAGCTATCAATCTCTCATGTCAATCAAGTGTCCATTAGGTATTGTTGTGGTAAAAGTGTAGACCCAAGGGCCAGATGAGGCCTGAACCCCCTTGCCACAACGTAATTAAGGGCATTCTTAAAAATATAGTCCTCAAAAAAGGTTCAGAGACACAAGAGACTGGCAGAATCTGATGCAAAAAGAGTTTATTCCTGTATAAATACAAACAAATAAAAGTCCATCTGGATGAGACTGACTTTTACTTTCCAGAGCTTGGTTATAGACATTCAATAGAACTCCTCCTGAAGAGAACAAACATTTGATTTCTATTGCTTCTTGTCAATGTCAATCTTTCTAACGTGTCAGAAAAGGGCAGACTCTAATCTTTTTTTTGACCCTTTATGATGTCACATCCTGCTGTCCCGCAGCCCCCGCTTTCAGTTTCGCCGACAAAGTTAGAATTTGCCGCCTGCCAGTCAAGTCCTTTGGTCTCACACTTTCTGCACCTGGCTCATTAAAGAACACAGTTCGTCCTTGGTCTTACCCACTTTTGCCTGCACTTGACTCACCAAAGGACACAGTATGCCACATTAACCCTTTACGGCAAAACATTTGACTATGAAATCTTAACTTGAAAACATTTGATGATACAAACTTATTTAAATCATTTGATTATAAAAACTTGTTTAAAGCTCCTGTGAGGAGTTTTTCACTGGTTATGAAACAGATTCTGAATACTCTATATGAACAAAAGCAAAAACAAACCAGACCATCAGCGACAAGATCGATTATTTCTATACAGTTATTATTATTATAAAAAACCACCACTTTAGCTTGTACAGGACAAAATCAGCAAAGAGATAAGAGGTACGGCTTTGTCCACAGGGGGCGCCAAAATCAACACAAACTGAAAGTTCTTCACAGGAGCCTGAAAACAATTTGATTATGGAGTTTCAAAACTTTCTTCAACAGTATTAATGAACTACCTCAGTATCCAGGGGTCATTCATCCTTCACTGTCAGAGCTGCACAGCCACAGTACCTGCGCATGCGCAGTCTTCTTTTTTCTTCTTCTATGGAAAATGTTCAAAACTGCTCTCTTTACGATGTCTCTTTTTACATCACACAGCCCATGAAGTGTTTATGATTTTTGTATGTTAACATTACGTCTTTGTGTAGACAGTCTTTGTGTACATGATTGGAGATCATACATTTGGCAGGCTGTGTGAGCAAAAACTTTTCATCTCTTTTATTAAAATTTTGGCTACACATAGCTGGACTAAATCATCACATTTAAGGTATCATCTTTTGCTTGCTGGGCTGTATAACTGTGTACCAAGTACTTATAGCATCATTTTCCTGGCACCTAATTACCTAATTATTAAATATGAATGGAAAGTGGATCCTTTATACTTTGGTGTCTAATAGACATATACATGTAGGTATATTAGCCACCTAATACCTGTCTAGGTTATATTAGCTCTATGCATAGACTTCTAAGTTTAACCGACAGCCCAAATTAAGCCTTGTTTTAGCCTAGATGTCAGGTCTACGTGTAGACAACTATTAGACATCTATTAGCCATATAATTACTTGCTGGGTGCTTCCCCAATGGCCTCAGTGATTACAAATTATAATAAGTCAGCATCTTTCTCCTTACAATATTCTTGCAGACAGGACTGTCCTCTAAGCCCCTTAATATTTGCAATTGCTATGTGTAACCTCCCGGCCGCTCTTGGCACTGTGCCAGGTTTACTGGCACACTGATTGGGCAATGTGGTGCGCACCTATATATACAGGTAGGTGGCCATACCTCTGTCTCTCCTTCCGCTTCCGTCTTTTCCCCGTGGTGGCTACATCTTGGCGGTTTGCTGGCCTTTGTTGGTGTGTTTGGAGCCTTGGTTTGGCATGGTCGGTGTCAGGGACATCATTACTCTTCATTCAAGTAGTGCACTCTGCCATCTCCTCCATTCATTGTGAGCGCGCTCTGCATATTGGTGACACTATCTCCATTTGTTTGTAGTGCAGCTGGCTGCCGGCACAGTGAGAGACAGGTTACTCCGCGGGAAGCTCTCCTGGGTGCAGTGTTGGCCTCCGTGTGGTAAGTCACCGTTATCTGCCTTTTCTTTCATCTGTCCTTCGGCTCCCTTCTGCCTACTAATGTGCGTTTTGTTTGTGCTGCAATGCATCTGAGCAGCGGGGCCTTCTGGCATGCTCCCCCCCTCAGCATCTACTTCCCAGACAACACTGCTGTTTTGGGGTGTTAAACAGACTCTAGTTTGGACTCTGTGTGGGTCCACAACTGCCTTAACCCCTAAAGAAGTCTTGGCTTGTCCTCTTTTATGAAGGACCGTTTAACTCTGGAACCCACTGCTTTTATGTCCATATTACTCCTTTTAAATACTGGTAGTTCTCAATTATTTCCCCCCCATTGCTCTATTAATCTTAGGCAAAGTTGATCATCACATCTTGCTTTACGCAGATGACGTTGTCTTGTTCCTTTCCTGCCCTGAAGAATCCCTGCCCCCTTTTTCCAAAATGTACCTATATTCTTGCCTTAAGCCTTTTTTGGGTCACTAGATTCCATCAGTGTTGTAGTATTCAAGTCCAGGACTCAGACTGGAGTCCCACTCAAGTCCTGATTTTTAGGACTCATGACTCGACTTGGCAGTGATCACTCGGACTTGGACTCTGACAGACGGCATTCAGACTCAGAAGATGGAGAGGAGGACTCTGCCTTATTTATTGATAAGGACTGTTTTATTGTTTATAATAATTTATTGAGTTTGGAGTGAAGGTTGTCACCTACATTTATCTGCACGCGCGATTATGATTTCAAATTTAACAAAAAGGTGAGGACCCAGAAGCAGACTTATACGGATTCAATTAAATAAAAGGCAAATATGCACAAACAAAATCTAAACTCCAACAAAAGACAAAAAGGAAAATCAAAAGACAGAGCAAAAAACTTACAAACAAAACCGGGAAAAGGGTAATCCAAGGGACACGAGGAAATCAGGGGAGGCACGAAGATAATCCAGAGTAAGGTCAGGGACATAGACTCACACACGATGGATGACAATGAACTGGCCACGAGACAGGGGAGCACAAAGACTAAATAAACTTAGGAGGTGAGGCTAATCAGACACAGGTGAGACAATCAAGGGGCAGGTGAAAACAATCAGGGCAGGGCACATAATCAAACAAGCGGGAAACACAAAGGCAGGAAGTGGACCAACACGAGAGACAAGGTGACAAAGTAAAACAGGAAATTATCTAATCAAAAAGACCCAAGTGAAATACTTAACAAGACTAAATTGTGACCCGAACATGGAATACAAAAACATAACTAAACTAGAGTGACTCATGACAGATTACTTGCAGTCTTGTTCAGGAACTGTTCCGGCTCCACAAATCATGCGTTTTGCTTTCAAAGATTTTGCACCAAATGTTAGAAAGCTATTTTGTGAGTGCAAATGCACAGAAAGAATCTCCACATACTTTGACGATGTGTGCTGTTAATTATACCAAAGTTTAATGTACAGCTACGTTACTGTCATTATTATTTGTTGATACGTGTATCGTGGATTGTATACGTGGATTGCAAACATGTCACTGTGGATTGAGTAACGGGGTCTTAAAAAAGAAAACTTTTGTTGATAGCGGGTGGGTTGCAGGTATTTTTACGTTTATTAGACAACTACAGTGATCGTACCGCAGCAGAAATGATGAGTGCATCTCCCTGGTGGTCCACAGAGTCCCTTTCCACCTTAAAAAAAAAGCTAAAGACCCAGCTCTTCCATGAACACCTCTGCACATAATGTTATTGATGCTATTAATGATGATGACACTGAGGAAGTTGTTGATGTTCATAAGAATATTCATGATGATGATGATGTTGACAATATTGACCTTGTTGCTCTTGTTGATGATGATTTAAAAAACACAACAGAAAAAACAATGCCCTGTGCTATGCCTGTTTGCGCCAGAAGAAATGTGCGTCTGGGAGTGTGTGTTTTTCCTTCAACTGTGCGAAGGTAGCAAAAGTATTGTTGACATATAAGTCTGCTATGGTGATGATGCCTTTGTTTTTCCAGAGCCTGAAAACAGAGTACAGGCAGAAGTTTCAGGTACATATACATATACATATGAGTGACGAGTACTTCTACATCAACTAGCACAAGTACAACATACCTCGAGGGGAAAACCCTTCAATGCTATATTTAAATGACCATTTTATAGAACAGGAGTCTCCATTCAGGCTATTTTAATAATGTTTGTTGAAATAGAGCATCAAAGGCATTTTTCCTCGAGGTATGTTGAGCTCATGCTAGTTGACGTAGAAGTATTCACCACTCGTAATGTTCGGCACTTGAATCGAAGTCACCGAGAGTGATTTATCAGTGAAATGGGGTCCGCTGTTTTTATACACTTTAGATTAGCTTCCATATTTGTTTGTTTTACAAAAGGTAAGAGAATGAACGGTCCTGCCTCTATATATCGACCAAGATAAATAATATGTTCTCTAAATGTTTTGCTTATTCACAGCTTCCACAGCACCTGTAACAACAAAAAAAACCACTGGAGATAGGACTACCAAGCACTACAAAACACTCAGGATGAAGTAAAACAGTCTTTACTTGCAAAAAGGGATAACAAGATCAGACAAACTAATCCATAAAGGGAACAGGCAGAATCTAAATCCAAACAGCAAAGATCAGATCAGCAGGGTCTCCTTCACAGGTTTCATGCGAGCCACATGGAAGGTGGGGTGAATCCGTCAGTCTGGGAAGCTTAAGATGGATAGCCACAGGATTGACAACTTTAGAATCAGGGAATGGTCTGACAAATCACGGCGCCAACTTACAGGATTCCACATGCAGGGGAAGGTCTCAGGTGGACAGCCAGACACTTTGCCCAGGCTGGTCAGAGGGAGCTGGAACTCGCCGTTGATCTGCCCCCCTCTTGTACCTTGCAGACGTCCTGATCCTCCAAATCCGGTGACAGTGACCAATGAAGGCCTGAGCCGAATGGACACTGACTTCTGACTCCAGCTCAGGGAACAGAGGCAGCTAGCTGTAAGCGCACTGAAAAGGGGAGAGACCAGTGGCAGAGCAACGTAATGTGCATACTCCAAAATCCGGTGTTCCAGGGGCAGGGGTTGTGGGAGACAAGGCAGGTCTCCAATTCTTGATTCCTCCTCTCAGTTTGACAGTTGGACTCAGGGTGATATCCAGAGGTGAGGCTGACAGCGGCACCAGGCAAAGAGCAGAAAGCCCTTCAGAACTGGGAGATAAGTTGAGGACTCTTACACAATATCTCTGGGAAAACCATGGATAGGAAAAAACATGGGAAAGCATAGCTTTTGCAGTCACTTTGGCAAAAGGCAATTTGGGCAGCGGAATAAAGTGCGTCATTTTAGAAAATCTGTCAACCACAGTGATAATAGTGGTATAACCTTGTGAGGGAGATGTCAGACCAGAGTCCGTGAGGTACAGGTATTGGAAGCAGGAGACCGGGAGGTGGGCATTGAGACAATTTACACCTAGCAGACAAAGGACAAGCTGCGAAATACTCCTTTACCATACAGGGCCACCGGAAGCATTGTTAATAAAAATAACAAAATAACATCCAACAAATCCCAGGATGGCAGGAGAGGAGGGAGGTGCCCGGCTAGCAGGGAACGTTCCCATAACATTGGTTAACATTACCTACAAGTTGTAATTATGTTTGAGAGAAAACGTTTTAATCTAATATTCAAAGAATGTTTTAAGGATGTTTATCATTTCAAATAAAGTTATTGTAAGGTTAAAACTTAAACTAAGACATAACATGTTAACTGCAACATTGTGAAGATATTTTCAGGATGTTATTGAGGTCTGGGATGTCAGAACGCCTTTTTATAAAACATTTGCTCAATGTTACATAAAAACAAAGGTAGAACATGCTCACTGCAACATTCTGAGGATCTTTTCAGGATGTTAGTAC
Source organism: Semicossyphus pulcher (assembly GCF_022749685.1). Taxonomy (NCBI): domain Eukaryota; kingdom Metazoa; phylum Chordata; class Actinopteri; order Labriformes; family Labridae; genus Semicossyphus; species Semicossyphus pulcher. The sequence goes on from NW_027211626.1 coordinate 24,817,113, forward strand.
GGCCTGAACTATCAGAACGTGATTTATAAAAGGTTCCTGAAATGTGATTTGAACCTTCTCACTGCAACTTTCTGAGAATGTTTTCAGAGAACGTTCTTCTGCTATTAAAAGAAACATTCTGGGAACCAAATAAAAACGTACCGCTCAAAAGATGATCAGAACATCGCACAAAACACTCTCAGAACGTTCTTAGAACAAAAAGAGCTCGGTGTGTGCCCAGTGGATTACTTGAGACTGTTGTGGCAAAAAAAGTTCCCCGAACCCTCTTGTCAGCCACTTAATTTAAATCTCCAATGGATAATAAAACATGGTTGAAAAACTCTTAAAAATATAATTAAAGTCTTCAAAAAACTCAGAAAACACTAGAGACTGGCAGAATCTGATGCAAAAAGAGTTTATTCCCGTATAAATACAAGCAAATAAACCCGAGTCCCTCCGGATGAGACTGCCCACAGGTTAGCCGCTCGGTCTTACTCTAAACCCCTCCCTCGCTGGGCTTCGGCAAGTTTTTTTCCCCATTGTCAGGTCTCTGCTTAATTAGTTTAAGTGTGTCGCAAGTGGCAGACTTGTGCCACCACCTGCTGGGGCCCCCCTCCCCCAACTCTGGCTCTCTGCCCTCAGCTTGTGTCCTTTCAGTTTCGTCCGACACATTTCCAACTTATCCGCAGGACCCTTCCTCACTACGGTCAATTAGGCACGCTCATGCACTGTACAACAGATAAGGGAGGGGCTCGTTGGCAGGGGACACATGTTTTTTTTTTCCCACCAGCGGGTTTGTCAGCTGAGGATTCTACTTTAGAGCTTTTAAGCATTCGATTATAAGAATTAACTTTAAAACATTTGGCTATAAAACCTTAACTATAAAACATTTAACTGTAAAACTTTAACTTTAAGGCATAAGAGTATAGAAACGTTAACTTTAAGACATTTGACTATAAAAACTACAACTAAAACATTTCATTATAAAACTTTTGATTATCTAACTTTAACTCTAAAACATTATTATAAAGTTTCAATTTTTTTTCCAACATTCCCTCCTGTGGAACTGAAAAGTCCCATACCAACAATTTTAAGTGATCATCAAGACGATTTTTTCAACAAGACAAGAGAGACACTGGATTAAACAACCGATTGGGAGACAGCTGTCAGGCACTTGGTGCTAGTGTTGGTGTGCTTGACCTTCTCCTCTATGCCCCAGGTGACAGCTCCCACCACACAGGAGGAAGGCAGGATGTTATTGAGAAATGTAGTGGCCTTGGTAGGGTCAAACAAGCAGCACAGAGCATCTGGTTTAATATTTTTAGAGCCTGGATGGTCACTGGCTTTTTTGGTCCAGATCTTATAGGTAGTTGGTCGAGTTAATCAACATAATAAAGCAGGACAAACGCTGATCGATCAATGATGTCAATTCAGCTGATCCGCTGATTCAGGGCCAGTTTGCAATTAGTAAAAGTAGGAATGAGGCCATGAGAGCTGATCTCTAGTCAGCGGACATTTGACCATGAGTGAAAAAAAAAGAGGTCCTAAAAATCGAAGGTGCTGTTGAGCTCATGCCACGGCACCAGCTGCATCCCGCCGAGCACTGAGAGTACATTTGGCGGAGACCAGACTTGTTTTATAGACATTAGCAAAATAATTGAAGATAAGAAGAATTGCATTTTACTGCACAAAGAGCGGTCGCCTACATTACGAGCTGTGAAAGCACCGGAATACACCAGTGGGAGCAGCATGACAACACACAGTAACCATTAGCCTAAAAAGTGTTTCCCAACACGCCACACAGACGTTTATGGGCTCAATGAAAGAACCATCAATGAATAGATGCAATACAAATAGTGTCTGGGTCAAAATCATAAGGGGATGATTATCATCACTGAATTGTTTTCCTCTTCTTTATTTCTCTTGCAGCTTACCATATCATTTGTAACATAACCATATATGAAGTAAAGAAACACAGCTTTGCTGATTACTAGATTTATACTTAAATTGCACCGTGGTGGTCCTCTCCTCCTCCCCTGAGCTGCTGGTCAGAGACAAAACATCACACTAGTGGGTCCTTGGGAGCGGGACTATAATTACGCACTGTAAAAGTCCCAAAACGCGAGCAGAGCTGGAATACGAGGGCATGTAGTTCACTGAGTCACAGCCTTGTGAGTACAGGAATGCTTTTACTTCCAAGGCAGTTTCCGTTTATGTTGTCATTTATTTCATTATAGTTTGTGTGAAAGAAAATTTTAAAAATGCATAGCCAGCTGTGGCGAGATGTGGCTTTTTTCGCCTCACGTGTGTTAGTTTGGTTGGTTGGTTTTGGTGTGCCACCCCAAGATTTTCTGTGGCCATCTCTGGCCACCCCTATGAAACAATTCTTGGGTCGCCACTGTGAATGGTAAGTGAGACAAAAATGGAATCTATTAAAAAAGAGGGCCAACCTGACTTGTCTCTCATTGAGTCGTTTAGCACTCCGGATGTATTCCAAGTTCTCGTAGTCAGTCCAGACTAAGGATGCTCTGCACCCCAACCAATGACGCCACTCCTCCAGGGCCACCATGACAGCCAACCGTCACTGTTTCCCACATCATAGTTGGCCTCAGCAGGGGATTCTTTCCGACAACCGCTGAGAGAGAACCGTCCCGATGCCAACCTCAGAGGCATCCACCTCCACGATGAACCGAAGATGGTGATCAGGAAGCCTCAGGATAGGAGCTGAGACAGAAATAGCTCTTAGCTTTTTGAAGGCTTGATCAGCTTGAGAGGACCACTGGAACTTGACAAAGGGGTGAACTTAAGGTGTGCAGAGGAGCAGCAATGGGACCGAAATTACTTATGAACCATTCGTAAAGGTTTGCAAAACCAAGAAAACATTGCACCTGTTTGCGGCTGGTGGGTGTGGGCCATTCAGAGACTGCACTAACCTTTTGAGGGGTCCATTTTGATGTTGTTTTGTGAACATCCAAGATGGCGCCGCTTGTGCGTCTACACCGCTGCGGACTACGCACTGCTTTACCGGCATTTTTCTCTCCAACGTGCGTTCCCTGTGCAATAAACGGGCGAAGTTCAGCTACTGGTGGGAAGAGGCAGAGACTTTTCTGCATATTCTGTTTTGTGCTTCACGGAGACGTGGCTGTGTGGAACGATACCAGACTCTGCATTGCAGCTGGCAGGATTCCAACTTTACAGAGCGGACCGTGACACACAACTTTCCAGCAAAACAAAAGGTGGAGGAATCTGTTTTTATATCAACAGTGGCTGGTGTATGGACGTTACAGTGATAGACCAGCCTTGTTCTCCTGGTTTGGACTCTTTTTTCATTAACTCTAAACCCTTCTACTCCCCTGTGAGTTCGCTTCATTCATTCTGGTCGGTGTTTACATTCCACCGCAGGCATGCGCTCGCTGACCAAATCCTGTGTGTGGAGCCGACAAACCCGGACTCCTTAGTTATTGTCCTCTGGGATTTTAACAAAGGTAACCTCAGCGATGAACTCCCAAAATACAGATAGTATATTAAATGCCCGACCAGAGAGGAGAATGTTTTGGATCACTGTTACAACACAGTGAGCAGCGCTTATCACGCCGTCCCCCGTGCTGCACTGGGTCACTCTGACCACATCATGATCTATTATATTCCTGCGTACAGGCAGAAATAAAAGCTCTGTAAACCTGTAGTGAGGACACCAACAAAGTGGACCAGTGAAGCTGTGGAGGATCTTCAGGCGTGCTTAGACTGTACGGATTGGGTGTGACATCATACATCAGCTTCTGCGGGGACTGCTGTGTAACATCACGCACCATGGGGAGTTACAACAACGACAAGCCCTGGTTCACAGCCAAACTCAGACAGCTGAGGCAGTTAAAGGAGGAGGCGTTTAGGAGTGGGGACAGAGACGGCTACAAACAGGCTAACTACACCTTCAGCCCGGCGGTGAGAGAAGCTAAGTGTCTGTACTCTGATAAACTACAACAGCAGTTGTAGGGGGGAGATGCTTGCTCAGTCTGGAAGGGTCTCAGACAGCTCACCAGCTACAAGCCAAAACTCCCCACTCTGTTAATGACCTGCGCCTTGCCAACGACTTCAATTAGTTTTACTGTTGCTTTGAAAGACAATGGGACAGTCCTGACACCATCCGCCTCACACTAAAGCAATAACCCTCTCTATCATGGAGAGAGATCCAGAACGTTAACAGGATTTTTAAGAGACAGTACCCCCGATAGGCAGCCGGACCGGACTCTGTCTCCCCCTCCACCCTGAAGCAGTGTGCCGATCAGCTTTCTCCGGTGTTCACAGACATCTTCAACACCTCACTAGAGACCTGCCACGTGCCAGCCTGCTTCAAGGCCTCCACCATCATTCCTTTCCCCAAAAAGCCAAGGACCACAGGACTTAATGACTACAGACCCGTCGCCCTGACCTGTGGTTATTAAGTCTTTTGAGCGCCTGGTGCTCTCACACCTCAAGGACATCACAGACCCCCTCCTGGACCCCCTGCAGTTCACCTACAGAGCCTCAAGCATCTGGACTCAGCAGGAACTTATGCCAGGATCCTGTTTTACCCCTTTTCCACCAAGGCAGTTTCAGGGCCGGTTCCGGGCCGGTGCTCAATTGCAAACCAGTTTTTTGTGTTTTGACTGAAAATGAACCGGCTCCTGGCCAGGAAAACAGGTTCCAGAGCGGCCCAAACTCTTTGCTGGTCTAGAACCGCGAACCGCTTAAGTCAGGGGCGAGGGGTGTTGTTGCTGTGACCAAAGAGACAAACCAAATGAGAGTGTCTGTTTTTCAGCTACACAAAACAAGGAAGGCGAAGCAGTGGTCGGCCGAGGAGATAAGCTGCCTCCTTGCAGTTTGGTGCTCGGTGACGGCCGTTCTGGAGTCAATGGTGGAGGACTCGTTACACTTTCGGAGCTCTACTGATAATAGTAAGGTATGTGTTTGGTTGCCCTGTTACCAGACATGGGTTTGTTGTTGGGCTGTGTTTGCCGTGCTACTCATTTTCAAATCAATGTTACTTAACGTAACCCTGAAGTTATATTTCTTCTTATTTTCAGTAAATGGTAGATGAGATGCCAGACCAGTGAATTTCCCTTTGGGGATCAATAATGTTATTAATGTTATTGTTATATTTGGGTAATGTTAGCTCACCAACAGCTAGCTAGCTTGCTAGCATTAGCATGCTACTAACATGCTACATTTTGCCACTGGCTCATATACTAACATCACTTAACATTTAACTTCTAGGCAAGCATTATGTGCAATGGAAAAGTTTTGTTATTTGTTCTCATTGCGTTGTTTACAGAATTGTCTCCAGTCGATAATGCCAAGGCCAACGCAACGCTGCAGCCACCGCTGGCCTGTTAACTCGCCTGCACCATCGAGCAGCTCTGCCACAGTTAAAATCCATGTTGTATAAAGCTTGTACACATGTATAAACTTTTTTTTTTTTTTTTTTAATAAAAATGAAACAAGAGACCTGTCTGTGATTCGGTGCTTTTTTAATCACTAGAGAAAAAAATAATGATCGCTGATGATAATATTGATCGCTTTAACACAATGAGAACAGGTTTGTTAGACTGTGTAGTTTTGAGAAGGAAAACTTGTCACTTGTTATGTGAAGTTATCGCCGTGTTCCTCACATATGTCGTGAAGTACACAGCAGGTTTCAGTCTGCCAGTATCTGAAAAAGGTTTCGTGAGCCAGTCTTGCTTTGGGGTACGCTGGCGGGCCACCGATCACAGCCGCAGATGGTCACTTTGTTTTGCCACTCTCTTGGCGTCACGTACACTAGAAAACGTAAGAGATTACCGATTTGTTTAAAAGACACCGGTTTAATCGATGCTAAATAACAAGCTTAATTGAGCTAGCGGGCTAGCAGAGAGGCTAACAACAACTTATTAAGAATAAAAATGGGTCGATCATTACCTTTCTTCTCATAAGAAGTCACCGTCCATGGAAAGCACAACGAGTAGCACATATGTGGTGGATATGTTGTCTTTGGGATCTAATGTGGTTTCAAAAAGAGGAGCAACAACGGCAAACATGCCATGTAGTCCAAGATTGTTGTTATCGTGAGGGAAAGTTGCTGCTGGGAAAAGTGGTCACGTATAGAGTGACGTCATGAGGTAGCTCTTCCATGGGTCTCCAGCGGGTGGAAAAACAAACTGGTTCCAAGTTGGTTTGCAAGTTGAACCAGCTCCGAACCCACACAAGCATCTGCCCTGAACTAGAACCAGGTTCTCGTTGGTGGAAAAGGGGTATTTGTGGATCACAGACTTCCTGTCCGACAGGTGGCAGCTCGTGAAGCTGGGGAAACACGTCTCTGACTCCAGGACTATCAACATTGGCTCCCCTCAAGGCTGCGTACTTTCCCCTCTGCTCTTCTCCCTGTACACCAACAGCTGCACCACCAGTCATCAGTCCGTTAAGCTCCTGAAGTTCGCGGACGACACCGCCCTCATTGGACTCATCTCTGGTGGGGACGAGTCTGCATACAGGTGGGAGATTGACCATCTGGTGACCTAGTGTGGCAATAACAACCTGGAGCTTAATGCTCTGAAGACAGTGGAGATGGTTGTGGATTTTAGAAAGAAAGCAGCCACACCCACCCCCATCACCATCAGCGACTCCACTGTTTCCATTGTGGAGTCTTTCCGCTTCCTAGGGACCATCATCAGCCAGGACCTCAAGGTCCCTGGATGCCATCTGAAGGGAAACAAGTTCATTTGCATGCCTCCCCCCAGCCTTTTACTTCTCTTCGAGACCAGTTCATGTGTGGGTGGCAGAGGTGGGAGTAACTCACACATGTGCAAATCTCAAGTCTTACACTTCAAGTCACAAGCAAGTCCTTAGTCACTGTGGTGAGATCAAGCAAGTCAAGTCGAGTCATTACTAAATGTAAATGGACTGTACTTATAAAGCGCTTTTCTAGTCTCAAAGCTGCTTTTACACTACATGTCACGTTCACCCATTCATACACTGATGGCAGATGCTGCTATGTAAAGTGCCCAACTGTCAATCAGATATCACATTCATACCCATTGGCTATGCCACCGGGAGCAATTTGGGGTTCAGTGTCTTGCCCAAGGACACTTCGACATGTAGCCTGAGGGAGCTGGGGATCGAACCTCCGACCTTCCGCTTGAAAGACTTCGGACTCTACCACTGGAGGAGATCTGTGAGGACCAGGACGAGAACAGATGGACTGCCCCCTCAGGAACAGTGGATCCATCAGAACGTCCATTGTAAAAGGCATCTAGCTGCAAGGGGGTATTCCAACCGCTGTCTGCCACTATGGTGTGGAATTCAGTGGCATCATCAGAGACCAGATATTTTCCTTGATGGAGGTTGAATGCCTCAGAACCGGGAGTGGTGTGATAAAAAATCTTGCTGAGGGTACTTGCGAAAAGGTCCAAAGAAAAACACACAGGGGAATTTCTAGCCCACTCAGGGGTTGCCCACGCCTCTGTACAACTGGTAAGATGGGTTATCATATAATCCACTTTTGTAACAATTCAGAACCAAAACTGGGACTCAAATGCAGGGAAAAGTTCAGGACATAAAATTCAGTAGTAAGAAAAAGTTTTTGACTTAACATTCAGAGGTCATATACACTATAAGGCAGCCTGTGGAATGTTGGTCCACTCCTCTTCGATGGCTGTGCGAAGTTGCTGGGTATTGGCAGGAACTGGAACACGCTGTCGTATGCTGATCCAGAGCATCCCAAATGAAGGGTTCCGCTTTGAATTCAGCTCATGAAAAATGGGAGCAAAAACAAAAGTGTTACGTTAATATTTTTGTTCAGTGTATTTCATATACTCTGTGGAAACAAACTTAAAAGTGCTGACTTGTCATGCTTGTCATGTGTCAACCATGACTCCAATTAATGAGTTTGTAATGCTATTATAAACAATTATAAGGAAGTTATAAGGCTTTTACATATGCTTATAAGCTGCCTATAAATTGTTTACAAGTATCTTATGAGTGCTTATAAATGTCTTATAATGTAATGATAAACATGATAATAATACTATTATTAATACTTACTTAATACTTATTAACATATATTTAATGTTAATAAGCATCTTATAAGGACTTATAAGGTCTTATTAACTGTTAATTAACGCTTATTACAAGGACCTTAATATAAAGCGCTTCCGGACTACCGACTGAAGAATCAATAAAGAATAAACTACTGTTAACAACAACCATCATAGCAAAATGATAACTTATATATATATAACTTATAACTTATAACTTATTTAAATTAAAAAAAAAAAAAAAAAATTGAGATTAATACTTTAATGAGTGTGCTGATGATGCAATTGACAGGTGTCCCCAAAAGCTTTGTCAAGGATTTCAAAGAAATAATCGTAGTTCGGATCTGTCTCAGACTGATAAAAGGCACTTTTTATATCCTGATAAACGGGATTTCACTTGGTCTAATAGAAATGTATTCTCTAGATTCAGGATAGATATTTTTTTAAACTCACCATCTGCTCTTCATTTAGTTAAGGATGTCTTTTATTATTTTGCTCCCTTGTCAGATCATAACCATATTATTCTTAAGTTAGATGGCTTTCAGGATACTCCAAAGTTAAAGTTAGTAAATTATTTTTTTTTTTATAATGTAAACTATGTATATAAGCAAAAATGGGAGAACTTTAAGTTCATGTTTAGATGTGTTGCAAAACAGAGAAGTAAAGAATTAGAAGTCCTCAAACATATAACTCTGACTGAGTGAGCAGAATAAATTTCCTCATGAAATAGAAAGAGCTGAAGGAGATATAACTGAAAATGGATCTATTTGGATTTGGCAAAGGGCAGATTTATAAGATCTAGAGCCAAATGACTAGAGGATGGGGAAAGAAATTCCAGTAATTTGTTTTGTTCTGGCGAAAATAAATAGTAAAAGAAGGTCACTAACTTAATATTAATAGATCTAAGTGTACAGATGAAACATTAATTTCTATTTTTTCTATATCCTTTTATGGTAATTTGTATACTTTGGAATTCAATGATTCTTCTTGTGAATTTTTTATCAGCAAGATAAGGAAACATATTTCTGCTATTGATGAAGATCTTAAAGTACTCTGTGACTCTGGCCTATAGATGAAAGTAAAAACTGTTTTTTTCTCTGTGAAAAAGGGGAAATCACCAGGTAGAGATGGGCTTTCAGCTGAATGTTATAATCATTTCTGAGACATTATTCAGAATCCATTATTTTGTATGTACAGTGAGTGTGTCAGAAAGAAATTTTTGCAACTATGAAACAAGGTATCACATCCCTTATCCCAAAACCGGATAAAGACACCTTATTAATAGATAATTGGCAGCCTATTACTCTTTCAACCATTGATTATAACATTTTGGCAACAGTGTATGCAGAGAAACTAAAGACTAAATCATATTGTTGCTGAAACACAGTCAGGTTTTCTTAAAGGCAGACATATTAGCAATAATATAATACTTATTTTAAATATATTGGACTATGGAGATGCAGTACATCATTTTCAGGAGAAAAAATTTGAAAACATTTTCAAATTCAAAGTTAAAACAAAATCTCACCTGCAGGGAAATTTTATTGGAACTTGCATTTGGAATAAATACATTGGAAAAAACATGGCTTTTGCCTCATACATTTTGTATTCCCTAAAAAGTCAAAGAAGTTAATTTAAAAATTCTTAATAAAGTGTATCCTGTTAATCCTATGATCTCCAAAAATGTGGATGTGGATTGCTCTTGTTCTTTTTGTGGACTTGCTGATGAAACATTAAATCACTTGTTTTTTCAATGTAATATAACTATGAGTTTTAGTCTAAATTAAATGAACGTTACTCTTAGCGTGTCACATTCTTTTTTTCCCTTAAAGAAATAATTTGTTGTTTTGACAACAGGAAAAACAAAGGTCAGAATTGTGTTGTTAATTTTTTGTATTTTATTATATTTATTTATTTTATAGATATTTATTTGGTTTTGTTTTAGTATCATTATTGTTGTTGCTTATTTTCAATTTATTTATAATATATATTTGATCTATAGTCATGATATGTAGGCTATTATTTTGTGGACATCCCTTATTTAATTAAATTATTATTTATGTTATGTTATTTTATTGTTATCAGTTCTCATGTATTAAGAATCAGAATCAGAATAGGAATCAGCTTTATCGGCCAGGTATGTAAGGAATTTGACTCTGGTTTAACTTTTGCTCTCTATGTACACATTTAATATTAAAAACTGAACTAATATGTACAAGCCTACATTCAATAATAAACCGGTATCCAATGTTGAATGTAATTTATTTGTTTGTGCTTGAGGTAATATGTCAGTGTGATTTGTTAAACTGATAATCGGAAGATTTCAACTTTGTTCTCTTGGGCAGCACAAATGGCAATAAACTATAAATTTAAGAGGACACTTCTTCATTTAAACAGCCTACACCTGGCTCCCTTTGTCACGGTTGTAACTCTTGATTTTCCTCGCTGACGGTCGCTTTCCTTTTTAGACTGTTTGCCTTCATCCGAGTGTCGGATTTGTCCCTTTTTCTTTGGATTGAAGTTGTGTATCTGTAGCCATCGATCTTCTCTTTGTTTGTTCAGCCATAGTAGATTATCCAGCGCCGCCTACCCTCTCTAGCAGACTGCTGGATGATGGAACGCATCATTGGGTGCCTGTGATTTTTTCCGCGAATGACATCCAGTCCGTAATTCTATTAAGTACTGCAAATGCAAAAGCTTTCATCAGTGGGCCATAAGTTCAATCACCAATGTGTTACCTCATTCGGCAACAGATAGTGACTTAACAGACATTTATTTACATGAAAATCTTCGTGATTAATAATGATAAATAAAGTAAAAAACAAACGGGTCACAAAAAAAACACAGAACAATTGCCCATCAAAATATCACAGTATCTTGTCACACCATATGATTTTCTTTTCTGATCAGAGCTAACACAAATATTACACACAGACTTTTAAACTCTGAGAATGACAAATAGACATCTGTATTATTCTCATCTTTCATGAGTAGAATCTCTTTAGTTGTTCTTAGTTTATTTTAAGTTTAAAATTTGTGAATCGTTTTTGACACATTCACACCAGCTTTTCCATGTTTGGTTGAAATCGTGAAAAAGTGAAAAATTGATTTTAGCCTACAAATGTCAAGTATGTTCAAATACTGCACCATGTTCTGAACAATTTAAAAACATTTTGTAACAAGTTGTATTTTTATTTATTTATGACGCCTGGAACCACTTAAAGGCCATGTCACGTCATCCACTCATATGTACAGCCTTATCGCTTGCTCCCCACGCCAGTCCAGTTGGTGGCGATATTGCACCTTTAAGCTGGTTTGCCAACCGCTACTATATATTACGAAGAAGAAGAAGATGAAGAAGAAGAAGAACAACAACACTGACACAGTCCAGTTCTTATGACCAAGCAAGCCAGAGATGTCGGAGTCTCCGGACGCAGGAAGCCTGCTCTCTGCTTCCTCTCAGCTCAACCTGATGGAGGTGGACGCGGTGAGAGATTTTGTAGATGCTGTAATCTCATGACGGCTAAAGACTAGATGGAAAATAAACTCTGTGCTCTCAACTTAGCAGATATATTTTTCGGCGTGGCTACACTAAGAAGAGTGGTGCAGAAAAGCGGCTGCTCTACACTCTAGTCTTATGTGATACTTTTCTCTGTAGCCATAGGAAAACAACACGGTTTTTGTTAGTAATGAACCCAGCGTATACTTGTGACAGGATCAAATTAGCCCCACCTGCGCATGTCTGATTCTCCCGAAGATGGCCTTTTTAAGGATAACTGCTTGTAGGTTTTTTAAAAAGAAATACAATCTATATGCTATCATTATTTAATTTTAGTAAGCGTTACAGACGTGGGCTTGAATTTGAAACCACTTGTTACTATTTCAAGGTTGTTTTGTGCCGTATAAACGCTCTTATTCAGACTGATCTATCATTGTAGCTGAACGTAATCACGTGATTATTTCCCATGCACCTCACCCACAGCCTTGTGAAAAAACCTGGATTGTGTTTACATGGCGGTCATTTCCCCCGGCATAACGTCCATAGATTTAAACTCAGATGATGTTTTAATGTTGTACTGCCGTGCCAATTAAACCATATCGCACGAGAGGGAATGATGTTGTACTGTGGCCTCGTGCCACCCAAACACAGATTTTGCTTCAGATGATACAGATTATTTTCGCTCTACACACTGAACTAGTTCTACAACTAAACTTAGACTGGAGTTTTGTTGCCAAACAACCCAAACATTATCCTGCGCTGTGTGTTTACAGTTTACCACAGATCCTTGCCAATGAGCCGAATGTTGCTAAGTGCTACTCATGGTGATTCATGTTGGGTCTCTCTCTAAATAATATAAAAAAGATCAGGTCTAGACCTGCTCTTTTTGTAAAGTGTCTTGAGATAACTTTGGTTATGATTTGACGCTATACAAATAAAATTTGATTGATTATGTAGGCCTATATTTGTGTTTGTTTTAATTTATAAAGCAGCATGTGACAGTGTAATATGATGCATGGTGAAAGGTGTGAATTTTTTGCTAAAGGTCATGTTAGCTAGGAATTAAGGGCCTCTCCTTCTATAGAAGATTATAGATCTTGGTTTTGGGCAAGCTAACTTTTTGGCATAGCCTGTCTAGTTAGTGACGTTACTTTGCTGGAGATTCAAGACGTTTGTCATATCCATAGACTGTATAAATAACGGACGTAGTCTCAGTGACATCACCCATTGGTTTCTGAAGAAGCGTTTTGAAGCCCGAATTGCGCTGCCGCTGGGGGTTGCCATATTGGAAATGCCAGAGCTGGCTAACCCAGAGACGGGCAAAGAGGGGGAGCGTGACCGAGCTAAAGCCTATGCCAAAGCATTATCTTTCCCAGACAGAACGAAGCATTGTGAACAACAAACTCATGTTAAAGTCGAGCTGAAACGGCATTTCGAGAGTATCCAGCTTCCGTATCGTGACGTATTTCCGTATCATATCATTAGAGGGATTTGATTTGATCGTTGAGAAGTGGGTGTAGACAGACGTTCTCCACAGCGCAGTAGCTAGCTAACTGACCGAGCGTTCTTGGTGCTCTGCGGCTAAATGTTGCAGATTGATTTGATGAAATTGTTTGGTGCTAACTTACGTAAGCACACGTGAAATTTAGTTTTACCCGAAGAAAAAATGATCTGATTTTGATATAAGAATACGAAGAAATGGATTTTCTGTTTTTATTTTGGCCTTTATTGTCAAATAGATGCACAATATTACAGGGGGCGTGATCTAAAAGGATTAAAATCACATTTTTAATTTCACCTCGACTTTAAAATCACAGTAAAGAAAGCTATCACTGATTCATTATAACTCCGTCCTTCAGTGCTTCAGAATATGCTAAACCAGCCATGAGAACCATTATTGGTAATTTTGGCAAAGAAATTACCGGCGAGGACTCCTCAGCAGCATCAGCCACAGCCCCTCTCATCGATGCCACAAGTGCACGAGATGCCAGCGCTGTGATGGCAGCGCTCCCCGGCTATGGAGGCTGGAATTTATCCATGGCCTGCGAAGAGAGAGCGTGCATGCATGACAGCGCTGATGCAGTGCAGAAAATGTCAGTTTAGTGAAGTTATTAAAGCAGAGTACACCAGCTGGGCGTACGCCTGGGTGTAACGTTACGTCCGACGTAGAGCTGAAGGTTACTACAGACTTTAAATTACGCCCTGTGCACCAGTTATACTTAGATTACACTTAAAAAAAAAAGGGCATTAAAACGTGATCGGACAGTAAGTTGATCAAAAGGTTTCAGTTGCAGAGCATCTGAAGCCGTTGCATGGAGTTGCAAAAGATTTGATTTGTCAAATCTCCAAAGCAGTTTTAGAACTGAATGATGTCGCAATTTCACTTCAGCCAATCAGGAAACGGCATAAGTTGGCGTCCTTGCTCTGGCGCTGCAGTAGCCAAAGACGGCTCCAGATCCTCTCTTTCCAAACTCTCTGTCTTCAGCGTTTATTAATCAATGTTACAGCTAACATTGTGAGCATGTCACTGTTTCACCCATTTCTTTTTATTATGATAACACATCCAGCTAGTTAATGTAACCTACTATACTAACATTATGGTATTAATTAACGTTGTAGTATTAACGCAGAAGTAATGGGGTATGTCAGTGCAGCGTTGCTGTGGAGACGACCAGCTGCGTTGCTTTGATGTGAATGGCCCAGTTTTAGAACGTTTAGGATCATATGTCAAGAGATTCTTTTGGTAGTTGCATCCAGTCTCTTTGTGAATCATTGATCTGAACTGGCCTTTAGCTGCACTCGATATGAATAAGGCTGCTTCCCAAGTCTCTTAAAGCAGCCATGTTTCCTTCACTTGCGTCTTTCACTTGCGTCTTAGTCCCTCCCACCAGAGATGCCTGGAGAGGCGCGAGGAAACCAAGAGAGGAAACGAGGGAATGTTTTTTAAGAGACATGAGACGTCTTTTCCGATGAAGCGTCACGTGCTGCGACGTCCGTTTGTGATGATCGCGGCATCTGATCACCGCTGGATCAGCTGTCAGTCTGCTTTAACAGCTGTTTGTGTCTGTACACATGTGCACTGTATTAATTCTAATAAAACACACAGTAACAGTGTTTTCTCTCTGTATCCTGTTACCTGTGTAACAAACACCTGCACATGAAGGCCAGGCTGCAGTCTGTGTTCCTGCTGCAGAGCCAGACGGACATTTCTTACCAGCACTATGTCACGTCACGCTGATCAAACCCGACCTCACTGATGATCACTCTCACACGTAAAAAGTGTTACCTGCTGTCAGAGAGACTCTCCTGCTCCCTCTGAATTCATTCATTCATCCGTAATAAAAGTTAGCAGAGAAATAACTGATCATGACAAGAGGTATTTTGTTAGATTAAATTTAATAGAAATGATTTTTAGACAATTTATTTTTTTTCAGATGTTGACTCAGAAAACAAATCAAATTTATTCACTGCATTTTATATATTTTACGACAAGTTATGATCAATATTTCGTTCTAAACGATCTCAGCTTGTCAGATACCAACTAATTATACCAACGTTGTTTATAATCGGTTTCAAGGCGCCCTGTAAAGTCTGTTTTAAGGTCCGCTTCTTCCTCTCTGCGATATGAAACTCCGGTGATGTTGTGAAGTTTCACATAAGTCCGATCTGCTGCAGCGTCCAATCACTAACTGATCTCTAATAAGGGGGCGTGTCGGCCAGTAAAAGACTTCTGTGGAGGCTGTTCTCGTGTATCCTCGCTAATCGCTCCTCGGAACTCCCTCCTCTCTCCTCGCGATAAGAGCTTTGAGACGGTCCTCAATATGGTGGCTCCGGAACTACTTCCGGTTCGGGCGAGGAGCGAGGAGCTATCAAGTAAGAGAGTTGGGAAGCAGCCTAAGTCCGACAAAAAAGATAAGACCTATTTTTTTACACCCAGCTGGTGCACTCGCCCCTGTGAACTGTAGACGGGAGTCCTTGTTTACAGTGATAGAGTGATCGCTGTTTCATGCACGACTCCTCTGCAGGTTGAAAGTGCAACATTTCGCGTATCATATATTGGACCGGCACAGAACAGAAACCCTGGTTGGTAGAATTCCAATTTCCAATTGTCGTCACACTAGGTAGTATTTACTAATCGTCTTCAAACAAAATGAATCTCCCTCCCTACTTTTACCACTATCGGGCCACCGACTGAGACAACCGCATACAAGTAGAGAGTTCAGATGGAGCGACACGTTTCTTTATAAATACAAACAGACCTGTGGGCTGCAGTCGTGTTACTTGTACGGCATTTCTTCTACTGTTTCTAACAGCATTCAAATGTATGTTTTATCAGCGTGAGGAGCCTGGTGACGGTAACTTTTGGAAACGAAGGCTCAAGTCTCCTACTGCACGTCCACTCCATGGACGGTCTGTTTATGTGACCAAAGCGTTAACCAACACCAGGGCTAGGTGTCGCTGATAACAGAAATACATTCACTGAAAAGCTGCCTCGCATCACTGAAAAGCCCTGAAAGCGTAACCTAGCCGACATTGCGCGTGGCAGCAGCAGCAGCAGCAGGATGCTGCCCCAGGATTGGGACACAGCTACAGACTCTGATGCACTGATGAAGGGCTGCACATTATTATATTATAGGGCTGCATACTTACTCCTCTATTCAGCTACAGACACAAAAGATGTGGTAACGTCGAACAAGAGAAGCCAAAAGCAGATGGCCCCCTCTGCTGTTTAAAAAATAGTATTGTGATTCATCTCTTCATCTCATCGATTTGACACGTCACTTATATGTATCGATTTTTAACTGCATTGCGAGGTATCTTTACATCCCTACTAAACAGGCTTGTAGGATATATTTAAACTAGATAAAATGTATAATAACAATTCAACTGCCAGTTAGGGAACATCTCCTCTTCAGACCTTTTATAGCAGTATGAACAACATCAACACAGGCAGCATATAAGTTAATGCAAATAAGTCTGTGTAATTGGAAAAGGGCCCAATAAAAGTAAAGGCCTTAAAGTTTTACCTCGAGATAAATTGGCTGAATATACAGAATAAATGAGTTTTTGTCCCTTAATCTAAACATTGGCTTAAAAACTTGACTTGCACTATTTATTAATCTTCTCCTTCTTGAGTGATAGTCAACCAGAGATTTAGGTACATTACTTCCACTTAACCAGGGACAGATTTATTGCACTTAATGCATAACTGCTGACTTGCTCCTTCAGCCCAGCAAGGTCTGATCCCACTGAATCAAATTGAGGTTTACAGACAAAGCGAATCCCCATCATCATTTACAATTTTACAAGTTTTCAAACTGTGCGATAATTACTTCTCTGGCTGGTAATAGTGCAAAAGACCCCTCATATGTTTTGTTTTTAGAATATCAGCTTTGCAATTACAAAAAAATATTTAGTAATTATATGGTTTTCTTACGGCCTTAAGGGGGGCGGTTGTGTTGACAGATGTGTGATTTCATATCTTGTAAGCCACTGGATGCCTAAATTTCCCTCGGGATCAGTAAAGTATCCATCTATTCATCTATCACTGTATTGTATGTTTTACACAGCATCTGTGTTTGTAATAAATTCTCCTTTGAAATAAAAAAAGTTCAAATATCAAGTGTGCTGGTCTTTGTCAACCTGTTGTCCTTGCTCTTAAGTCCTTCCTCATGCTTGCTACCCACCATTACCCAATTGAACCTAACTTAGTATAAAGTAATAAACAACTGAATGGGGCTTCATCTGATTGGCCAAATGGTGTGAATGCATGAGTCATTTATTTAGGGATTAAGTGTATACATGCTGAGTGTTAATGCATGAAACTTGTACATTTAATGTTTTTTTCCCCTATTATTGCTATTCAGGCAGTCTTTTGGGATGTGATTATTGCACTCATTTCATTTTGGAATAACAATGAAAATGCAGCCCTAATTTACACTAGCAAATATTTGACCCAGTGTTCCGATAAGTTTTAGGCAGGTAGGGAAAAAATGCTGTAAACTAAGAATGCTTTAAAAAATGATGTTTTAATAGTTCATTTTCATCAATTAACAAAATGCAGTGAATGAACCGAAGACAAATCTAAATCAAATCAAAATTTGCAAAACAATTATTTATGTTTTTGATATAATTCTTAGTTTACAGCATTTTTTCCCACTTGCCTAAAACTTTTGCACAGTACTGTTTGTGATGTAGTGAGAATAAGCAACAATTACAGGCAAGGGATATGTAGAGGAAAGCAAAGCAGTCTTTCACTGCAAATGTTGGTGTTGTCTAGAAGCATTGAGAAGGGCTTTTTCATGACTTATACTGGCACTGATCTTGGCCTCAATAAGGCCCCTACATTGCAGTCATTGGATTTCTTTTACACATATTTTGGGAGGTCACTTTCACAAATTTGACAATCTTTTCAATGTCTTAAATTTTAAAGTCACCTTTTCACAGTTTTAAGTCTCTGTAGATTGGATGGCTAGCCTTTTGATTAGCACAGAATTGATGAGCGCTTTCTGGTATTGATTTGAAATAACATTCTACTCAGGACATGCTGCAGGTACTACAGATGGTGACTGAGAAATTAACACAGCAAATAAGGCACCAATAAATAGATACCTCTACCTAAATGTTTTATTTCTTCTCTTTCTATTCTCAGATCGACGATAAGGAGTTTGACATTCCCCAAGTGGACACACCTCCCACACTAGAAAGCATCCTTAATGAGGTCAAGTATAAGCTGATCTGCATTTCACACTGTGCCGGTCATTGACTTCTTGTCATTTCAATGCTAATAACCAAAATTGGACCTTGTTACGTTTCTTATATTACAGTTTGTCCCTCTCAATTTTAGTTAAAGTTTCCTTTTATTGTTAGTGGAACAAGCAATGTACGGTACCATAAAACGGGTTTGCATTCTTTCTGCACTAAAGTGGTGAACCCCAGCCAGGCTAATAATAATTATAAGAAAAAAGATTTGGCCACTGGGTGAGACTAGCTTAAGGTTTTTAGGTAGATGATACCAGCACTAAATTTAACATCAGCTTTGGGATGAAAATATACAATAGTCAGGGATATTAAGGTAACTTCCTGAACAGAATTAAAAGTGTTTGCAGATACAGACAGTAGTTCCATATTAGAGCAATTTTGTTAACAAACCTTTTAATCTGACAGCCTTATAACTGCTTTGTTTGTTTCGTTGCCCTGTGTGTCTGTAGATAGAGGATGAGGAAGCACCATTTGTATTGGAAGACACCTGTGTACTAAACACGGACAACATTGATGCCTATTCCTGTGACACGTCCTCTCTCGCCAGCTCGGACAGTGGAGACCCAGCACACCTCAAACGGCATGAGCTCTCTCTCTCTCTCTCACACGCATGCATGCACACACACACACACACACACACACACACACACACACACACACACACACACACACACACACACACACACACACACACACATATGGTTAGTGCAGACACGATACCTGCTAATAAGTGCTCATATATCCATAAAGTTAGCGTTACCGGGTCAGCAGACTGGGGAACAAACTGAGTTTCATTAAACTGCTTGTTAAAATACGTTCACGAGTGGCTCTTAAAAGAGCCGTTTTGTTCGCAGAAAAACGGCTTTAAAACACGATCTTTTCCCACTTCTTTGTGGCACACAACCTCCCCAAGAAGTCACTGTCTCCTACTTTGCTTCCTCGGAGACTCCTGTGGGGGATTTTTGGAACGCCGGTTGAAAAGGCCATCCTTTTGCCGCTTTTCTAGTCTTTGCGACCACTCAAAGCTGCTTTTACACTACATGTCACATTCACCCATTCACACACACATTCATACACTGATGGCAGAGGCTGCTACGTAAAGTGCCCAACTGTCAATCAGATATCACATTCATGCCCGTTTGACGACCGACTCTACCACTGAGCCACAGCCTCTTTGCTATTACTTTGCTTTATCAATATTTTTGCACAGCCCGAATGTGTGTTATGTCAAGACCTACAAAAAATCCTCATGCCAATAACAAGTCAGTCATTTTGGATTTTTCTTGAAATTCTTTGGTATTTTTTGAAATTTTCAAGGGTCATATTTAGACCTCCTCTTAGTCCCTTAATCTAAGTTCGGTGTCCTGTAAAAGCAATGCAGCCCTTTATCGTCATCATCAATCAGCCTGATGTATGCAAAGGTTTATCTATTAAAATGTACTGTATAAATAACCTTTCCTTATCACTTTCTCATCCATTACTCAGTATAGCATCATATTTTGCAGGCAATAATAAACTAAAAAACTTTTAGTAAGTTACATGGAAACAGAACATAATTCAGTTAGTCGTATGGAAACAGACGCTCATGACATGACATACCAGCTACCCCAAAAGTGAAGCTAAAACCTCCATCGCCCCCTGGAGGTTTGGCTGTTAGTTTAATGAGCACTTGATTTGATATGCAGTGGAGTTTTCTACGGGAGGAGCACGCATTTTAAACGCAAATATCACCGTCAATTATTTTATTGTGAGAAGCCCAAAATCATCATCGGGATTTATATTTGATTAATTGTGCAGCCCTACTTTATAAATCATTTTTGTCTTTGTTTGTACAAGGTAATAACATTGAAATGTCTCTTTTGTGTGTTTGTCTGGTCTGTGTACTTGTGTACTTGTGTTTGTGTGTGGGTATGTACATGTGTGAAGAAAAAGGAGGACATTGGATATAAATGCAACAGCCCATGGGTCTGTTGTTCGACAAAGTCTGCTGAAGGGCATCTCTGCACAGATTGTCTCCGCTGCGGTAAGTCAAGCACACACGAGCAAATTCAAACATAAACACATACACAAATACTCAACCACAATCAGGGTTTATAGGGGTTGAAAAAGGGGCCACAGCAGACATGATGCACGTTCATACTATGTTGGAATTATTTATGGATTATTGACTAAAAGTCCCACGTCCCATCAGCACAAAAATGACAATTACTAACTGCCTTGCTTTCAGAGCACCGCTGTTTCTCCCCTCTGTGCATCTGAACTGCGCAGACGAGATCACGTGTGTACAATCTGGCTCTCAGTTAGTTTTAGGTTTGATAGTAGCAAAGGTGCAGGAGCTTTAAGCTTTATCGTCTGCTAGTTTCACAGCAGTTAGGCTCTAAACAACAAGCTTACATGTCTACACTGTAGCGATATCAAATCACTTCTGCATTGTAATAATATTCGCTTGCTCCCCCCACCCCCCCCGCACGTCACTGACACACCTCCACTATGAACTGGAAACTGAAACACCAACATGCTGAACTCATGAGAGATTGTAATACTTTGATGACCCCTATGGTGCAGACTGTGGAAAACATTCAGTCTAAATTGACAACCTGTTTACATAACCTGGACACCATGAACACTGGTATACTTTCAATGAAACAGCAGACCTTACACACTGCTTCACTTGTCAACACAGCTGCTCAAACTGTCCCACTTACCAGTTCTCCTGTCCATGTAGCCTCTGGTCTGCTTTCACATCACAAGCTCCAGTCTACATTACGGACTAACCGGGAACTCCCTGCTGACAGCATGCAAGCCAGATTTCTTGTAGAAAAAAAAACCCTTAACCGCCAATTTCCCACATTTGGACAGGCTGATAACCCAGACCCGTTGCTATTTCTGGAAAAATGTCATCTCTGAGGATTATGAAGACGAGTTAGCAGAGAGGGTTCAAACTCTCGTACAAGGCAAAGGTGAAAACTTCAGAGATTTTGCTTACGTGTACAGATCTCTATGTCCACGCTGGAAGCCTGATATCAGAGAGGAGGAAGTCATTAAATACATCCTAAAGAATACCCATCCTCAACTCACAAGCCAGCTACCCAGTAGTGGAGTAAACACAGTGGATAGTCTGGTCCGTCTTAGTCAACAGCTTGAGAAGGACAGAGATAATCAACGTGTTTATGAGCAAAGATTACCAACTTCATTTAAACCTCAAGCACTGCAGGATACGTCTTTAAAAACCACACCTCCTGTGGGTATTCCAGCTTCCCCAAGACCTCCTCACCTGTTTTGCTGGCGTTGTAAAGGGGAACATCAGCAGCATAACACTGCCTCACCTTCATTCCAGTCTCCCCAAAAGTGTTCACCACTTCAGTTAATGGTGCCCTTGACACTTGGACCTTGGAAAGGAAGGGCTATTGTGGACACTGGCTCCTCCTTAACCCTTCTGAATCAGGACCTGTGGACAGCCATAAAGGACACCTGGAAACACTCAATGGCACCTTGGACTAAGGGTCCCATCTACTTGGCAGACGGGGAACCAAAACAACAGTTGGGCCAGAGCGAAGTAAATTACACTCTTCATGGTAAAACATGGAGGCTGTCTACTGCTGTGCTTCACTCAGAAACCCTTGTGCGTCCGTGTGTGCTGGGTCTAGATTTCGTCTTCCTGAGCGGCATGCAAATCGATATTTCCAACAATGCATACTGGTTCAAAACCAGTAACCAGCAACGATTCAATTTTCTGACTGAAATCTACCATGAACCCTGCCCTACCCCTCACTGTGCGTTTTCTCAGCTGTGGCGCCCTCAGGCTTTTCTCCTACTCTAGATGAACCTCTCTCTGAAATCTTCAGACTGGCAGTACATGATGTTCACCTTGACCAGAGTGGGAAAACACAACTGCTGAACAATACTGGTGTTTACATCACTCAGTTGGGTCCCACTGATCTACTCCAGCATAAGATCTTTGCTACACAAGATGTTCTAATACAACAAAAAACATACTGGGTATCTCCTCAAAAACTCCAGGCTATGAAGAGGTGCATTGACAAAATGTTGTCCGATGACATCATCGAACCATCTTCATCTGCCTGGGCAGCACCAGTTGTTTACTTATTCCAAAGTAGACAGGCCCGGATCATAAGTTCTGCCTTGATTTCCGGAAGTTGAACTCTGTCACACTGGACGATGCATATCCACTTCCAACAACACAAGAAATCTTGGACTGCCTTTGTGGAGCAAAGATTTTCGCCGCACTCAACTCAACTCTGGATACTTGGTCAAAATTGTGTCTGCTGCTGGAGTGCAGGTGGATGATGAGAAGACCAAGGCTGTGGAAGAGTATCCTGTTCCTGAACAACAACAATAACAACAACAACCTGAAATCTCTGCAGATATTCTTAGGAATGGCGGGCTGGTACCACCGGTTTGTCCCAAAGTTCTCACAAATAGCAGAGCCACTCAATGCCCTGAAAAGGAAACACGCAAAGTTCAAGTGGACCATGAGCCCCTAAAACACTCTCTGGTGACAACTCCGGTGCTTGATCATTCTAATTTCCAACTACCTTTTGTGGTATATACGGATGCCAGCGAAGTTGGCCTAGGAGCAGTGCTGGTCCAACAGACAGGGTTGGGCTCAGAGGAAGTTTTGGCTTTCGCAATCAGGAGCTTAAATAAAGCAGAAAAAAACTATTCCACCACCGAACTGGAGTGCCTGGCTGTTGTGTGGGCCTTGGGAAAGTGGAGATATTACCTTGAAGGAAGAATTCAAAACCCAAAAACCCAACACAAGATTGATCCATTGGGCCCTGCGGCTGCAGGAGTTCACCTTTGCTATAGAATACAGGAAAGGGAAATATAATGCTGCTCCTGATGCTCTGTCACGAGTCCCAGGCGAGACACCCGGACTCTTCCACCCAGTCTGTGCGACTATGCTATCTCACCAAAAAAACTTCCAAATGAAAGATCACTTCTGACTCTCAACAAAACAAAAGTCAACAAAAACTAAACTTCATAAAAGCAGAATCATGGCAGTGCTGTTGTATTGAACATTAGATTTTTCAGGTGTACCTAATGAAGTGGCCGGTCATGTGGGACTGTCATGAAATGATCCCAAGTACGTGTGTCATGTTCTCCGTGTCACTTTTGACCCGTCATACAAATAATCACACATGCCTACATGCATGTGCCTGTTCTCCACTTCCCCTTTGACCTTGCTGTATTGTTACAGAAGTCTCTACCTTATTACATTCTTTACAATTGTCCATTTATTTCAGTAAACAAATGCATTTAAGATCACATTGAAGCATAATACAAACATTTTTGTCTTTCTCTCAGGACAAGGTTGATGCTGGACTGCCAACTGCTATAGTGAGTACTTGTTCTTTCAACCAATAAATAGAAATGCTCTTAATCACTCTTTCACAACTTCTGTGGGCGGACAATGAATGCCATCATAATGCTTTACAGCTATTTCAGAGTTTTAAAGTTACTTTTTATCGGAGACATGGAAAATGAATGGAAGTTAAAGGTGCTGCCTTTTGAATCTTGCCTTTTATCAACCGTGCCCAGTTGTTCAAAGGTTACCTCATCGGATTAAAGCTATCAGATAGGATCAAATCTTGAAAAACAGGTTGTTCAAAAGGATTATGTAATCGGATTAGATCAGGTAATCCAATCTTGGCTTTTATCTGGATAAAATAATATCTTTTTTTATAACAGTTTTTGCTGTTTAAAACTGTAATAGAACTTTAATGTTGATACATTTAAAAAATATTTTGCTCTTCACTTGCTGATTTGCTACTGTGACATAGTAGATTAATAAGACTTAAGCAGGGTGCTTCCTGCATAGAGGAATTTTTGGCGCTCCC
Source organism: Semicossyphus pulcher (assembly GCF_022749685.1). Classification (NCBI taxonomy): domain Eukaryota; kingdom Metazoa; phylum Chordata; class Actinopteri; order Labriformes; family Labridae; genus Semicossyphus; species Semicossyphus pulcher. The sequence goes on from NW_027211626.1 coordinate 24,841,262, forward strand.
CCAAAAAGGTTTAAGCCAGCGCCAAAGGAAGATCACTAGTGCCAAAATCATAAGAATTGAGGATAAAAATGAAAATGAAAAACAATTCGTCTCTGGATTTGTTTCTACAATTGATCAAACAACTGTTTAACAAGCAGAACGTAAACTAAAATAACACGTCTTTGCCTTCCAGCAGTCAGCTCTCCTCTCATCCAGAGCCGCTATATTTTACACATGCAGCTGGCACTGCATTGTTTTCACTGAAGCTGAACGCTCCGCTGTTAAGCTAGTGCTAAGGGAGAGGGGACTTCCTGTGATTTCTCATAAAATAAAAGCCATTTTATTTCTGATGGAAATGTTAAAAGCGCTGCGTTACAACGGCTACATAGTTTTTTCATCACGTGCTGCCTCCTGCACCCCTCGCCTAAAGCAACAGTCCAAACATGTCCATAACGCAAGAACGCGTCTGACATGACAATCTCTTGTTGTGTGCTATAGTTATGAAAGGGAAGCTCTGGAAATTGTCCCGACCAGATTCTCCGGACATTGTATACTAGCGAAGCTTTGTGGAAGACCGGCTAGGTTTTTCTATAGAAGAGAGCCTGCAGCACAGAGCGCTGAGGAGCGCTTCTTCCCCTTGTTTTTCTTTTGATTTAACAGTTTCTTTCTTTGAGTGGAAACCTGTTGTGAAGATTTTATTGTCAAACTGCTGCTGCGTAAAAATGTCAGCCAATCAATTGACTAATTGTTTCAGCTTCACTTCTGCATTTTCTGTGGAAAAATCTTGATTTGTAAAGTTACTAGTAACTCATTTTATCAGTGTTGTAAAAGTAATACATTTCCCTCTTAAGTGTTGCTGAGTAGGAAGTTGCATGAAATGTATTAAAAAAAAAAAAGCGTAGTTCATGAGTTAATGTAATTTTCCGTCACTGACTGCCTCCCTTCAAACTCTCTCCGTTTAACTAACTTCCCTCCCCATCTCCTATTGTATGTAATTTATTTTTTTTATATAGTTTTGTAAATTGGGTTTTCATTTACTCTTGTAAATTTCATTTATTCAAGCATAATAGACATTTTAACCAAATGATCAGAAGTAACAGGAGAATGCATAGATTTATTGTACGCAGATCGATTATACTGTCGTGCATCGTAACCCCCCAAAGGCCCATTCTAAGCCAGGAAAAACCCTGCTAAGGGCTATGGGGGAAAGAAAAGGATTTTGCCAAATAGTTGCTTTTATTTGAATATTTTATGTTTCATATAGCTGTCAGGAACTTTTGTATGTAGTAGTATGAAGCAGTGTTGTACTCGAGTCCAGGACTCGAGTGATTTTCAGGACTCGTGGCTTGACTTGGACTTGAGCACTGATGACTCGGACTTGGACTCTGACTCATGAGTTAACAGCATCCGGACCTTTTTTATTGATAACAAATGTTTTATTGTTTTTAATAATAATTTACTCAGTTACAAGCGTGAGCTGACACGTATTCACCTGCATGCGCGTTCACTCGCCATATTGTTCCTGTCAGGATGTCGAAAGAGGCGCCACATATCATGCTTTTTGCTTTCAAAGATTTTACAGCAAAGTACAGTTAGAAAGCTACCTGGATATTTTTGAGTGCACAAAAAGAATAGCTCCCTCAGAGCTGTCTTCAAAGTTTTATGTTAGATGCTAAAAGTTTGTTCAGTTCTCTCCGGAGTTTCCTCTGTCATAATTAGACCTTGACCTCGAAATCAGGTAATGGGGACTCGGCTTGTATTCTTATTTGGTAACTCGGACTCGACTTTGACTTGAACACTGGGAACTTGAGACTGGACTCGGACTCAAGGTTTGGTGACTCGACTGCAACACTGGTATGAAGTCCCATTTAAAAGCACTGTCAATCTCGATTTGGTAATCCCTGGATGCCAGGATCTGGATAAGGTTGATCCTATCCAGTTTACTTTGAACAACCAGGATAAAAGTAAGCCGGATTACCTGATCCTGAATAGAAAAAAAGTGGATTTCCAAATCTGGATAATTCTTATCTAGTTTAAACCGCTTGAACAACTGTGCTCAGGTGATAGTAAATAGGCAGAAAGGAAACAAAGGGAGAGAGTTGGGTATGACATGAGACCCCAGGCGGAGTCGATAGGGAACATAAGTCGATGCCAATCACGGGCAAACGCACTATTTCACAAGATATTTTTAATAGGAGAAATTGACGTAACAAAAAACATGCCGCAAAAAGCCCCAAAAAATGAAACGGCTGCAAACATGCTGCTAATATATAAATAAAAAAGTCAAAAACACAGAAACCCAAAAAACCAAATTAAACAGAAAAATTTTACAATTCCAGTGATCACATTAAAGGTGCTCCAGGCCTGTAGGGGAGCGGTAATTGGAACATATTTTATGGGGAAAATAATTGGCAAAGGCAGATTTATGCCGCTGAGAGGACAAAGTTTACAGGCCTGCAGGGGGAAACCTGTCCGACATCATGTTCAGTTCAGCTGCTGGCACACAAGGGCTGATCTCACTGAAACCATACGAGGCCATACGAGATGGGAACTACCTGTTGTCCAACATCCCTCTCACTCCTCTCCCATTCCCACCATATCCGACACTCCTACTTGTCAGAGCCTCACTTTGCAGTTACACTTTGAAGCAACAGTTACTTTTGTAAAGCTATCTGTTTTATTATTTCTGTTTCTCTCTGAAATATGATCCTGTTTCACCCAAATAGGAGAATAAAGTTGTGAAGGTTGTTTGTAAAAGTTATAAAGTTGTATTCGGAGGCCAGTTTTTTAGAGGGGCTTCTACACCCAAGTTAAACATATTATAAAGTACATACGTATGTGCAGGGGAAGGCAGTGTGTGTGATGTTGTTTTGTGGTGTTTTTTTCCTTGCTTCCTCTAATCAATTTTAAACTATATATTTAATGTGTTGGTGTTTAGACAGTGTCTGGTGTGATTGCAGTGGGAACGTCTCATGGTCTGGCTCTGGTCTTTGGTAAGTCTAAACTAAATTACCATCCTTTTATGAACACATGGTGTAAAGGTTATTGTCACATGTTTAACTTTTTACAATGCAAATACAACTGCAATGGACATACTTTGACCAGGTGCATTTGACCCCAAGGATTAGGCTACAGCCCTATCTGCAGCTGCCACGGTAAACTGGGGCAATTCCAAATTATTGGAATCTATAGAAATAGGTATTTTTTTATTGGCTACATAAAGGGCTGAGTGGATTTTTTAAAACCATATCAAAATGTAATTTTATGCATGCTTTTTTAGCAGTTTTTTGGGGGCTACTGATGCCTAGTGCCACCCACAGTAGCACACCCTTTTTTCACATAAATGCTTGCCTGTGTTTTTGATGTTAGAATTAATCAGTGGTGCTGATTCTGCTTCTGTTGCCAAAGACTTAAGATGAGATTTACAGCAGATGGTTGTCTAGAAAAGGTTCAGTTTGCAGTGTTTGCAGTGCAGATGTTTTCAGTGCTAGTGTACGCTGCCATGTTGACAGTTTACCTGTTTCTTAAGAGAACTCTGATGTTACTTTCTATGAGCTCAGGGAATTTGTGGCAGCTCCGAAATGTAATTACCCATGTAAAAATGAAAAAGTTCAAATTTAATTGACAAAACACTGATTTGTCACCCAGCTCTACAATGTCATGGCAAACACACACACACACACACACGTTTAATTATATACACTCACTGGCCACTTCATTAGGTACACTTAAAAAATATACGTGTGTGTGTACGGCCATAATGTAATTTCCGGTGACATGCACGCAAATTTCCTGTATTTTACGAAATATGAACACAATATTCATGAGAACCCCAGACTGGTTCTTGGTTCCTGTGAAAGGAACGGGACATTGTGATGAATGTGCTAATTTGAAAATTAATTATTTTTAGCCAGCTGTCCCTCAAAAAGCCAGTCGCAGCGTTGTTGCCATACTGATGCTCTATACAATATCACAGTGATACAGTGAGCAAAGATTCTGTACCGGAAAATATTGTCAAATTAAATTATACATTTAAAAAACAATTTGAAATTTAACTAACTATATTAATGATATTAAATCAGTGTTAGATTTTTAGCTGAAAGTGATTTGCAGAATTTAAACAGTAAACTGTTATCCAAACAAAATATCTTTAAACGCTTACCGTTTAACTACATGGATGAGGCATCAACATATCAATGTATACTGTATATATTCTGTATATCTCTGGGTTTAGAGAGTAACAGGAGGAGGATAAAAAAATTGGCACGACACCGCCATCTACTGGAAAGCGCTGGGACTTCTCTGTATGTGTGTGGATTGTTTTGCGAGACAAGGTGCAGTACAACAGTCTCAAAAGGATTCACATGAAGAGGTTAAGATTTACAAGTTAAATTCCATTTAAAAATGCTGAAAATGCTAAGTTGACTTACAAATGGTGATATACAAGTGGTACAGTAGAGACACAGATCCAGATTTACAGATACAAATTCTGTTTTTCAAGACACTCGTCACGTGACACTTGCAACTGTAGACTCAGCACAAATAGGTAGAGATTCCTAAATATAGTTCCATTGAAAAATACTAAGTTGACGAGTTGTAAGTTTGAGGCACAGATACAAATTCTGTTTCACGAGACACAAATTTCATTTCAGAGATACAAATAAAGAGTTAGAGACACGAATCACATTACACAGATACAGAATTACAGATACAAATCACACTGCATGTTTTGTGCATTGTGTTTTACAAGTTACAAATACTTATGAGTATTATGTTTTATTTAGATTTAGTCATTAAAGAAGCTCATGAAATGATTACTGCTAAGGGCTTGTGGGAGTTATGGCTCTCTGTCCACCTGGCTACAGTGCTGAAAAGGTACCTGGGATTGTTTTTATTTTCTTCTATTAAGTATGAGTAGTAGACACCTCAAGCATGCCATAGGGCCTTTCTGTATTTATTAAAACTATTTTTCCAGAGTAAACAAGACTCAAGAAGTTGTGGTGGAGCGCCACATTAAATTTTACACAACATTTGTTTCAGTTTCTGAGTCATATCATGGAATTGGCCTCTGTTGTTTAATTATCTTTTTTAGGGGGGCAATCAAATCAAGAGTAACTCTCAGTGAATCTGCAAGTGCTATCAACAAACTGATCAAGCTCAGAAGGACTAGCATTAGAGCTCTCTGTATTAAAGAGGTGTTGTATTTAATTAAAAGCAGCTGGAATTGCTTTTCCATTAGCTTCACCTATCAGAAAAACTTCTAGTGAATATATTTTTTATAACTTGAATGTTGTCAGTATGAAATCAAATGTTACTGTAGTAGCCATTTTAATTATGGTCAATTTCATTTAAAGATTTTATTAAAGGCCCTGGAAACTCGGCTTCAAATAGCAAACATGCATTTATGATATCAGAGTTGATAGTGTCACAAAGTATCCACAAAAATCTGAGTGAAAATAAACGTTCAGAACCACAAGAAAACCTTGTTGGAAAACGACTCATTTGGCTATTCAGACCATTTCTCAGGACTGTGTAGGCGTGGCAGATCCCGTGCTGATTGACACCTGCCGGGGTCCGCCTGTCCGCGTTCTCATGGCAACTGTCAACACAACAATGGCGCATGGGAAAGCAGTGTTTCCTCTAGGATTTTCAGCAGCAGGGTAGAGGGTTTGTTGGTCACCCAGGTATGTGCGCATGTGCACATCATGTCAAAACTATTGCTGTCAGGTGACTAAAAAAATGAATCTAATTAATTACAGGCTCTGTAATCATTTGATTTCAATTAATCTCACATATCAATGGTTTCTCCGTACCCTAACACACCTGAATTGAATCATCTGCTCATTATCGATCAATTGAAGCTTCTCAGAGGATTGATAATGAGCAGAACATTTGAATCAGGTGTGTTAGAGTACAGAGGGAAACCTAAAAAGAGCAGGAAGGTAGCTCTCCAGGAGAAGGATTGGGCACCCCTGTACTATAGCAATCAAGAAATACTAATGGGATATCCATATCGATAGATCAATGACAAGAAGGAGAATTTGATCAACCTCAGTCATAAAACTACACACCTCTACATGAACACATATGAACTTTAATTACACTACTTTACAAGCAGGCAAATATTTTTTTCCACATCACAAACTTCATGGTCCAGTGCTTGTGGATGCATGTGTATCCTCTCTCTGTGTCTCACACTCTGCTCTGCTTCAGGATCTTCATCTGTCTCTCCTTCTCTCTGTGCCCTCACTTTGAAAACCAGTCTCTCTCGCTAACATGTCCTCTGGCTCTCTCTCTGTGGCACTCTCCACTTCCTGCTGTTTCTCCTCAGTTCTCTCGCATGCCATCAACTCAGCCTAACCATTCATTAAGAAAGATAATTTCTTCTTAACACAAAGCTGACAACAACATTTAATGAAATGGTCCTTTTGTTAAGCTGACTGCTATTAAGCTAGCTACCAGAAATCTTTCCTTGTAACAGTTACACAAATAAAATTAAATTCTTCGTATTAGTCATGCAGCGTTTAGATTCTTGCTTCTGATCAGAGCTGACAGGTGGTTGGTGACGTTTGCCTTGCTGTTTCAGCCAGTACAGGCTAGCAGTGTACCGCTCTAAGGGGTCCGACTATAATGTTGAGCCACATATTTGTTCCACCTCTCGCGTCATTGCCATATCATCCAAGAAAGGGATCATTTTATCTTTTATTGTAGACTCTGTTGGCCCCACCCAGCACCGCCACAGAAACGAGGAGAGCAGCCTTGGAAGCAAAGGCAGCTGCATTGAAACAAAAACAGGCTTTGGTGTTAAAGGAGGCACAGCTGATGGCTGAGAAGGAGGAGCTAAACATTCAAACAGCTTTAGCAATGTCATATGCAAAAAATTAAGGTGTATGAAGAACATGACCTTTCTGATGTGATGATGCAATGAATGAATATTATGATGCAGCAGCCGTGACACACATGATGTTAACATGCAAAAAGTGTCCATTCCTATTAATGTGAATCACACTCAGCCATCTGTCCCATTATTAGCCAGGCCCAAGGTACAAAGACCACATGAGTCCTCCACAACTCATAATACTGTTCCCCAACAACCTGCTAAGAATGAACTCTATGATGTCATGAAAGATCAAACCGATATCACAGAGATGCTTGTCAAACATATCAGGAATTTTGGAGTTTTGTGGTGACCCACTTGGTTTTAGATCCTTAATGACGGCCTTTGAACATGTTGTGGACTCCAAAAATGACAATAATGCAGACAAACTTTTCTGTTTGGAGCAATTCACAAGAGGGGAGCCACATGATCTGGTAAAAGTCTGCCAGCACATGTCCTCTGTCCGTGGCTATAGAGAAGCAGAGCGCCTATTGGAGGACTACCATGGAAACCCTTTTAAAATTGCAACAGCTTTAATTGATAAGCTATTTAAGTGGCCACAAATTAAATCAGAGGATGCTAAAAGCCTTTTTTTTGTAAACTGCTGTAATGCTTTGGACGATGTGGATTGTATGGATGAGTTGGACAATCCAGCTAACATGAGGGTTGTGATCTCAAAACTAACATATAAAATGAGAGAAAAGTTGAGAACTTTGGCCTTTGCCATTAAAGAAAGAAAACAAACTCGAGTAAGGTTTGTGGATCTTGAAACTTATGTGGATCAAGAGGCAAAAATAGCGAATGACCCCCTCTTTGGAGACCTGCAGGGAGCTGCAAGTGAAAGAAAAAGGAAAATGCCTTTTTACGGTAAAAATCAAAGTTCACCCACGAGGAAGTAGCTTTGCAACTGATGTATCTTTGTGTGAGGAGGTTGAAAATGATAATGTAAAAAATAAAGCCACCACCTTGAGCAAGAACACTGCCCTCCTCAGGCCATGTCTCTATTGCAGAAAGAACCACACCATGGCATAGTGTTACCAAATCACAGAGAAACCCCACAAGGAGAAAATGGACATTTTGAGGAAGCATGGCATATGTTATGAATATTACCCTTTCAAGTGTGTTCCCAGAGGCACCCATGCTTGTTGCACAGCTATAAAAATGAAATGTTTCAAACCAAACAAACACTGGTTATCAAACAGAAAACACTGAATGTCAACAGGCAATTTCAAGTGCACTTGTGAGCCTACATGTTGGAGAAACTCCCCCCTACTGGGGCCGGAGACAACTGCATTCTGTCTATTCTTGCAGTTCATGTCAAATCGAAAAAAGGGACAAAAATTGTGGAAACATATGCATTTATGGATCCTGGGAGCTCAGGAACCTTTTGTACTGATGCACTGGCAAAGCAGCTTAACCTCCATGGCAAGGGAACAGATTGTTTTAAGCACCATGAACGCAACCAAACAAGTAAAAGGCTGTCTTGTAAGAAACCTGGAAGTCAGTGGGATAAATGAGGATAAATATGTCACGCTTTCAAAGGTTTTCACTCAAAAGAGCGAAAATATCCCCCTCCAGAAAGATATTTATAAATGGCCATATCTTAAAGAAGTGAAGCTGCCACACAGTTAGGCTGATGTAGGGCTTCTTATTGGAAATGATGTCCCTGAAGTTTTTGAGCCCTGGGGAGTAATTCACAGCAAATACAATGGGCCGCATGCTGTCAAAACAATTCTTGGATGGACTATGAATGGGCCTATCAGAGGACTGGAGGATGGTGAGCAGCAAACCATCACTGTGAATCACATATCGATCGACACCATATAGAAAGGATGCTTGTGCAACAGTACAATGTGGATTTTCTGGAACGTCGCTGTATTCAAAAAATGGACATTTCAGTGGAAGAGAAAAGGTTTATGGATAAAGTATATTTTTATTTTACAGGGACAATGCATATTAATAAACATTTCTGTATTATATATATACACTGAACAAAAATATAAACACACAAATGTGTCTAATCTGTGTTAGTGAGCACTTCTCCTTTGCCAAATAATCCATCCACCTCACAGGTGTGGCATATATCAAGATGCTGAATAGACGGCATGATTATTGCACAGGTGTGCCTCAGGCTGGCCACAATAAAAGGCCACTCTAAAATGTGCAGTTTTATCACACATCACAATGCCACAGATGTCGCAAGTTTTGAGGGAGCGTGCAATTGGCATGCTGACTGCAGGAATGTCCACCAGAGCTGTTGCCTGTGAATTAAATGTTAATTTCTCTACCATAAGCCGTCTCCAAAGGCGTGATGGACACCTGTGCAATAAACATGCTGTCTAATCAGCATCTTGATATGCCACACCTGTGAGGTGGATGGATTATCTCGGCAAAGGAGAAGAGCTCACCAACACAGATTTAGACAAATTTGTGAACAATATTTGAGAGAAATAGGCCTTTTGTGTTCATAGACAAAGTCTTAGATCTTTGAGTTCAGCTCATGAAAAATGGGAGCAAAAACAAAAGTGTTGCGTTTATATTTTTGTTCAGTACACTGCTCAAAAAAATTAAGGGAACACTTAAATAAAACATCAGACCTTGATGAACGTATAATTCAAGTTGAAAATCTTTACTGATGTACATTGTATAATTTGTTATGATGTAACAACGGTCAATGGAAACCAAAATCATCAGCCCATTGAGGGTTGGATTCAAAAGCACACCCAAAATCAGAGTAAAACATTGAAATCACAGGCTGATCCAACTTGCGTGAATGATGTGACTCAGTAGTGTGTATGGCCCCCGCGAGCTCGCATGCACTCCTGACAACGTCTGGGCATGCTCCTGATGAGTCAGCGGATGGTGTCCTGGGGGATCTCCTCCCAGACCTGGATCAGGGCATCAGTGAGCTCCTGGACAGTCTGTGGTGGTACTTGGCGGTGTCTGATGCACCGCTACATAATGTCCCATAGGTGCTCAGTTGGATTTAGGTCAGGGGAACGAGAGGGCCAGTCAATGGCATCAATCCCTTCGTCATCCAGGAACTACACACTCTGGCCACATGAGGCCGGGCATTGTCCTGCACCAGGAGGAACCCAGGACCCACTGCACCACCATGAGGTCTAACAATTGCTTGGAAGATGTCATCCTGGTACCTAACAGCAGTCAGGGTACCACTGGCTATGACATGGAGGTCTGTGCGGCCCTCCAAGGAAATGCCTCCCCAGACCATCACTGACCCACCGCCAAACCGGTCATGTTGGATGATGTTACAGGCAGCATAACGTTCACCACGTCATCTCCAGACTCTTTCACGTCTGTCACATGTTCTCAGTGTGAACCTGCTCTCATCTGTGAAGAGAATGGGCGCCAATGGCGAACCTGCCAATTCTGGTGTTCTCTGGCAAATGCTAATGGAGCTGCACGGTGCTGGGCTGTGAGTACAGGTCCCATTAAAGGACGTCAGGCCCTCATGCCACCCTCATGGAGTCTGTTTCTGACAGTTTGGTCAGAAACATGCAAGCCAGTAGCCTGCTGGAGGTCATTCTGTAGGGCTCTGGCAGACCTCCTCCTGTTTCTCCTTGCACAAAGTAGCAAATATCGGTCCTGCTGCTGGGTTGATGCCCTTGTACGGCCCTGTCCAGCTCTCCTCATGTAACAACCGGTCTCCTGGTACCTCCTCCATGCTCTTGAGACTGTGCTGGGAGAAACGGCAAACCTTCTTGCGACCGCACGTATGGATGTGCCATCCTGGAGGAGCTGGACTACCTGTGCAACCTGATTGGGCTGCAGGTACCGCCTCATGCTACCAGTAGTGACAAGGACACTAGCAGAACACAAAACTAAAGAAGAATCAGTCAGGAAGTATCAGGAGAGAGCAACTGTCTGTGGCCACCACATGCAAAACCATTCCCTTTTTGGGGGTTGTCTTGCTTTTGCCTCTCCATTGCACCTGTTGTCTCTTTAATTTGCACCATAGCAGGTGAAATTGATTCACAATCACTTGTGCTTCCTAAATGGACAGATTGATATCCCTGAGGTTTAACTGACTTGGTGTTATAATTTGACGATTAAGTGTTCCCTTAATTTTTTTATATTATATATATATATAATATTTTTTTGTACTGTGCAAAAGTTTTAGGCAGGTGTGAAAAAATGCTGTAAACTAAAAATGCTTTCAAAAATATAAATAATAATTGTTTATATTTATGAATTTACAAAATGATGAGTGAGCGAACAAAAGAAAAATCTAAATCAAATCAATATTTGGTGTTACTACCCTTTGCTTTCAAACCAGCATCACTTCTTATAGGTACACTTGCACAAAGTCAGGGATTTTGTAGGATTATAGTCAGGTGTATGATCGACCAATTATACCAAACAGGTGCTAATGATCATCAATTTCACATGTAGGTTGAAACATTAAGTGAAACAGAAACAGCTGTGTAGGAGGCTTAAAACTGGGTGAGGAACAGCCAAACTCTGCTACCAAGGTGAGGCTGTGGAAGACAGTTTCATGTCACAGGTCATACACCATGGCGAGACTGAGCACAGCAACAACACACAAGGTAGTTATACTGCATCAGCAAGGTCTCTCCCAGACAAGATGTGCTGTTCAAGCTCTTTTGAAGAAGCACAAAGAAACGGGCAACGTTGAGGATCGTAGACGCAGTGGTCGGCCAAGGAAACTTAGTGCAGCAGATGAAAAACACATCAAGATTATTTCCCTTCGAAATCGGAAGATGTCCAGCAGAGCCATCAGCTCAGAACTGGCAGAAACCAGTGGGACCCAGGTACACCCATCTACTGTCCGGAGAAGTCTGGCCAGAAGATGTCTTCATGGAAGAGTTGCAGCCAAAAAGCCTCCGTCATGGAAACAAGGCCAAGCAACTTAATTATGCACCAAAACAAAGGATTTGGGGTGCAGAAAAAATGGCAGCAGGTGCTCTGGACTGATGAGTCAAAATGTGAAATATTTGGCTGTAGCAGAAGGCAGTTTGTTTGCAGAAGGGCTGGAGAGCGCTACAATAACGAGTGTCTGCAGGCAACAGTGAAGAAATGTGGAGGTTCCTTGCAGGTTTGGGGCTACATTTCTGCAAATGGAGTTGGAGACTTGGTCAGGATTTATGGTGTCCTCAATGCTGAGAGATACAGGCAGATACTTATCTATCATGCAATACCATCAGGGAGGCGTATGTTTGGCCCCAAATGTATTCTGCAGCAGGACAACGACCCCAAACATACAGCCAATGTCATTAAGAACTATCTTCAGCGTAAAGAAGAACAAGACGTCCTGGAAGTGATGGTATGGCCCCCACAGAGCCCTGATCTCAACATCATGGATTCTGTCTGGGATGACATGAAGAGACAGAAGGATTTGAGGGAGCCTACATCCACAGAAGATCTGTGGTTAGTTCTCCAAGATGTTTGGAACAACCTTCCAGCCGAGTTCCTTCAAAAACTGTGTGCAAGTGTACCTAGAAGAATTGATGCTGTTCTGAAGGCAAAGGGTGGTCACACCAAATATTGATTTGATTTAGATTTCTGTTCTGTTCATTCACTGCATTTTGTTAATTGATAAAAATAAACTATTAACATTTTTGAAAGCATTCTTAGTTCACAGCATTTTTTCCACACCTGTCCTAAAGCTTTTGCACTGTACTGAGTTAAGTAATTATATGGGGCAGGATGCACAGGTGGGGAGGAGGTATGTGGAGAGAGTAGGAGCGTCACGCTGAATGCTTTTTGACCGTGATTTGAGCTTGTTTTTGTGGATTATATGTTTTGATATCAACACGGAAATTGTGGACTTTTCGGATGCCAAAATAAACGGAGAATGAACTCAACAGATCTGTGAGTATCATGATTTGTTTGTATGGATGACAGTGGTCACGCGTCAAAAAAAGCAACAGATAAGCTCCTACTATATAAGTGGCATTTTTAAGACTTGTAAGAGCTTTGCCACTACAGCTACTAAGTAGTGATCCGATAAAAGAGGATTTTGTGGAATTAATAGATGTTCACTCATAATTAACACATTTTTCATCCCCATATGCAGACTAAACACATATTATTGGAAGGATGCACATATGCTTTCACCATCAATCCCTCTGTAACTTTGTTGGGCAAATGATTGACTTGGTAACTCTTGTTTTCATTGTCAGCGGCAGTTTAAACAGTTTAAGAATACATAGGCCTACTTTACATCTGATTTGAGTTATATTGTACCAGTTAAAACCTTAACCAACTACCAGTGTCAGTGTTCATTAATAACCTATGTAAAACCAGAGTAGAGAGAAACTGAATTTTAATTCAAGACTTGAAAGCATGTGACCTCCATAGACTGCTTTTGAACCTTCAATATGATTATTTTTAGAGTAGCAGCAAAAGTTCTAGCAAGTAACGGTCAATCTGCTGTTGTTTCTTAAAGGTCTGTTTGTAACATTACTCTCATTAAACAGTTCTGCAATTTGTTTACAGTATACAATGAATTACCATTTTCTTTAGTTGAAGAGACACATGGCATGATCAAATTAAACCTGCATCTTCAGTACTGTCATCTTTTTAGAAAAGAAATAAACAAAAAACAAGCATGAAAGAATTGTAAGGCGTTGTGAATCACATTGTATTGCAAATATCAGACTGCTTGGATCTAATTAATCTCAATGCTATTCATTCACACAATGTATCTATTACATTAACAAGTACTAGCACCTTATTCTGTACAGAAGTGTGTCTACGATCTGGCAGTGTGGTGGTGTAGAAGCCGGGTATTTGTAGCTGAGTTGATGAGATGATTAGCAGCTGCCCCCTGGCTCCCACACACCTGAACCCACTCCTGTAATTAAGCACAGACAGACGCACAGAAACAGGGAGGGAGAGAGACCTGCTAGGAGGCAGCAGTGGGCGTGACCGTTGTGGTCTAACTCCATATGTTCCTACTGTAAATTCATTGATTGTTGCTGTTTATAAAGCTTATAAAAGGTGCAGATTTCATTTCGTAAAGATCGATAATTTTGAGAGGCTATGTCATTAATAATGTCCCTCATGCACACGTGGCATTGCGAGAGAAAATATTTAACTTTTGTGATTTAATTCAACGGACGGCTGATGAAGACAGTCAACACAGCAGACAGAGAGACAGACAGAAAGAGGGGGCGGGGCAAGCAGCTGTGCCGTGAGCAGAGGTACAGGTGTGTTGGGGGAGTGAAGCAAAGCAAAGTGATCAGATTAAAGTAGATTTGTGAATTAAAACTTAAGGTGAAGAAGAGAGTGCAGTTAAAGTGTGGAAGTAAGAGATGACCATCTAGAAAGAGGGGAATTCAGACTGAGTAAGTCTACATGCGATGTGCTTCTCTCAGAAAACATTGATATATGTGATTAATTGCGCTCAATTAATTACAAAGCCTGTAATTAATTCGATTAATTTTTTTAATCACCTGACAGCAACAGTTTTGATATGATGTGCGCATGCGCACATACCTGGGTGGTACAACAAAGATCCTAGAGGAAACACTGGGCGGGGGTACACCCTGGAATGATCACCAGTCAGTCACTGGGCTGACACATAGAGACAGACAACCTTACCTGACGCTTACACTCACAACTACGGGCAATTTAGAGTCACCAATTGACCTAACAAGCATGTCTTTGAACTGTGAGAGGAAGCTGGAGTACACAGAGGGAACCCATGCATGCACAGGGAGAACATGCAAACTTCACACAGGCTCACTTCATCCGAACCGGGATTCGAACCTTGTATCTAGAAACCTTGAGGCGACCTTGAGCGCTGACCACTGCACCACCGTGCAGCCCAGTGAATTACTACTTTGATATAAATAGTTATTTAAGCAATATTATGTAGTTCAAAAGAATGCAGTTTAAATTGGAATTGTTATTATACACCTGTTATACACAAGTAGTAAAATCAATTTTAACATCAGTGATTTAATGATGTTTAAGTTTACTTCTCAGGTATTTTCAAAGTTCATTTTCAACAATGTGCTAATTATAGCAACTAAAAGTGCATTTCATTCAAATGTATTTATGTTATTTGAAAGCATGTAATAAATATAATTTTTAACACATTTTGAATAAGTACATAAATCCATTAGTATGTTAACGACATACTTCAATATACTTTAAGCACACATAAGTACATTTTGTTTCTCTTTATCTGGTTTCAATAGTCATTTCCAAAGGGAGATGTAAGTAATATGTTTATAGGCATGTTAAATGTTTTACAGTATTATTGGAAATTTCAAGTGGGAAATCTTTGATCTTTCCATGTATACAATGAATGAGTATCAAGTTCCTACTGTTGTTGTTCTGGGAACTCGATGTGGGCTGAGGCTTTTGACCAGGCCTGACCCATATTTCTTTTACATTGCTGACATAATGATGCCTTTGCAGGAAAAGGTATGAACATCCCTGTTAGATGGGTGGCTGATGCTTATTGATGTCTATTTTGTGTTTAACCTGACTGGCTCTTAGGCGTCACCACTTTTTTTTTTGGCTCATTTACTTTGATGCATGTTTAGTTTGGTTGCAATCAGCAGTTTTTACTGGATTTCTGACTCTTCATTTGTTGCGAATGTATTGTGTTTTAGTATCAATGTGCAGATTTATTTATTTATTTATTTTTGTTAAGCTCAGTTTGTCTTTTCATCATCATCATCTTTCCTAAGGCTGTACTTAAGTCTGTAAGTCTTCTTCCTTTTTCTCTACAGATACCAATCAGGCTCTGCGGCTCTGTCTGGGTACCAAGGCAACTGGAGCAGAGTTTGGAGCTGTCTCTGCACTCAGCATCAACCATGATTGCTCAAGACTTCTCTGTGGGTTTGCCAAAGGACAGGTACGTACTCAGATGCACACACATACTCATGTATACTATTAGTGGTAAAAACTGGAAAATAAGAACAAATTGAAATCAAATTTTAAAGTTAAATGTGTTTGGGAGCTGTAAAGAAAGTCTGACCTCATGTGACGCATCACTTTTAATTATATACTAGTGCCCAGGTATACATTTATATATATTTGTCCAAGAGAACCATGCCATCAGTAATCCATTTTTAAAAGGCCAATCCCCCCTTGCCTGCCTGTGCAGAAAGGGTCCACACATGCTCTGACACAGAGAGAGAGAATCACAAGTTTAAATGTCTTCATTAGGTGATGGGTTTTATTACGACATATTTTATTTAATTGTTTTCCATTTTTCATTAAACAATGAGACAAAGAGAAACAACATTTTTAGAAAAGAGAAGGAAAGAATAAAAACAGGCACATTTATCAAACATTGCACATTTTTTTTTACATTACTATCACCATAGTTCGGTCCTGGCTAGCGTTGTCACAGTAACAACATTTTGGCTTTGATACCAATACCAAGTTTAGTATCACTATACTCAATACTGAAATGATACTTGAAACTAAAACGATACTGGTTCGACACTCAATACCTAATAGATCAGAAACAGGATGTCAACAAGGGTTGGACCCTTTTTGGAATTCACATTTTATTAACAACCTGTAATGCTGTGACGCTGTGACAAGTCCCAAACAAACTTGTTTTTTGCTGGATCTATTTTGTATGGAAATATTCAGAATGCTTTGAACTTGTAACTGCAGTTTCAATTACCACAGCTTAACACAAAACTTCCAATGAATGTTTAATTATTCAATATTAATTTCATATCAGTGCAAATTGCTAATTTATATATATATTTCTTTATTCTATGTCTATTGGCTCAAATTCAGTGCTCTTTTTCAAAACCATGAGACTCACGGAGTGTACAAAAAAACATTTTCAATGATGTCTTAAAGCCCCTGGAAACCCAAATCCACAAAATCCTTCTAACTATATAATTTAGGGTCTTCTGTACACACTAGTAAGCATCTTAAAAGTTTTAGAAATTAGTTTTAATCCAAACTCGAGTTATTGCCATTCTTTCTTTGTTAACTTCCCTGACGCTGGGGTTAAACTGGGCGTGGTTATGTATGATATTTATCACGTCATGAATTTCCTTGAACCAATCAACCGCAGTTGTCCCGCCCTCACAGGTGCATTAACACTTCTCGGCTCGTGATCAATCCTCCTCTCTGAGTTTGAGCTAACTCTTGTCCACACACCCTGAACGTCTCTGCACATACCTGTTGTAATTAGCTACCTAACATCGCCTTTTTCCCCATCATGCCTGTGTGTGCTGTCCCCGGTGCACATCCACCATCTGAGATGACAACGTGTCATTCTTTTCTTTTGTAAATGCGGCGGACTTGGAGAAGCAGCAGTGTTTCTGATTCATACATTTAGTGAATTGTTGCAGCCGCTGCTTCAGAAGTTGTAATTAAACGACTCTTTGGAGGTTTCAGCTTCAAATCAACGATCGTCCATCCTCTCCTCATTGAGGAAGAGCACTGAAACAGTGAACTTGCGAAGTCTTGGCAACCAAATAAACAACAGCGGGACCA
Organism: Semicossyphus pulcher; assembly: GCF_022749685.1. Lineage (NCBI taxonomy): Eukaryota > Metazoa > Chordata > Actinopteri > Labriformes > Labridae > Semicossyphus > Semicossyphus pulcher. The sequence continues at coordinate 24,858,585 of NW_027211626.1, forward strand.
GTTTACTTCTAACGCCAAAAGAGGGTCCGCTCCGCATCGCTGACATCGGCATACATGTGCAGTTCTAATACGCAGTGTAAACAATCCACGTGCCCATATCAGCTGTGCGCTCAATATCAAACTTTCAGCTCCCTGGTGATCTCCCTCCAGCAAGCTGCACAATATTATACTGAAATGAGGAGATATTGTCCATCTAACGCAGTATATTCCTGCTGTAAATACATTGATTGTCGCCGTTTATAAAGCTTATAAAAGGTGATGTCATTTGGTAATGATCGATTGTTTTGATCGTCATTAATAACGTCCCTTGTGCACATGCGGCTCACATGCTGTGAGAACTGAATTGTGAGAGAAAATAAGTAACTTTTGTGACTTAATTAAACAGACTGCTGATGAAGACAGTCAACAGAGCAGACAGAGAGACAGATAGAAGCGGGGGCGGGGCCAGAAGCTATGCAGAGATCATTTTTTCTTCCGGTAAAACTAAATTTCCCGCATGCTTACATAAGTTAGCACCAAACAATTTCAACCTATCAATCTGCAACATTTAGCCGCAGAGCACCAAGAACGCTCGGTCAGTTAGCTAGCTACTGCGCTGTGGAGAACGTCTGTCTACGCCCACTTCTCAACGATCAAATCAAATCCCTCTAATGATATGTCCCGCCTGCACATCCTGTTTCACTCTGAAATACGTCATGATAAATAAGCATCTAGAAAGAGGGTAATCCAGACTGAGTAAGTCTACATGTGATGTGCTTCTCACAGAAATCATTGATATATGCGATGATTGCCATATTGTGCTTTCATCATATTTTTTGAGCATGCAGTAACTTTGAGGTTATTCTGTAGAATATTTTGGACAGTATTGTTTTGGAATGTTGCAGTAATAATAAACATACATTTTGCATATAGGAAGCATATTTGTCCATTCCCATGTTGATAAGAGGATTAAAAACTGTGCGATTAATTTGCGATTAATCATGAGTTAACTATGGACAACCATGCGATTAATCGCGATTAAATATTTTAATCGATTGACAGCCCTAGTTTTGATGTGATGTTCACATGCGCACATACCTGGGTGGTACAACAAAACCCTCTACCCTGCTGCTGAAAAAATCCTAGAGGAAACACTGCATTCCCATGCGGCATTGTTGTGTTGACAGTTGCCATGAAAACGTGGACAGGCGGACCTCGGCAGGTGTCAATCAGCACGGGATCTGCCACGCCTACAGTCCTGAGAAATGGTCTGAACAGCCAAATGAGCCGTTTTTCAACAAGGTTTTCTAGATGTTCTGAACGTTAATTTTTACTAAATTTTTTGTGATTCATGACACACTCAACTCTGATATCATAAATGCATGTTTGCTATTTGAAGCTGAGTTTCCAGGGCCTGTAAGGTTAGATACATTCAACAGGCAGGAGTGGATGTGTTCTGAATTCCACGTTTCCCCATTGGGTGGCAGTGTTGTGGAGGACATGATCTATCCAGAATGTCTGTCGAATATACAACACAGTCTTGCAGCTGGCACCCCTTGAACAGTTTTTCTTCTTTTCCCACAAACTTTTCATAAGTTCTGCCGCAGCATATAGTATCATTCATGTATGCATGCACTTCTGGTCTATACACTACATATATATACCACAACACAATATACCACAACACTGTCTTAGGCAGTAAAACTGTATTTTACACCATGATGTTAAACTGAATCAATACATTTTCAACAACTAATAATTTCAGGATATGGGTCAAACTTAGAAGCAGCAGTCTTCTAATAATTGCAATTAATGGCATAATATTTTACAGAAAATTATGTTTCACCATTATTTCTTAAAATCCTGAACATTTCTCTTGATTTGTCTGTCTGTCTGCTTGATTAGATTACGATGTGGGATCTAGCCAATGGGAAGCTGCTGAGAACTATTAATGATGCCCACCCTCCAGGAACAGCTATACTACACGTGAAGGTAATCGCACACACACACACACACACACACACACACACACACACACAGACAAACATATATACATCATCATTTTCTTAGCTCCCTCTTGTTGGGGGCATTGCTGTATTCTGTAGTGGCTACAGCCTATGCTCATTGGCCTTTCACTGTTACTCAACCACGTAAAAAAGAAATAGCTTTAAGACAATAAAAAATATTTACTTAATGTGAGGCACACTCAGAAATTGGGTTTAGGGTTACATGAGATGGATCACTGATGATTTTGTTATTTGTTTTCTTTGTCCTTGTGTCTTTAGTTCACAGATGACCCAACTCTCGCCCTGTGCAATGACAGTGGAGGATCAGTTTTTGAGCTGGTTTTCAGGTAAAATGACACTGATTTAAGTTTAGATTTTAAGGTCCTTCTCTTAGTTTGTTTTTGTTATTTGTAATGTAAACCTTACAGTATATAGTTTAGTAAAATGTTTGGTAACACTTCGTTTGAAGGAATTTGCATAAGGCTGACATGACTGCCATGAGTGGTGTATGACACATGTATATGAAATAATAATATAAATATTTATGACTATTGACTTGAATAACATTGTGTAATGTCAGTTTTAATGTTGACATTGTTTGAAGTGTCTTTAACACAACCACAAGCAAACAGTCATAAACATACCCCATTGTACTCCTAATTTTCAAACATAGATAGATGTATGGATGGATGGATCGATGTACTTTATTGATCCCAAACTGGGAAATTGTGGCATTACAGCAGCAGGTTATCAAAGTGACTCCAGCACAGAAGAAAATAAATACACAGTAAAAATAACCCTAACACTAGAAGAAGGAATATATACATCCAGGAATTCCAACAGCAATAATAAATAACAAAAACAACCTCATCTATATTAATCTAAAATTTAAACTAACATATAACTAAATATAAACATATCTGAAAAGTAAACCTACTTTAGTAAAATATAACAAATATAAAGAAACTATTTAGCTTTCATTTGTCATTTGTGGTTGGTTTTAACAGTGGTTGTCACAAGACCTGTATGGTTGTATCATGAATATCATATCCTTATATATATCCTAGCAGATAGGTTATAAGTAAAATATAAATATTGATAAAAGATGATATTCATATTTTAATTTAAAAAACTATTTATCAAAATTAAACATTACGGGATACCACCCTTGGGACAACCAAAAAGGAGAACAAATATATCAGTCATTCACATATCAAATGATTATAGTTAAACACTGTTTTACATTTATAAGTAATAAAAAAGGGTTTAATCCGAGCACTGCACCAGCTGTTACTACAATGCACAGGCACCAATAATCACAGACAACTACTCTTATAATTTTAATACAATGTATTTAACCAAATCATTATCAATCACAATTAATGATATTGAAGTAAAACAAACAACTACCATAAAACGAATACGGGACGATCCGACTAGAGGGAGAGACGGTGCAGGTCAGAGAAAGATGATCCAGAGTGTGATCTACAAGCAGTTTAGCGGAATTTATAACAATGTAATCCAGCAGTGAGCAGTTTATAATTATGCAGGACACCAATCTGTGTGTGGTTCTTATGCTTGCCCCTGACTTAACAGGGTCGTGATCGCTCCCGTATTTCTGTGAACAGCCTTTATAAAGAATAAAATACGTCTCCACCACATGCTGTGAATGAGATGAGCAGGAGGTGATAGTTTATTAGAGTTATCATGAGCGCGGTTTGGAGACAGACGTTAGACAGATCTGCGTCATATCTGCTCCTCTCCTGTGTTTTGATGCTCTGTTGCCTACCTGTCTCAAAAACGACTGAATGATTCTGACTCTGTGTATGTTTGGAATGTCACAGACACCTATTGGGTTTCCGGGCCGGGTTGTTGGGAACCCCTGCTTTAACTGGCAAAGGCAGCTTACTAGTTTTTAGCACGGTGTGGTTGAGAGATAATACGCAAGCAGCTGTTTTACAGGACTCAGCAGTCCATCACCTTAAAACACAATGCACTGGTTTTACAGGACTCAGTGGCCTCTTAACAGAAAGAACACAGTAAAGCACATTTCACAAACAATTAAGACCGCAAGCCGCCATGAAATGGCCTCTGTGCATATTGGGGCGTGTTGCCGCCGTGGGGCGTGCTGCAGCCACAGGGTGTACATGAGCCACAGGATGTGCTGTTGCCAAGAGCAGTGCACTAGTAGGTGGTGTTATCAGCATGCCCCAAATGTATTTGTAGATCTGTTCAGGCTGGGTCTATTAACATACATGTGAAATTTGAAGCAGACTGAACATTGTATTACTAGTGGCTGTTACTAGTGGCTCTTATGAGTAGGTGGCGCTAGGACTATAAAAACATAGTTACATGTTGATCAGTTCAGGGCAGCACTGTCATTAAACCTGTTAAATTCGATGATTAAACAATGTTCACGAGAGTTGATACAGGCTCTCAACAGTGGGTGGTGCTATAGCCACCCACGTCTACAGCTGGCTCCCTTTTTCACGGTTGTAACTCTGGATTTTCCTGGCTGACGGTCGCTTTGCTTTTCAGACTGTTTGCCTTCACCTGAGTGTTGAATTGTTTCTTTTTCTTTGGATTTTCACTTATTTTTGAAGTTGTATCTGTTGTTTGTTCAGCCATAATAAATTACCGTTACATTAACAAAAACCGTTAATGCATCCGCTTAGCTCCGCCTACCCTCTCTGGCACACCAACCACTGCTGGGTGATGGAAACCGCGTCACTAACTGGCCGCCGCTTGTGATTTTTTCCGCAAATGTCGCCACAGACACTCAGCCTGTAATTCTACTAAATTCTGCAAATGCAAAGGCTTTCATCAGTGGACCAAAGGCTCAATCACCATTGTGTTACCTCATTCGGCGATAGATAGTGACATAACAGACATTTATTTACAGGAAAATCTTCCAGATTATTGCTTTAGGGAATTACACAACTTCCTGTTTCATGGCGAGTTTTCAGTGTCTTATCAATACATTGACCAAATTTGGAGATGATCAGATGAACGCCCTAGGAGGAGTTTGTTCAAATATGGACCCTTTCAATTGGCAAAAAAACCCCACCTTAATCTGAAAATCAAATCAGAATGGCTGACTTCCTGTTGAATTTAGGTACAAGTCTTGATGTTAAATATGCATGCCGAATTTCATAAACGGAGGTGAAAGTAACCTCTATGTGGACCCCTTTTTGACACTTTGTAGGGGGCGCTATGGACTTATTTTACAACACACATGGTTGAGTCCAATAATGTATCAAATTTTTGAGGTTATCCTTCAAGTTGATGGAGGATACTTTGCTCTCGTTCATCCCTTCTGCTCATCAACCGGATATGTGTCTCAGAAAATTTAAATTGAATTTCAAGAACTGAATTTGAATTGTAAAAACTGAATGTGGAATTAGAATTTTCAGATAACCTGAATTCAATTTCAGATTATTACATTCAGTTTCAAGTTTATTGAAATTCAGTTTCCGGGTGCACGGTAGAAAATCAAATCTAGAAAAATCAAATCTAGAAAAACAAAAGCTCCGGCACTCACAGAATCATGGATGACTCGGTTTAATGTGGGTAATAGTTAATAAAGACCATTAACCGTTACATTTAAATCTACACCAGTTTGTGTACCCAGTCAAGCCCAGTCAAGTTGCCTTTTCTTTTCTGTGAGTTATGACTATGAATGTATAGTCCAATTAATTCTGAGTGAGAAAGACCGAGTACAGCAGGATCCAGTAACTGATCCAGTGGGTTGCTCACTTCGGCGTGCTAGTTGCCAGCCTGGGAAGCTAATGACCAGCCTAGCCAGTAGCCGATCCAATGGGTTGCTATATTAGACGCATGACTTGCCGCCCTGGTCGAATAGATAGGCAGCTTCTCATTTACCACCGCCGGCCTCTCAGTTACCTTCATTGGTTTATCATTGGCCAGATCAGTAGTTGGCTTCGGCAAGGATATAGCCTCCTTCAGCCTCTCAATAGTCTTAATTTTGTCCTTTTCCCTGCACCGTACTTAAGACCTACAAAACATCTCTTAGCACCGTGACCTAAACTCAACAGGAAGTCAGGCATTTTGAATTTATTTTGAAACATTACTGTATTTTTGCACATTTACAGGCCTCACACTTTAGCAAACTCCCCCTAAGTGCTTCCTCCAATCCACCTCAAACTTGTTGGGTGTATTAAAGACACATTAAAGATTAACAGATGTTCAAATCTTCAGTATTAGTCAAAGAGCATGGCAGGACAGCACCCCAAATTTCAATGATTCGCCATGAAAGTTGATGTAACTCTTGAATGCAATGTTCAATCTGCTCCAAATTTCATATCAATGATAATCTTTATCTACAGATTCTACATTACAACCTTAACAAATTTAAATGCCTATACTCAATCATATTCATATCAACACAAACTGGAAAGAGGCAATAATAACTCACATACTCTGTTCAATCTGCTCAAGATTCCACATGTACGATAAGAGTCCCTACATAGACAGATCTACATGTGCACATTGTGTCATACGGATTGCGCCACCTAGTGATAAGAGGCAGACACCCTGTGGCTGCGAGACGCCCCATGGTTTTGACACACCCCAGCAGAAATAGCATGAAACGGGCCCTGGCACTTCCATGCTATCACTGTTTTTATTCTCTTGATATAAAGCAAATTCCAAAGTAGGCTATATATACCATGTATCCAGCTGTCTGTCATTGTTAACAGAGACTCGAGACAGCGGTGTAGTTCATACACTTCAAACATTAATATAAATCATGCAGCCCTTTTGACATCATGTCACATGTATTTGAAAGCTCTATACAGAATTTGCACAGATCCTTTAAAAGTCTTAAATTACATTTTTAACATTTAAGGTCATAAAAAGTCTCTTTTTTTAATTTGTATTTCTTTTTACTTCTGAGAGTTCTTAAACTTAATGACACTTTGACTGACACATGTCTGAGTACTTGATCAAATCTACACTGTCTAGTTAGCGTTATACGACTTTTTATTATTTTGTTTTGTGCATTTGCTTGTTCACGTGACGGTTAATGGAACGGAAGAGGGAAATGTGGGGAAATACAAGTTCAAGGAAATTTGGCTTCAAGATGAAACATACTGTGAATGGTTGGCAGAGGCAAACAACGCTTATATGGAGACTTGCAAGATATGTGAAAAAGCTTTTAACCTTGGGACAATGGGAATAAAAGCTGTTGAGTCCCACATGAAATCTGAAAAGCCCAGTTTAGCCAATGGAGTCTTTCATGTCTGCTGCTACAACATCAACAACTCTGTACCTAATGGTGTAGCGGGTCGCAGTTAATCCATGATCTGTACAGACACAAAGTTTAAACTCACTGTGTGAAAATACAATTTTACTTCTGTTAAATCCCTATACAAAGACAACACAACGTGATGTGTTTTACTCTGAAGTAAAATGATAGTGGTGTGGACTTCTTGAAGCGTAATGCAGATGCTGACAATAAAGCATCAACGCTGTGACAGAACATAAAGTTTGTGGGGGGATGTTAGCTTAGCAGCTGCTGCAGCTTCCCCGCGGTGCTTCTCCCAGCGTAAGAACAGTGAGGAGAGGGGCTTCTAGGAGCGTATCAGCCCACAGAGATCTGCTTCATAACTGTAAAACACGCCCGACTTGTTTTAGTATTTCTACGCATGGTGTGCGTATTTCACTGCACGCTAGCTGCTTTGTATCAAACACATACTCAGCAGATAATATCAGGGAATTTTGGGAAAGGGAACTCTCTGAAAAAATAAATGTTGCACTTATATTAATCCAATTTAAGGTCGTCCATAGACTTCATTATACAAAATCCAAGTTACACAAGATACACCCTGATGTATACCCTACCTGTAATAAATGTAATGCATTTGAGGGCACTTTGTTCCACTCTCTATGGTCATGTCCAAAAATCCAGCCATTTTGGATAAAAGTAATACAATAATTGTCAGAGGCTTATGCTGCCACTTTGAAGCCAGATCCATTGATGGGCATTCTGGGTACCACATTAAATAAGGCAGAAAAATGTCAATCACAGGCAGTTTTATTATGTATAAAAGGTGCGAAAAAAGCAATATTTCAGAAGTGGAAAGAAGTAGATATATATAAACATTTAAAAGCTTAAACTGAAAGTGTCTACGCAATTTTATTTTGTAAATTTTTGTTTGCATTTCCTGTCCTGACAGTGGAGGTAACCTGTTAGTGAGCCTGCAAAGGAGCATCAAACACATACTCTACTTTCACTCTAACCATGAAGGCTTTTATTTTGAAATGACCAGCTGGTGGATGCTTGTGTTAACAATCGGTCGCTTAACATTAGTAGCCTAACGGATGTTGTATGTATGTTAATTCATCGGTAATACACAAACTCTGTTTCATTGCGCAGTGGTGGGTCCAAAAACTGAACACACAATCCCAAAGTGAAGGCTAACATGTAATGATAAATTGGTAGGGAAATTGCGAAAAAGACTGAGCTACGAGGGATGTAATGCAAGATTGCCTCTTCAATACGAAGTATGCAATCAACCAGCAAGAATGAATGAACAGGAGGGGGAAAAGGATTATGAAAATAATGCTGGCAAAATGGCAAACTTGCAGTTTCTCTAGTATGGAGTTTTTCTATATGTGTTAGTCTATAGTGTATTGAACTCTGTTGGGTTTTGGGGCTGTTAGAAAACATTGTCATTCCCATATAAGTCTATTCCTTTGGCATTTCATAAAAAAATATATTAAATCAGTAAATTCAGCCCTGGTACTGAGATCTGTTTTGGCTTTCAATCATTTTTTAGAATATAAAAAAAAATATCAAATATGCCACACCCGTGTTAATTTCCGTTTGTTCTATTGTGCAAAAAATGTATTCATTGTTCTTTGTTTTGGTCTTAAAATGTCTTAAAAGTCTTACATTTGATTTTTAAAAGTGTGCAGCAACCCTGTTATAAGTAAGATACTGTAGCTGCCTTAGTAAAAGTCTGACAATAAGAGGGATCATGGTGTGCAGCTCTTTTCATCTCGTATGCTACGCCTTTATTTCCTTACACTCACTTTGTTCTTTTTCATCTTATTTTGTTACCTACATTCTCTGCTATTCCTTTATATGTGTCTCTGTTAAAGATATCTCTTTCCTTTTGTTTTCAGGAGGGTGATGGGGATGCGTTCCTGTGACTCTCGCTGTCTTTTCAGTGGTTCCAAAGGGGAGGTCTGCTGTATTGAACCGTTGCGTGCTCCTCCAGACTTCAGAGACCATCCAATCACACTCTACTCTCTGTTGGCTATGGCTTCTCTCACTAAGGTACACAAACCATAGGGGTCTGGCTGCAGACCTGCACCCTGAGGCCTGTGTGGCTGCAGGCTCCTCTCTGAGGCCACCTCCTCTCTCAGGACAGGAAGTCACAGACCTTTGTACGCTTCCCAAGGGACGTAAATAGTTTTTACCACTATGCTTGGAGACAACAGTAGGTGATTATTTTTCATTTTCCAAAGCAGTGGGGGAAAAAAGTTTGAATGCACTGAAACTTGTATTTTTTTCACAGTCTACTGCTTTAAATAAGTGTAGATTTTAGTCAAACAAATAACTGAATGTTACTCCTGTGTGAAGGACTTGTTATTATAAAGGTAGTTATGCAATCCAAAAATAATATCCATGTCCAATGTCCAAAATAGAGACAACCTTATACAATAGAAATATTGTAATTCACAACAAGCTTAAAATCTGAAAAGATTAAATCATACCTCAAGGTAATAATAATCCCGGATTTCCTCCGGGATTTTGCTAATAGACACCATGATCCTGAAACCATTACTAAGAATTCAACCACGGATAATATTAACCAACGCAACCCAATAGATCAAGGAGCGGTCTCCTATTATTATTACACAACAACGGCAAAACAGACAATGTAAGCACAGATAATATCAGGGAATTTGGGGGAAGGGAACTCTCTGAAAAAATAAATGTTGCACTTATATTAATCCAATTTAAGGTCGTCCATAGACTTCATTATACAAAATCCAAGTTACACAAGATACACCCTGATGTATACCCTACCTGTAATAGATGTAATGCATTTGAGGGCACTTTGTTCCACTCTCTATGGTCATGCACAAAAATCTAGCCATTTTGGATAAAAGTAATACAATAATTGTCAGAGGCTTATGCTGCCACTTTGAAGCCAGATCCACTGATAGGCATTCTGGGTACCACATTAAATAAGTTAGTTTTATTATGTATGGTGCGAAAAAAGCAATATTTCAGAAGTGGAAAGAAGTAGATATATATATAAACATATAAAAGCTTAAACTGAAAGTGTCTACCCGATATTATTTTGTAATTTTTTGTTTGCATTTCCTGTCCTGACAGTGGAGGTAACTTGTTAGTGAGCCTGCAAAGGAGTCGGCCTGAGACTGCTGGTCTGCAGCCAGACTGTCTTGACAAACACAGCTCTTTTGATAGTACATGCATCCCCTGCTTATCCACCAAGCTGTAAATATTTTGATACTTTGCCTTTTGGTTTTCTTTATCAGATTTTGGTTATTGGACTTAAGCCTTCACTGAAAGTCTGGATGACTTTTCCATACAGCAAGGTAAGTTTTTCTTTCTTGTTTATCTGGCCCAGATATTTTTATACAATGATTATTTATTTTGCCCATGATTCTGACTGCCTTTTTAATTTTTAAGTTTTTAATGATTTATCACACCGTATCAAAATCTATGGCTAGCAGTGTCATCACGTGTCGGCAATTGGATACTAATTCTCTGTTAATTAGAGTGGAGAGCATTACTTGGGAAAAGTAGGGAAAAGTATCAAAACAGTTGGAATTCTTTGCAGACGATCCTCTATACAGAGGCTCTATTTTTTCTTACAGCTTCTCATCCTCAAATTCCATTCCATCCCTACGGTCCTGTCATAGCCCATGTTCCTAATTACATCACCACAATACAACAAGGTCCAATCTTCGTCCCCTTTCTCAGTCCTTTCAACGCACCATAAAGCAACATCACCTGAAACTGGCTTTGCTCAATAACCATTCACTCAACAATTGAACCCTGATTCATCTCCACTGTGTTCTCCTCTTTAAGAGAATCTGAATGACTGTGAATTTGCCATAGAAATAATGGAACTGCTACAGTGTTTTAACGAATACAACAGGGGTATTAAAAAATTGGAACACACTGTAGCCTGGAGTCTCTGTTAACATTGGCAGACAGAGTGACAGAGTCCCCGTTGAATAATCGCCACAGTCGCGGAACATATACGAGTACGTCCATTCTTGATTAAAAGCTCTGTGTTCGTTCTGTGCTCATGTTAGAGCATGCTATGTCTACGTTTCCCTGACTTATTTTCTCCCTTAGCATCTCTGTAACGCTCCTCTCGACTGGCTCCACCGTGCGTATCTGTGTTCTAACACACCCATTGGGTCCAGTCGCAAGTAACAGATTTGATTGCCTGAGCAGCGTCGCGTGTGATGATTTACAACGAATGCATTGGTCTGTGAGTTTCCTGGATCCCCCAAATCACTATCGCAAAAAAAGCTGTGCAGCTTAAAATAGATGCGGCTGTCAAAAAGTAAATAGGTCCAGGTCGGGATACAACAGCAGCTGGGTCCAGATTCGGACAGTAGGGTATATACCATACAATTTTCTTGTGTCACAACCTGGATTTGGTCTGCTTCCCTAATCATACAATAACTCAATTCTCCAGCCTCAACCTCCATATCTTCTGGCCACTTTTTTTTGTCATTTTGAGTCATTTTGGACCTTCACATCCATATTCCCATCCTGTAAGTCGAAACCCAAATATCCTTCAGAAAATGAATATTTATCTCCCATTTAGCTCTTTCACCCTCTGTTGGTTGAATGTCTGCCTCCCCTTACATGGTTCTTGATCATTTCTTTAGCCTCAGCTAGTATAATGTACACACTAATGTCCTGCCATGATCATCTTGCTCCTTCAAACATTCATTGACACACGCAGCTCTCTCGTATACTGTCGTACTTTATCAAATTAAATCTTGTGAATACCAGCTTCAGTTTCAAGCCTATAGACTGCCTCCAACATTACAAATAGCTTTGATCACAGTGTGGACCACCTACTATTCACATCTTATGCATTCTGTCTCCAGCCCCCCTTTCCTTGAAAAATAAACTTCTCATACTAGGTGACGACATCTCCAAATCCAGTTTACAAGTGTAACTCTATCTTTTAATTTTCTAAACCTACATTGACATTATCTACAGCATTCTCTCCTATTCATCGACTTTATGCTCCCCATTGGCAACATCATACATCATCATGGTCTCCACTTTGACTGCTGTGTTCATGTCATTGAGCTCTATATCTACACTTCATTTCAACCACAACCACATCACTTGACCACACTGGCTCACTGTACTTAAATCATGGAAGCAATTCCCTTTCTCAAACAAAATTTTCATTTACTAGACTTTGTCAGGAGAAAGTTTAGCTTAGGTCCGGGCCACATGGCAGCAGGATTTTCAGCTTTATATTAAAACAACTCTGGGCATTTGAAAGATCCCTTTTAGAGGCTTGCAACTGATATGATGTGATAAATTCTCTCTCACCAGTCGGATCCATCCAGTGTTCCTCAGCTGGCCTGGCAGTTTGTTCCTGTTCAGAAGACGGTCAACCCTATACTGGCTTTTTGCAAAGGAGACACAGTCCACTTCCTTCTGGTATATGCACACCTCTCTATTGAACACAACATAACAAGCCAGCTGAATTGTGAATTGAAGTTTTCTGAATACGTACCTACATAACTACTTTTGATTAAATATGTTCCTCACGTCTGTATGCAAAACTGCTTCATCAGTGTGTTCTGTGAGTTATCTCAGTGAGCTCAGCAGTTCTCTTTACTTCTGCCTTTTTAATTTAGGTTAAGAAAGAGGAGACGGGGAACATCCATGTCATCAAACAAAGACAACTCCACCTCACCTGTGACATCATAAGCTTAAGTGTAAGTACCTGATGGTGACAACGACAATTACAGATTTTTAATTGCTCCCCTGTTCCCCTCAAGTCCATGAGGGCACAGGACTCTTTAAAGGGTATAATCAGCGTTAAGTGTTTGAGGGCTCTCTGGTTGACTTTTTGAGCCCTTAGTACACACCTTCCATAAGTCTGCAACTTTGCTTAAGGAAATAACCCACAATGCAGTGTTTTGGGTATAATGGTAGGGACAATGTCTAATAGCACTTTGTTGAAAACAACATCGGTCCAAAGTCAATCTTAAATAAGTTAATCTCTTTTTAAAAATTCTGCATAAAAACTGTAGAATTTGTATGTGCGGAGCTAGATTTTTGTATACTGGTTTCTGTTTGTAGTGCTCTCTAGTCAGGTATCAGCAGGCTCTGGTTGCATGCAGAAAAAACAGTCCATGTGAAAAGCAAAAAGTGCAGAACACAGTCTGCCATAAGACCATCCAGAGAGAGAGAGATCCCACCAGAAGAAATGTTTGTTCTATTATATTTATTAGCATAATGTACTCCAAGGGCCACTGCACTGTAAAGGGCCATTAACATGTACACTATTATAAAGTGTAATTTTTTTTAAGTCAAACAAAAAAAAGAAAACAGAAAAATATAATTTAAACATCAAAGCATGTGTAGCAGAGAATGAGAGTTACGTATGTAACTACAGTTCTAGTAATCTTGGATAACCGCCAGAGGTGGTGTTTTAAGCACTGAATAACACCATATTGCGCATGCACAGGTCAAGTAGCTGTACCAAAAAAGTCACGTGTAACCCGCGATGTTGTCTGACTGTACAAGGACATGCCTCCCTTCTTGGTATAACAAGAAGTGTCTGAGTGCATCGCCCATATGCTCCAGTCCATTGACATGGTCTGTGCAGACCTGAATAGACCACTGCCCTTGAGCTGTATGGTTTTGCCAGACTGTGCCCAAACCTGAGAAGGAGGCATTGGTCGTTACAGTGTCACGACGGGTTAGAACAGGTGACAAGGAGACAGAACAAGGAAGCACAGCTGAGACACCTTGAGTCTCCTGTGCCTGTTCCACCTTGCGTCCAAGTGGAAGCTGTTGAGCCACCTTTGGAGGGGGTGCAGCGACAGCAAACCTCAGTGAATGACGGCTACTGTCAGGCATAGATATTGGAAATAAGGCAGCTACCCGCCTTCTCAGAAGAGGGAAAGGAAGTAAGGCAAAATAGAGGAATTGTCTGTGGTGAGAAACTATGCGTCCATTAGGTCGGCTGATGTAGACCATTCTGTGTCTCTGCCTTCATCTACAGCTAGCAGAACTTCTGCTGAGCATATGGAAGCGCATGACCTTCAAGCACCTGCAGGTGCAGGACTAGGCTGTTGGGAGGGCGGGCGATCAGGGGCCTGAAGGACATGGGCTGACCGCTGAGCAGGGCGCTGTGCTGGGCACCCGGTCCTCTGGTCATTGGTGTAAGTTAGTGGCTGAAGGCAGCGTTTAGGTGCAGTTGAGGCACCCCCAGGCCTACTGGGGGGCTGCATGCCCCTGCTGAGACCAGAGAGCTGCTGCCTGTTCTACCTGGATGGATGGATGGTCCATTCTAGAGCTTCTAGAGCAGCCGACCCAAACAGCTCCCTGGCTCCACAGAAGCACTGCAGAGGGTTCTTCTGCATCCAGCTTAAGGGCCTTGTCCAGAGGCACAATAAGCACCGCAATGGTTGGTTCAATTGCTGGCATGCGGCCCAGACCAACTTTGGCCCCATCCTGCATTGCATGCGCAATATGGTGTTATTCAGTGCTGGCGGTCAGGAGGGTTAAATAAAAGAAGAAGAAGAAAGTTCCGAATTATTAGCCTAACCGAATTATTAATATTAACCTAACCATTATATTGTTACCTGACAGAAGGCCCGCCTCTACATTCATCTGATTGGACAATGATAAAAAAACGGCAATGATGTTGGGAGCTTTTCTGCTTTGAGTTGACGTTTTTTTTTCAACTAGAGGTGCTCGGAGCGTTTCCTCAAAAACTCGAGGCGCTCTGCAATGCAAAAGCAGCGCGCAAAAAGCATCCCTCTCATCGAAAACAATTCCAAATGCTGCACCCAGCTGCTAAAACACGCTCTGTCTGATCGGGCCCTTAAACAGTTCTGCTGGACAGGTAATTACCCCAGCTTAATTTCTGCTGTATTTGTTTTCAAAAATGTTTCTACATTGATGACAGATTTCTGCGGCTACTGTGATCTTGTGTTATGTTGGTGTTGCAGTCAGGCTAACGTTGGCTTGTTCCCAATGCGGCTGCTGTTTAATGCAATTTCACGGCGGAGTGGCTGAACATATCTTTGTGTAGTGCCCAGGCAGTGTTACCATTTCGGACTTTCTCCTGATAGTTCTGTGTGCCTGTGCTCTCACGGCTAAATGTTCTCAACGTTAGTGTGTTACTGCTTAGTTGACTTGTTTTTTTCCGCAGTTTAGTAAACTAGGGAGCAGGAGGTTGTAATCTTTCAAATTTTGAGGCAACGCCCGCTCTCTTCTCCATCATCAAAACCCAGTTGGAGACATGATCAGAGTTTACAAGTGTACCACCTGCCGTCCACTGGTTGTCACTGAGACTGAGTTGCTGCTTTCATGTGGTTGTGTATATGTGCTTATATGCTATGAGTTATTATATGTTATGAGCCTGTGGATTTAATAATTTGCCATGATGAGTACAAAGGAGGGACACAAGTATGATTAAACTTCTACATGTCTTATGTGTGAATGCAGATAAATATGTGTTTGCTGTTGTGCAAAGTGCTTCACTTGTTGTTCTCCTGTCTCTGTGTCTCTGCAGTGGATCAACAGTCGCACAGTGGTCTTGGTAGACAGCCATGAAAAGCTGCAGGTTGTGGACCGGCCCAGTCAGGAGGTTTTGGAGACTCTGGATTTAGAGCAGGTGCAACTGGTCTATAACAGCCGACATTTCAAATCGCTAGCCACTGGAGGGAACGTCTCCCAGGCTCTGGTGAGTGATTAGCTGATGGGGACAAGTTCAAACTTAATCTTAAATGGGTCAGGGGCAAAGGTAAAGTTGAAGATGAATGATCTTCAATGGTCTTTACTTTGAAGCAATAGCTTTGGAAGGTTTGCGTCTCAAGAACCTTGAGCATTGAGCAATTTAAATTGATGGATTAAAACACTATGGTGCTGCTTGAAATGTCGTATTTACATAAGGTGAAATGGTATTGGTAAATGGACTGTACTTATATCGTACTTTTCTAGACATCCCACCAGTGAAATGGCTTCACACAACTGCAACATTCACCTGTTCACACATACATACACTAATTGCAGAGTACGCTTTGCAAAGTGCCATCTTGCTCATTAGGATCTGATCACATTTTTAGGCTGTGCCTTTTAGGAGCAATTTGGGGTTCTGCGCCAAGGACACTTTGACATGTGAACAGCAGGAGTCATTGATCGATCTGTAGATCTTCCCATAAGGGAACGACACCTTCTACCTCTAAACCTCAGCTGCCATAAAAAGAGTTATTTTGATGCATCAATATAAGGCCTTTGAAAAGAAATACTTTTTGAGACGAGATAAAACAGTCCCCTGGGGGACACTGCTCCCTAATTTATTTAAAGCTTGGTCTCCATGAATCTTCAACTTCATGCAGGACACAATATTTGGGGCACTTGTTCTTAAGCCCTCTCAGGCTTGATGCACTGAGGGGGGATTGGAAATTCACTTGTATGTAGTGGAGCCCATCTGTATGGTAGCTTGAAGAGACGGACAGCAACCCATAATACTTTGAAAACCACAGCCACTGGAGGGGAAACAATGGGTGTAAACATATAACCAAAGTATGACACAATGACAAAACGCTGGAAGTGATGTCAGCATGGTAGAGGCTTACTTTGGTGCTCTGTGTCTATCACAGAGAAAAGTTATATTGACTATACAAACTACACACTCTCAGTCAATCTTAGTGTACTTTCTCCAGACATGCCATGTCTGTCTGCTGGCTCCCCCATTTACACATTTGATTGCTCAGTCATGTCGATTTGCCCTGTACCACATCGGGAAGATCAGACCCTACGTATCAGAGCATGCAACACAACTGCTGGTACAGGCTCTCGTAATTTCACGCATAGACTACTGCAGGCCTACCTACATGCACATTCAAAAGCATATGATCCAAAACGCAGAAGCGTGACGTGTCTTTAATCAACCCAAAACAGCACGTCTCTCCACTCTTCATATCCCTCCACTGGCTCCCAGTTGCTGCTCACATCAAATTCAAACCCTGTTGCATGCTTACAAAACAGCAACAAAAACAGATTCTGCCTACCTGAAGGCCCTCATCCAGGTCTACACTCCGTCCCACACACTGCGCTCTGCCAATGAAAGGCGCCTGGTACTCCCATCACAACAGGGCCCTAAGTCTCTAAGTAGACTTTTATACTCTGTAGTGGAATGAGTTACCAAACTCCATTTGGTCCGTAGAGTCACTTTCTACCTTTAAGAAGAAGCTAAAGACCCAGCTCTTTATGAACACATCTTCACTTTATGATATTGATGCTATTGATGATGATAACATTGAGGATGTTGATGCTGATTAGGATATTCATGATGATGATGATGATGATTATATTGACCTTGTTGATGTAGTTGATGATGATAAAAAAGAAAGAAAAATAAACGCCCTGTGCACTGCCTGTCGGCAGCTGTGTCCGTTTGCACTTGAAGCTGTTCGTTGGCACTGACTGACTTTGTTCCCTCCTGTCTTGATCCTTGCTTGTGTTTTATCTGATGTTCGTCACTTTGGACAAAAGCGCCTGCTTAATGAAATTGCTGCTGGGTTAATCGGCAAGACTTTCTCTCTTCGTTAGATACGGAAATTTGGATCCTTTTTTTTTTTTTTTTTTTCACTTTTTACTCTCTGCATATTATCTTGTCCCTAGCAAGTTTGATTAGATCACAATATGTCTCTCCACAGGTTAATTTCAAAATTATTTTCCTGTGCTCTGAAGTGTTAAATTATCAGATAAGATTACAAAATGTAAATGTTTGGAATTTTTACCTATTATTTATGTGATATCCTATTTCCATGTGTAAATTAGTTGAAGTTGTTTTTTAGCTAAAGCTAATATGAGGTTTTGTTAGTCTGAGTTAGCCAGCAATAATGAGCTTAAAATACATTTCATTGTTAACAGTGTGTGTGTGTGTGCCTCACATCTTTGTTCCAGGCTTTAGTTGGAGAAAAGGCCTGCTACCAGTCAGTCTCAAGCTACGCTGGGCAGATTGTCTATTTGGGCACCAAGGTACTTTGTTCGATGTGTGTATTTGTTCCATTAGTTGTCTGTGTGCTCAACAGCTGTGAGCTGCCATATCTGTTTTAAAAGTTTATAGTTAAAGTTATATCTCAGTGCAACAAGTACACAATGTTTCCAGTCTGTGTTCCGCCTAATAAAAACAAAACTAAAGAGGAGCAATGAACCAGAGCGTCCCTCCATAGAGACTTGATTGTGATTGGAAAACAAAAACAGAAATTTAGGAACTTCTCCTCTAGAGAATTAATTTCAAGCTTAAGTCAAATAAAAGGATGGAGGTATTGTAGAGTTCCTGGTAGCACTGTTAGAGGAGAGAGATGCATTGTCCCTATGCAAAAAGAAATGCATCAACCTTGTCATCCCCCTTAAACAGATGAACATGAAGGTAGTTAATTGATGCAGGTGCATTTATTTTGCACTTTTTTGGGTTAATTTCTGTTTTTAATTGAATGATTTGAATGCTGGTCAGGGAGCCATCTGAGGTCCAACCTGCACCTTTTTTTATTAAATAAATTTGAGTAGTTGAGAAATTTCAGAGAAATGTAGGGCGCGATTTGTCATTAAGGAGGTGGTGGTGGGTCCTGAGGCAAGACCAGTTGAGAACCAATGATCTATAGTATAAAGGTAGAGTGATAGAAAAAAATAAAATAAAAAGAACAAAGTCAAAACATATGCAACAATATGGTCAGTGCTTGCTTTCATTTGTCACAAACTGGGTCAATATCTTGTATATTCTAATGCCAATGTGACTTGATTCGATTAAATGCAGTACCATCAGAGACAGGGGATTCCGCAGTCTGACTCTAACTATTAAGACAGGTGTTGCACTTTCTGGAAGGTTTAGAAATCCTAAACCAAGCATTTCACACAAGTTGCTCTTTTAACATTGAGGCTGCTTGGGACATAATGTAACTCTTAACCCATAATATATGTTGTCATTCTACTAATTTAGGTATTTTTGTCAGTGTCAGGGATGTCATATTTGTTTTTTTGTAACCAGTTTCTGGACGTTATGCGCTAATATTCTGTGTAAAAGCTGAAAAAGTTTGACATGGATTTTGTTTGTCTAACAACATTATGTTCTCATATCTCCCAGTCGGTTCACATTATGGCTCTAAGGAACTGGAGAGAGGTATGTATGATATTGTTTGTATTAAATATGAGAACAGATAATATTACTTATTGTGAAGAATGTTTTAAAATAAGTGAATAACTTATGATCTCACAGGATTGCCTGAAGCCATGTGCATGATAAAGAATACATTACACAGTATCATATGGCAACTGTTCATCTTGCTTGCCAAGAATTTTTCTCTTGAAATATATTTTTTGTTCAACAAATATACTAAGTTACTCTTTTCTGCTAATTAAGTTCATAGCTAAAAATGTGAAGTTTTCATGTAAATCCTCGATCCACCTGTATTTTATCTTGTCATACTCAACACATATCACTGCAAATTAGTTTTCAGGCAGTAAAAAATATATGTAAAATGAATAGAAGATTTTAATAGAAGATGAACGTCTTCTTGGGATCCGTTGTACTGAGAATGATTTGTCTACATCAGTAGACAAACCACTGCTGGCTTTGCATCTTATCCATGTCCCCCCCATGTCTCTGTCTTTGTCCAGCGTATAGACTGTCTGCTAAAGCAGGAGCATTTTGTTGATGCTCTCTCTCTGGCCTGGTCCTTCCATGAGGGAACTGCTAAGGCTGTGGTTGGTGGGTATAATACATGTCACAGCTCTAGCAGCCTCAATCTGTTTATCACAGCCCCACATGTATTTGTAATTCATTGGTAACATTATTTTTTTAGGACTGAGGATTAAATAACCTTTGCTTAATAGCACTGGTCCAAGGAAGCAGACTCCACACAGCAGAATGCATATGATGTGCTTCATAACCAATCTTCCAATTATCTTGTAATTACCATGCCATGAAAGCAAAACAGCAAAGAATGAAACAGAATTTTGGCACTAATATGGTTAAAGTCAAAGGTTTAAAAAAATATATATATATTTTCATTATTCACATCTACCAGTGAGAGCCATTTTGACATATGATATATGAAAAATAAAAATAGAATGTGTTCTGTGTGTTTTATTCAAGGCCTGTTTGGAGATCCAGTAAAAAGGAAAGGATTGGTAGCTGATAAGGTAAGAACAGAAAACTTCTGCAGTCTTTGTTAAATCAAACTGACAGTGTTCTCAGACATTCTTGTACTATTTTTTTTTTTACATGTACCACTTTCTGTGTCTGTAGATGGTAGAGGTTTTTTTCCAGTTTGCAGAGCATGCTTTAAAGAAGTGTCCGGAACAAGGCAAGATCCAAGCGGTTGAGCAACATTTTCAAGTAAGCCTTAAGAACACACCTTACAGTCTGCCACTGAGTCAGTATAGTGACAGAATACTAACAACTTAATAAATACAGTTGGAAGACTCAGTGTAGGCAAATTACATACATTGAACCGTTGTACTGTTAATCGTATAGTTCAACATTCAACTGTTTATTAAAAAGTGTACTAGTCATTTAGACAAAGTTGTGCTTAATTCAATATCTTCTTGTAGACTTATTGACATTTCATTTCAATACGTATGCTTCAGCACTGTCACAGACAAAGATGAGAACCATTGCTTTATTAACATGACATTGACAGAGTCTGTGTGACTGTTGAGAATTAAGATGCTTTCTTTTATTCACTGAAGAACATTAGATGTCAATTTCCATCTCTACCTCTCTACATCTTTGTTAGGATGTGGTTCCAGTCCTGGTGGAATACTGCCTGCTGCTACAGAGGGCGTAAGTATACACGTGAGGGGGACTCAAACTTGCCACTCATCAAGTTTGGTGAGGGAATCATCTGAGTGCAGGGTGAGGTGTGTGTGTCTAATTGCCCCTGATTAGGACCAGGTTTGGGAAGCCTACTCTTGAGTTCTGTAAGGAGTCATTATCTCACCGTCAGAGGTCGACGTTTATTCAGTGTTTGCTCTTGTTGTGTAGGTGTTTGTGATTCCGCACAAGCTCCACAAGAACTTGTCTGCTTGATTTGCTCACAATTTCCAGTTGGTTTTTGTCCCCTTTGGTGGCAGATCCAAACCAAACAGTGATGGAAGTGCACAGAACAGACTGGATTATGGTGGTGTAAAACATGATAGGCCCACTACCACCTGCTCCACTGCGGTGATAGCGTTAGATACCATATTCAGTTCCTCGATGTTTTCCTTTCTGAAATTTCTCAGCTCAGACAGAATAGCTGAACTTAGATCTCCTTCTTGTTGTTCAGCTGCTGTCGAGCTTGTACTTTCGTTACCAGCCTCATGCTGCGTAAAGTAGCAGGATTTCGCCTGGCTGCTTTTAGCCTCTTGCATTGGGATTTCAATTTAGCTCTTAGGTTTTTATTTTGGTTACTCATTCTGCTGTATATCTCGGTATGTTGAGCATTCTTAGATCAATATATATGGAGGATGTCGTTGAATTATAGCTGAGGGTGGACGGAGCTGTGCCTAGAGTGCAGCCATTAGGTGGGCAGTTCTACTGGAGGTGCTCAATCTATTTCAAAGTGGGCTTTGTTGCAATTCATTTATTGCACACCAAACACCAGTTTCTGGGACATTAGTTTTAAACTATAATAAAACAAAACTGTTAAATCTATTTGTTCACAATGAGTTGTCAAGGAGGCAATCTTTTAAACATTTGGTAACAAGGTAACATTTTGGTTTTCCGCATTGGTGGCAGAATATTTCCGATATAGATGAGGAAAGGGAAAGTAAGTTATAACTCTGTGTGTGTGTGTGTGTGTGTGTGTGTGTTTGTGTGCGTGCCTGTGTGTCTGGGAACAGGGACCTGCTGTTCAATCACCTGTATGCTCAGCTGGCGGAGAACATGGTTGCCAAGGGGGTCTTTCTGGAGTCACTGGAGTCATATATTGTTGCTGACCGCCTTGGTCACCTCACCACGCCCATCATGCGGGACCTCCTGGCCCATTACCAAAGCACTGGTAAAATGGACAGCTTGGAGAGATGCATTGTCCATCTGGATGTCACCAACCTGGATATACAACAGGTGTGTGTCTGTGTACAATAAGGACTGTATAGTCAGCCAACATTAGCATAATCAGAATCTAAATTTCCATTGGTATCATTGTCACTGAAGGTCTACAGTCTGTGTGCATCTGTGTGTTTGTTTGAAGGTGGTTCACGTTTGTTGGGAAAACCAACTGCATGATGCGATGATCTATGTTTTCAACAGCGGTATGAATGACTACATTACACCTATGGAGGTAAGTCCTGATCTAAAAGGTTATTTCATACATTTCAAGACTAACTCCGAATTGTGTGTGTTAATATGCTATAAATGTAATTTTAGGAGGACTTAAGTGTCAATACGTGAATACAGTCCAAACCATTTGCCTTTTAGGCCTTAACCAGCAGGTTGGGGCAATCACTTAGTTTTAAGTTTATTATTTCCTTCAAAAAGCAAAGGTCAAGGCCAAATAGTTAAATACATAATGCCTGGATAGTGGTGGGCTGGCAACTTTTGTGAAAATAAGCAAGAATACCTAGATCTAGTATCAAACATAAAAAGGCCAAAGCATCTTCCCAAAAATTACATTAATGTACGAAGTAAACTGCAACAGCCGTAGATACAGGCATTATTTGCCATTTTCTGTTTTCCCAGCATGTGATTTATTACCGACTGCTGTATGGAAAGAAAATTGAAAAAAATATAACATAGTTAAAATAGTAAGTAGTAGTTCAGTAGTAATTGCTTCCTAAGCTTCCTTCATGATAAAATTCTAAATATTAGAGACATAGTCCGACTACAAACGCACAACATTAGGCAACCAGAACACTTCTGACACCAAAATCATACAGAACAATAAAGATTCTGCATTTTAATGCAAAATGATCCCAAATGGAGATTACTTGTGAAAAGGTTCAAATTTAATCTTTCTACGTTAGAAAGCCTCACTTATTTTAGACTAAATGAAAAGCTTAGCTGAACATTTGACCTGCATACTGCCATTAATCAGCTATCATTGTTTATCAAAGTTTCAGGAGTGGGATCATCAAGTTTACCAAACTCAATCAATCAATCAATCAATCAAATTTGTATAGCGCCAAATCATAACCAGAGTTATCTCAAGACACTTTACAGAAAGAGCAGGTCTAGACCGACTCTTTGTTATGTTATTTAAAGAGAGGCCCAACATGAATCACCATGAGTAGCACTTAACAATATTCGGCACATTGGCAGAAAAACTTCCTTTTAACAGGCAGAAACCTCGAGCAGAAATGTAAGAAAGAATTATGTGTAAAATGCAGCCAATTGACCCATTTTTTCGTTTTAAATGAGAAATAATTGATAACATTCCACTATATGTTGTCTATATACTCCATGCTATGTTTCAGAAACTCCTTGCAGTTATTGGCCCACCACTGAGGTATGGGAGGAGCTTAACAGGTAAGGGTGGAAACCACAGACACCAACTATTCTAAAGGTAGTGATTGTAGAGAGAGTATGATACGCATAACTAATCGTCTGTAATGCTGCTCTTTTTCTTCTTGGACAGATGAGGAAGTGGTGATGGGGAACAAACTTCTGGTGTACATAAGGTAAGTCAAGAAGATCTGTTTATACCTTTAGGCCATTCGTCCTAACTGTAACAGCTTCCATCAAGGTCAAAAGTTTGGTATCTACCAATAAGTGCTACTACATGTTCACTGTCAATGAGGGGTCCAACATCTAGAATTATGATTAGAGATGTCACAAAGGGACAGGAATGTCCTCCCAGTACAGGATGCCATCTGTGGTGTTTATTACAAAACTATTGGGAGAGCAGAGTAGTGACTGTTGGTAAGGGTTAAGAATTTGACAGTAAAAGACTTGAGGTGGATCAGGCTTTCTTTCGCTAGCTGGTGTGATCTTGAGAAATATCTTGAAAGCTATTCATCATTCAATCAATCATTGTGTAATATAGTATAGCAAAGGAAGTCCATTTTATGAAGCTACTGACCCAGAGTTCTTTTGTTGAACTTACTTTCATGCCATGTTAAAAGTCCATGTTTCTGAAAAATGTAAGTGCTTCATTTGAGCCGGTCTTAGTCCTTTTCTTGTGTATTTGATGATTGTATTTCTTGTTTGTTATTGTTTCATCTTTATTGGAACTGGAACTGGTATGCTGTCTTGGCCAGGTCTCCCTCAGAAAAGAGATTTTATCTCAAGGGACTTCCTGGTTAGATAAAGGTTAAATAAAATAAATAAAAAAGAGGCCTTTCGGACATCTGTAGTGCGTGATTCAACAGATGACAGGCAACTTTTAGGATCTACGATCTCAGCACTCGGCCTACTTCCAGCGCAACACCTGCTAGAAACCAACTCTGATCATTGCCTGCTCGATATTTAGTAATGTAAATTTAGCGACACCAGACTGAAGTGATGACGTGATAGCTTTTTGTTTGATCATGAAGCCTGATGCTCGTCCACAGTTCTGTGGTTTATCAGTGAAATGTATGAAGTACGCAACAGAGAGAGAAAGATCTGAGTGAGTGAGATCCTTGTAATTAAACGCCTGTCCCCCCCCCCGCACTGCATTATTATAAACTATGATGATCTGCTCACTCACGGTTAACATCCACCGCTGCTGCACATTCACAGCATGTGGAGACGTAGTTTATACTTTATAGTTGCTGCACACGGAAATACGGGACAGATCGTGACTCTTGTTAAGTCAGAAGCAGAGCATGAGAAACACACAGGTCTGTGTTATACTATCTGATCCTCTCAACGTCTTCTCTCCCCACGCTGCATGATTAAAAACTCTGATAAACATTCAGCTCATCTCATTCACAGCATGTGGAGACAAAGTTTAATGGAAAACAATAAAAACAGCTCTAGTTATCTTTTTAGCATTGTGGCCAGGCTGACAGAGTCATAGCTCCATTGAGCCATGTATCCCCACAGCCCTTAGTAGTAATTGCTTCCTAAGCTTCCTTCATGATAAATTTCTAAATATTAGAGACACAATTTGTAACCTTCTGCCCTTAACTAGTACGAATGTACCGTTGGGAATAGCTCGGAAACCAGATTTAAAGCTAGACCTTCCTGAACTAAATCGAGTTAATATTTCAAATAAACCTTTAGTTAGGACCTCTTCACTAGATGTGATCAATCTATCTTTATCAAGAGGTTATTTGCCACATTCATTACAGGGATAATTCAGATTTATGGACACCAAGTTGCATGAAATACTTGATAGTAGCGTAGTGGATGCAAAGCTATTGGCTTACTCACGGAGTCCCGGCGTACCACAAAGTGGTCCAAGGAAGGAAAACCACCGACAGGCTCATTGATGCGCATGGGGAGCAAAGGCTGGCCCGGGCAGTCCGATCCAACAAAACAGCTACTGTAGCTCAAATTGCTGAAAAAGTTCATCCTGGTTCTGATGCTGGTGTCTCAGTGTGTTGGGTAGGGGGCTGCGTAGCCTCAGACCAGTGAGGGTGCCCATGCTGACCCATTTTTGTGTTTGTGTGTGTGTGTGTGTGTGCGTGCATGTTTGTGTTTATAGTTGCTGTCTTGCGGGACGGGCATATCCACTAGGAGACATTCCTGAAGACCTTGTGGTTCAAGTCAAGAATCAGGTATGTAGATATTCTCTACTGTACTACTGACAAACTAAAGACAATCTTTAGTGTTAAACTGAGAAAAAGTTCTGATGATTATTTAAAATATTTTTAGCATTTTTGGTCCGAATCAAACACCAAATTGTTACAATGTTACAATTTTTTGGTCAGCCCATATTTCTATCAAATGCAGCTAAGCTCTAGTGTGTGGCCATTAGTTATAGCTAAGAAAGTTAACTATCTGGCAGCCAGGCCAGGAAACGCATGGCAACAACGCTGTCCTTGTTAGCTGTTAGCTTATGTCCAGTATAATAAATTGTCATATTTAACGTTAACGTTATCACCTACTTTATGAGCAACTGCCAACTATGTTAAAGTTTGTCCTCCGATCTTTTATTGATTCACTTGTATGTACATTTGCTTTTTTATGTAGTTTTTTGTCTGCATCATATGTTATCCATGTTTATCCTAATTTACTCTAATTATTAGTATGCTTTAAGCTATAGATACATGTCCTCATTTATCAGAATGTGGTCACAGACTGGATAATCTTTAACCCATTGAAACAGCAATTCATTCAAGTTATTCATATACCTTCTGTAAAAAGGTTAAGCATTATAATTGTGGAATCTTTTATTTGTGTTATTAAGCATTGAAGCTCATGTACAATGACTACTACAGGCAGCCAGTACTAATTAATGAGATTCATTTTATTGTTTTCTTTTTGTGTTTTTGTGACAGGTGTTTGAGTTCCTTATACGTCTCCATTCAGCTGACTCGTCAGAGGAGGAGGAGGTTTTCCCTTTTATCCGTTCACTCCTCCACTTTGATACCCGAGAGTTCCTCAATGTCCTCGCCATGGTGAGGTTTCTTAATGTCACTGTAACTCTTAATGCGATAGTGAATATGCGTTTTGAATGCTGGAAGATGGGATGTTTGTATCTTGGTCCATTAATCTTAATCAGCTCCTTTTTAACACTCCTTTCACTTTTATTACTCGGGTCAGTTTACATGCAATTAACTTTTTTATGCAAACTGTTGATGATTACATAAAAAAAATGTGTACAGCAAAACTTGAAACTGGTTGTGTTGGCCTGAGTAATCATTACCATAGTAAGATACCAGTCATTTACCTATACATATTCATAGGTGGAGGTCCACACGGTCTCTCACCTCCACATCATGCTGTTTCAACCCAACAGTGGAAGTTGCTTGTGCAAAGACTGCAACTTTGTTCAGAAAATGCCCAGCTGAGCTGGAAGCACTACTGCTGAGGAAGAGCCAATGGAGGAATATATTATTCTTCCTCTCTATCAGATAATCAAGATTTAATGCTATATTTCTAGTTTAATTAGCCCATTACAGGGGTTTGTTATTTTATTTGGCCACCTTATTAACGCATGGAGGTGTTAGTGATATCTGCTGAATCTGTACCTCGCTCTCCAGCCCACTAAGATACAGTATTAGTTTACTCTTACCACTCTAGCCACACTGCACCAATTACAAAAACCCACAGTTACCCACCTGCTGGTGAACAACGTGGAGTACTTACAGTCTGTCAGACCAAGTAAAGATGAAATATTGCACTGACATAACTGTTATTGTTGTTCCATAACTGCTGGATGAGAAAATTGCCAACTGTTTGCGAACAAA
Organism: Semicossyphus pulcher; assembly: GCF_022749685.1. NCBI lineage: Eukaryota > Metazoa > Chordata > Actinopteri > Labriformes > Labridae > Semicossyphus > Semicossyphus pulcher. The sequence continues at coordinate 24,886,125 of NW_027211626.1, forward strand.
TGGAACTGCTTAAAAAGTAAAGATGTCGATCTTTTTTTTAACAAATTGCTTCCACTGCCTTTAAATGACAGTTTTTGCAGGTTTCAAAGTTTGTCATTAGTACACAAGTTAATAATAAGTCACCATTTCTCAGCATTCAGCAGGACATTAAATCTACCTGATTGTGACTGACTTTTACAGATTTTATTTGTCACAAGTTTAAACAATATGTACAGTGAAGTGTAGGTGTACTCATAAGGCTGTGCTAAAAGGCAGTATATAAGATAAGATAAAATAATAAGATAATCCTTTATTGATCACCAGGGGGATATACTGATAATTAAAACAAGAGTTAAAATTATAATTAACAATTAAGAAAATAACAAATGTCATGTTATAAATGTTAATTTATTTCTGCTATGAGTGTTAGGAGCTCGGTGATCGAGAAGCATGAGCTCCACAAGTTTGGGTTCTTCCATGGCTCATCTGAAGTTTTTATACATCTTGCATTGTTCAAAATGAAAATGGATTGCACACAGTTGGGGATGCAGTATAAATCTTTCAGGGTTTTTTTTTTTTTTTCCTTAAATAAAAATATGATGTCACATTTGAATGCAGAGATTTGTTTTCAGTTGTTTTTTGTCGTTTATTAATTTGTTTTGACTTTATTCTAGACATTTGAAGACTTTAAGAATGACAAGCAGGCCCTAGAATACCAGCAGAGGATAGTGGACATCTTGCTTCAGGTAAAATCATGAAAATCCATGTGCTGTTGTGTTTTTTCACATAATTAGTTGCTGTGCAGACAGCGTGGAGCATAAAGAGGGGCTCACTAAACTGTCTCTCTGAAAAGATCTTGCAGCATAAATCTTTTCTAGGTTTTGTCAGCAAATGGGATAAATGGTAAATGGACTGTACTGATATAGCGCTTTTCTAGTCTTTGCGACCATTCACCCATTCACACACGCATTCACATGATGTGATGGCAGAGGCTGCTACCTAAAGTGCCCAACTGTCAATCAGTTATCACATTCATACCCGTTGGCTATGCCACTGGGAGCAATTTGGGGTTCAGTGTTTTGCCCAAGGACACTTCCACATGTAGCCTGAGGGAGCTGGGGATCGAACCTCCGACCTTCCGATTGAAAGACGAGCCACAGCCGATAAGTAACTAGCATTGACACCATTTACAGTGAAAAAATTATCTTTGATGTTTGAGCATGAAGGATAATTTTTTAATTTCACTGTTTTTTAAGGACAACAATACACAGATGCTGGTCACGGAATATCTAGCTTTTCATTCCCGTGTGCATGTTGACAGGTTAGAGCAGCCACATAGCCACTGCTCAGGCTTGACAAAATGTAGAGAATAGGAGGTTCTCCTATTTTTACCTTGAGTGTGTGGATATTCATATTGATATCATTCCAACAATATTGCTATTTTCACTTTAGTTTCAACATCTATACCTGTAGCATATGTCACCGAAAAAGAAAATGACTCATAACTGCCCGTATTCATTTCAGATTTTGGTCTAAATAAAAAACAAATACGATTTATATTATAAGAAGTTGAAAAATTTGATTACTAATCAGAGACAAACTCTATAAAGAGAAAGGGCTGGCAGCAGCAGCCCCTTGTCACCTGAGGCAACATTTAGGTCACCTGAAGAGCAGCATGTCAGAACAATACAGTGTCATTCTGTCTCTGCTAGACTGCAAAGAGGTGCAATATTATCATACTACTATTAAAGTTTTCATATTTCTGTATCTATTTTTTTCTTTGATTAGTAATATGCCTTTCTGTTTACGCAGGTGATGGTGGACAACTCAGACTTTAGTCTTTCCCAGGTCGGAGGGCTCTTCACCTTCTTGGCTCGCCAGTTGGCCAAACCAGACAACACACTTTTTGTGAACAGGAAACTCTTTGATCAGGTAACAAATCAGATCACTTTAATACCCAAAGTATTACATTAGAGGTCATAGTATCCCGATAGCGTAAGGCAAAGTGTACATTTGCTGCACAATAGCCAATAAATGATTATACACATGAAAGTGTATTTAAAAATGTAACAAAAGTGTCTCTTTGGGTTTTCTCTTCTTTAGACTTATGTCTTATGGTAAACACAAGCAGGAAGAGACATTGTTGTGGCTTGTTGATGGAGACATAAACAGAGTACTCTGCAATCACAAATCCACCAGTGTTGGCAGTAGGATGATGCTTGGGGATAGTGGGATGGTGGCTCCAAATCATTTCTAAATATGTAACAGCACTGGACAAGTAGGATCCACCTATTCATATTGAGTTTTAAAGTGCATCTGTTTTACTTGAATATTTTTGATAGAAAATGTATGTTTTTTTTTCAATTCTGAACTCATACTTCAACTACAGTGGACAAAATTGATGCAGTTCTTCACACTGGATTGTTTAAGTGTTTTTATTTAAGTATTGTTAAAGAAAACGCATTTTTTTATAGCATGTGACCCTGTGAAAATATATACCAAAATATATATTGTGCTATACCCCTGTATGAGTGGTAAATCCAAAAGTGGGTTGATACAGGCTCTCACAAGCATATGGAATTTGGAGAAGATTTAACTTGTGTAAAGTAGTTACAAGAACTTCCTGTTTCATGGCCAGGCACTGAAGTTTGCCAAGCCACCTATGACGAAAATTCACAGATTTTTCTACCAACGTTAATCAAGGCCTTAAGGCTTTACGGCCCACATTTGAGATCGATATGTTTTACCACCGTAGAGCAGTGGCTTCTAGCATAAAACATGGCATTTTCTGTGGCCAGCAGGTGGCGCTATGAGTGTAGCTGAATATTGGCATGTAGATTTGTTCAGGCCGGGAGTCTGATGATATCAAGGAGGGTTTGAACTGATTGAACACTGCATATGACAATAGGGTGAATTTTCATGTTTTTGGCAAAATGCCAAAAAACATCAAACTTGCCCCGGCCACTTTTAAGTAAACTCAAGCTTTTAATAACTTTTAATCTTCAATGTCTTGACAATACATCGACCAAATTTGGAGATGATCAGATCCTTTACAAAATGTACAAAATAGATGGTGTCATTTCCTAAGATTCTACAATTGAGAAGTTGTGCAAGTGGTCTTATTTTTAAAACAAGAAAAGCAATCTTGTTCCTCTGATGGGATATTATGCAAACAATTGTTGGGGCTTGTTAAATCTAGCTCAATGTGAGCTGGAATATTTTATTAAGACAAAGTAGGATATATATTCTAATGCTAAACATGCTTGACAAGATAATTTGTCTCTTAAGACAAAAAATAAGACTTATTTCCAAGAAACAAGGTTTTTTTAATTGATTAAAATTCCTTTTTTGCAGTGTAACTTTTGATACCACGCGCTTTCATGTTCAGGTGTTTCCATTTCAAATGTCACGCTGTAACCAAAGACATTAAGGCAGCAATATTAATCAATATTTTTATTAATAATATTTAAACAAACTGCATACACTACTGAAGTGTATGTACTTAACTGAAGACTGGGGCCTTGTTTACCGTGACAGGCAGTGACAGATGTCTTATATAAATGACTCCTCTGCTGGTTGTGTGCAATAAGTGTAATTTGGACATAATTATGAAATGGTACTTTACCTTATCTCTTAAATTGGCTATAAAGTAATGTTACCATCTGTTAGGTTTCCTGCAGACAAAATGTGTGATCTCCTTTACCTCTGTTTCATCCATTGTTTTGTTGCATCAGCACATTCCACTGTGCACTATTTGTGAGACAAAAAACACCAGCACCACTCATTAACATTTTTGCTCTTTCTGTCTTTGTAGGTTCTGGACTTCCTTTGTTGCCCAGATGATGACTCCCGCCATACTGAGAGGCAGCAGGTTGGATAGATACATGATATATACTGTATACTTTCATGCCTGCAGTCTGTGATTTGCTAGATGGTTTTATCATGTCATGTCACTGGCCTTTTAGGTTCTGCTGGAGTTGCTTCAGGTTGGGGGTGTCATCCAGTATAATGAGGGAAGACTGCTGGCTTTAGCGGAAAAGGCCAAATTGTGAGTAGCTGACGAAATAGAACCAAAACATACGCACTGATAATTATATAGAGTAGTTGCAGCATCATTTAACATGCCTTTTTCAGTTCAATATTTTGTAACTTTTTAGGGTACTTTTGTTAGTTAGTAAAATGTAGCTCATATACGTTTTAGGGCCCTTGTCCTTAACAGAGCTCAATTGTTATTGTTCATTTAGTTCTTGTACACAGACATTCATACAGACATACAGACATTTTCATTTTTGTCCTGTTGTCAATATAGGATATAGAAAGGAGCTCTCAGTGAGGTGTCAGGTGTTACTAGACAGCAAGGATTGAAAGTTTTTGCCTCGTGCAGGGAGAATTAGGTATTGGTAAAAACGTTGACTTTATAGAGAACTGTAATGGATTTACTATTGTAGGTGCTTTTTTTTGAGAAATAAATGGATATGAGGGCCAGAAGGTTCATCAGAGTTTCTTGCTGAAAACAGCTGCCTGTTGCCGTTGGAAACAGATTTGATAAAAGTGCTGTCTTGAATTAAACTAAATTTAGATTTTAGGACAGAGCTTATGCGGCTGCATGCAGCCATCCAGCGTCTTTTTTCAGCGCACTCCGCCTTTTTTGTGCGGCCGCTCTGAGCGCTTCGAGTTGAAAATCTCAGAACTTTTCAGAAAGGTGCTGGTGTTTTGGCCGTTTCTGTCTACCCGGAGCTGTACATATGACAAACAAACAGTAGGCTATTACAATAGAGACCGAAAAGCACATTTGTGGGAGCAGATTGGCCGGACACTAAATGTTGCTAGTCAGTGTTGTGCATTTATCGCCATATGCGTTGTAAGCTTGCTGTTAGCTGTGTAGTAAGTTAAACGTATTGTTGTCATAGAAACAAAACCTGCGTGCAGTGTTTTTTCTCTCACCGCACAAGCGCTTCATCCCAGCTGTCTCCAGCGCCCTGCCAGCGCATGCTGCCAGTAAAAGGCGCTATATGGACACGGGGCCCTAGACAGTCTTACCTAAAGTATCCAGTGTTATTTACCCTGATCTCTCATATCTTTAAGAATGTTTTAAACTTAGTTTAACTATCTGGAAAAACACTAAATGAGCAATAGAATAAAGTCATAGTAACTTACATAAGTTGCCTTTATTATTATAATCACATTTCATGGTCCTTTTATCTCCCTTGCCCTTCAGCTATCAAATCTGTGAATTTCTATACGAGAAGAACAATTTGTATGACAGGATTATTGACTGCTACCTAAGAGACCCCCTCAGAAAGGTAATATACATTTCCATTTTTATCAAATTGTACATGTTGTGTGTGATTTTGTGTTTTTTAATTTTTTGATCCGTTAAATTGATAAAATGATTATTTAGTAACAGTTTGTAGGATCCAGTGCGCCGCATGAATGTTGATGGACATAAATGAGCATGGTGATCAGTGGTTCTTTGAGGTGAATCATGTTACAATGTTACAATTTAATTTTTTTTTTGTCAGTACTTACACAGACAGACAATCATGGCATTAACTAAGTTGCCATGATTCAGCTTAGTTAATCATAAAGATTCACACGAGGTTATAAAAACATTTTAAAAATACCTAATACTTAATCTCCTCAACACAGATCTCTTTGTTACAGAAGTACATTGAAAGGGTTAGGGTTGTAATATGGCAGAGACACATGAAAAACCTATTTGTAAAGCAATCCTGCTAGAATGTGAAGTACCAGACATTTATTATTTGAATTAATTTGTTTTCATTTACAAATAAAGACATTTCCATCACAAACTGGGCATAAAATAAACCAAAACCCAGGAAATAAAGGTTTTGACCCCCCAACATACAGACACACTATATTTCCTTACCAATATTGAAGTATTCATTATTATTATTGTTAAATTATTAGAGTTCTGTGTAAAAGTTATAATAAGCGTTGTTGAAAAAAATATTTAGCCTAATTGTATTTTCTTGATTTCATTTGACAGACGTTCAAAATGTATAAATGTATGGTACTGAATCATAACGCAGGTCAGACATTACGATGTTCTGGACCTTTGCTTGAGAAAAAATTCTCTAACTGCACCTCTTTCAAGTTTAATTGAGAACCCCTGGGCTAGAAGTTCTCAAAAACTCATGAAACTATGCACAAGCATCAGAAGTGGTGAAAATTTACATTTGATAGGGTTAAGGCATATTATTATTTTCTTGCGAAATGGCTCCATACACTCCCTACAGATTTTCTCTCAAGTACAGCAAGCTGTTCTTGTCACCTACATGTAGATGATTTGGTAGGTACATATAGCATGTCCAATTCTGCACAAAAGCTACCCATGTCACCCAGTTTTGGATTTTAATTTGCCTTCATTCCTTCAAACTCGATCAGTCTGTAGGAGGACCTTAATTGTTTTTGGCCCAAGGGTGTGGCAGTGGGGGTGCATTTTTTATGTTTTGATTTTGCATGTGTCATGTGTCTCTTTTCATCTTTGTATTGATAGATGAACTCTTTTTTTCTCAGGCCCCAGTTTTGTACATTGCAAAGGTTATAAATGTTGACACTTGTAATTATTGGTGGGTTGTGTGAATCTCAGGGGGAGATCTTCAGCTACATCCACAATCTGCTGTCCATGCCCGGCTACAGCCATAAAGAGAAACAAACTGTCATGGAAAAAGTATTGCAACACATACAGGTCAGTACTTACACAGACAGACATACCCACAAAATGATCCCTTAATTTTTGGACCAGTAAAGGTGGGAAGAATATTAGGAATGTATTCCTGCTCCCCAGTTATATCCTCCAACATTGCTGGGGGATCCTTAAGAATTTCAGGGCTTGATGGAATATTTAGTAGAGTATGTAAGTGACAAATTCATGTACGCTTCCACTATTTTCATGTCATGAACACTGTTGGAGGGGTCAACAACAAATGTTTATAATGAAATGAATAAAAATTTAGGAGGCATCCATAACAGAAGCCTGATCCTAGATACTTCTATATAAGATGTGTTTTCTATGAATCATTTGTGTGAACCCATGCTTTTAAACAAGTATTTATGCATGCATACAGGGAGACATGAGTGTGGCTTGTCTAGATCAGGGGTTTCCAACCCCCGGTCCGTGGTCCGGCCGTAGGTTGTTCAGAATGGGGCCCGCGAAACCCAATAGGTGTCTGTGACATTCCAAACATTCACGGAGTCAGAACCGTCAAATGGGTTGTGTGAAGTGTGCAACCACACAGGGCCTCCTGCCTCTAAAGACACTTCAAAAGTCACCCAATTCAGCTGGAAAAACCGCAGACCCGGCAACCCTGGCTTTGCATCCCTTGAAACTTTGATCATGAAGCCTGATGTGCCTCTAAAGCTCTGTGTTTATCAGTGAAATATATGAACTATACAGCTTATGCAGCTGCTACAATGGAAGCAGATGGAGACGCGTTGTCCATCTATATATACAGTCATTGATGAATACAGATACAATCTGTCTGTATTTCTGTGCGTGTGACCGTGATTTATGTGCATACGTGTCGAACCCCTCCCCGTCCGTCAAAAATATTATTGCTACTGTCTGCTCAGTGTAGTCAGAAAGGTTGGGAACCCCTGGTCTAGATGGCGGGATTTACATACCTACGCCTGTTGTATTAATTAAAGGTACTTAAGAGCTGTTGCTTTGTTTTAAATCTGGCTCTAGTCTTTGTCTGTGTGCATTTAATGACTATTAATAATGAGCATTTTTTTCACATGTCTGTGTAGTTTTGAGCTGACTGAAGAAAAGAGATGTAGGGCTGGGTGGTCACAAGCTAAACGAACAATCTAATTTTTCAGTCCTGATTTATAAAGTAAACTTACTTTGTCAGTGCATGATTTTTTTGTCTTGTAGTTGCTTATTGTTCATACGTTTTACAAATTCAGGGGTACAGGTAAAAGAAGGCATTTCTTGACTCATTTGTTTCTTCAATTGTAGCTTCATTAACATAACGCTCTGACATTTTTTGCAGGAGTTGGTTACCCTTGATGCCAGCAATTCAGCTGACCTAGTCTTGTTGCACTTTACTGATGAGGTGCAGCAAATCATCTCTGAGCTTCAGGTAAGGTCAAAATAAAAATAATGATGACATTATAGCATCTCTCCTTTTAATTTAGTAAATGGACTATACTTACTGTATATAGAGCTTTTCTAGTCTTCCGAGCACTTAAAGCGCTTTTTACACTACTTTCACACTCACATTCACACACTGATGGCAAAGGCCTAATTGCCAATCTTTAATCAGGATCTATGCCCGTGGGGGAGCAATTTGCTGTTCAGTGTCTTGCTCAAGGACACTTTGACAAGTGACTGTAGCAATCATGGATCAAGAGTAGAGTAGGTTGATTGCTCAATGAGACTCAAATAAGACAAATTATTTGTGAAAAACGATAACCACTTAGTTGTTCACTGGTACAATAGCAACACCAGAGAACAAATTTACAGTCAGAGCAGAGTATATGTGTGAACCAAGTGACTTGTTACCTTTAGAAGGAAAGAGAAGAAAAATGTAATGGCAAAGTCAACAAAAGTCTGCAGTGTGCACTGATAACATTATAACATGATTGCTCACTAAAATATAAACTTATGTCACCTGCCATGTTTAGCTAAATATGCAGTAGGGGTTAAACGACTTCAGATTATTTTAAAGTCGACAGTCATGAGATTAAAGTAGAGTCGACACAGACTAGTTGCTGATGACGTCATCAACAAAACCACAGGGAATGCTTTGCAACTAGCAACAATATGTATTTGCAAAACTTAATGCATATGCTGCTGACAGCAGACAGCTTACACATACAGTTTGTTATTTAGGAGCAAGTAGGAACAACAGGTTGCAACTCGTGCAATAATGTATGCAACAATAACATGATAAAGTAGTGCTATGGGCAGAAATATTTCTCAGTAGAAACTGAATTGGAATTATTTATATTTGAATTTCTCAACTTGAATAATTGAATTAAAATTTTGAATTTAAATCGCATAATTTGGCCACAATGGGGATAGATTTGGTCCGCTCATTGAGCTCAATTTGACCCGCATTTGCAACTGCTGTTGAACCTTGTTCTTGCAAGCCCGCACGGCTCCCAGTTCAGATGCTTCGATGCCCAGAGTGGTGCTGATCATGTTGAAAATCATTGGATGGATGAAAGTTACCACAAATTGCGCACCTGTTATTTTAAGCTGCAAAAAGTCCATCCTCTGGTGGGACCAGTTGATGTTACTGCCAGAATATCTTTCTACACTCTCAGTAAATAGCTCACTTATTCTCTCTATTATTATTGTCTCTTTGTCTCTCTGTCTCTTTAGGATGATCAGTTACTTATGAAGTTCCTTAGCTGTCTCCTGGAGCCAAGGTATGGTGTGTCTAATAATAGCTCTGCTTACTCTCTTCTGCATATATTCTAAATTTTCCTCACCTACTTTTTTTTTTATCTCTTCCTTTTCTTTTTTCTCACCTCTCATCTGCTCTGTTACTCAGGGAAGGTCATCATTCAGGGACCGTCCTGCCAATGGAACATGATCTTCATGAGCGTCTGCTCGACTTATTCTGCCGCTTTTCCCCTCAGCAGACCATAAGCTTCCTCCAGACCTCCCAGCACTACAGACTGGAGATAGCCATACAAGTACTATCTACTATACTTTGAATATGTTTGTGTTTCAGGGGCAAATTCCTGTACTCAGTTGTGTCATGAACTGCGTTCAGAGTCCACTTTGCAGGAACATCAGTAGTTTTCCATGAATGATCCAGTGAAAACAACACTAAAGTATATTTGATATAATGAACATTAACTTTTACATTTGTGTTCATATACTTAAGAGGTGAAGTGGAATGATAAGGATAAAGATATACTACAGGCTGCCATCACTACAGCTTGCCTGTACAGGTGATACAGACTAGTGGAGACAACAATTATTGAAATCAATCCAGCATTCAGGGAGGGAGCACCGGCCGGCAGCTGCGAAATGAGATACAATGTAACTAAACGGGGCACCGTGCATACAACAATATACAGCCACTAAAAGCGCTTGTTTTTGCTACTTGTCTCCACTAGTCACTTACACACAAACACATGGGAAAATGGGGTCTAGGTTGAAAAATCCCGAAGTTATCCTTTAACTGCAACCTGAAGTGTAGTTTCAAGGTGTTAATCTATTTTTTAAATTCTTTAAATGCATGTGTTTTGTATTATGCTCCTACTGCTAATACACTAGGGATACAGCGATACAGTGTTCCTGAGGTGCATCCTTTGTGGACATTAAAGCTAAGTTTATGCCAACACATTGTCCCTGGCACAAGGATTTGTACCTACAAAAATACTTAATGACCTCTTTTGCTTCCAGGCACTTGCTAAGGTATCTCAAAATTGTGTTGGCCATAAGTGCCCACTAAGGGGTGAATTCACTAAGAATGAATTGCGGCCACTGAGAGCACCATAAATTGTGCATAATTTGCACCCGCTATCTGCTCCTTCTCAAGGTCCGATTCACAAAGGCATTAGTTGAGCGCACACTGACGGACCTCAACTCCATGCACAGATCGATGATGAGCAGGGAGAGGAGGGGGCAGCCCTTTGAACAGTTTATTATAAAGTCCAGACTTGACGTGTTTACTAGTTTAACTGTCTGCAACGCAACTTCACTTTTTTAAACGAGCGCGCAATAGCAGCGCATGCATATAATAATCCCCTTCATGCGTAACAGCTCTGCCCGTGTCTGTGCCTGTGTGCCTGGGTTGAGCCTTGCACAGCCCCACACTAGTAATACATAAACTTTGTTTCATAGCGCAGTGCTGAGTCCAAAAACTGAAGACATAATCCCAAAACCAAAGCTCACCGTTTGTTGTTTTGCTGTGACTCACACAACACCTAAAGATCCACACAAATCCTCTCCGCTAAGCTAGCTGCTATGCTAACGGCTAAGCGAGTATTAAGTTAAGGGTTTAGCAGATATGTCGCTAATGCAACAGCGAGAGTGCTTGATGAAAACTAGTGTTTGTTTACGTACATAGCGGCTGAATAACCGCAGTGATGACAATTACAGCAGATTAATCGATTTAGCTCGACCTCTAGCAACAGCTAAAACAACACAGGACAACACAGTAGCAGCAAGAAAACAGGAAATGACGCAATATGCTCACCCAGTGAGATACAGTACCAGATTTGACCAGCTTACCTGCACCCTTTGGTCTGAAAGCATGTTCTTCTCTCTTTCTTTCCTTGTCTTTTCCTAGATCACAGAGAAGTACCACCACAATGAGGCTTTAGCCTATCTGATGGAAAAAAGGGGAGATTTTCAAGGAGCTTTTGCTATCTTATTGGAGGTATCAAGCAGTTTGTGAAGTGTAGTTGTGAAGTAGAAGTATAAATGGAAATGCTCTATAGATTACCGTTACCACAAACTTTCACCATCACCACCATTGCTGTTTTTGTAGCTCTTAATGTCAATGATCTGTTTTTATAATCTCTCTGAAGACATTGAAAGAAAAACTGAGTCTCCTCACTTCTGAGCCGGACAGTGGAGTTGAAAGAGATGAAAGTCTGGATGAAGAGGAGGGAGACAGTGTATCCACAGTGACAAGAGTAAAGGATTCACTGAATAGCATCATTGACTTGTGTCATCGCAGCTCTGAGAACCTCGATCAGCAACAAAGAGAGGTATTGTCAGTGTACATCTGTGTGGGTGAAAGTGGTTGTGTTATTGTCTGCTTATTCATTATTTTTTCGTGGCAGTCCCTGTGGTTTCCACTTCTGGAGACAATGATGGCTTCTCAAAAAGAAGTGAAGGGGCTTGGTTCCATGCAGACATTTGAAGGTAGAGACACAAGCAACATGTTTGTATCACTACAAGTGTGATCAAGCAGCTCTCTGAAACTTTACATTTCATTTTTGTGTTTTGATTTAATTTTAATGTGGAATGATTTTATCTGACAATGAAAAGCAATATTCTCAGTTATTAAAGACCAAACAATCTTAATAATTGTATATTTTTCATTTTAAGAATGACCCTGAAAATGCAAGCATGAAATCAGATTTGTGTAAAACTATTTTTTTCACATTATTTTGCACATTATTTCTTGGTCTTATTATTTTATGGCAGTTTAAATCTTCCACATTTGATTAACTGTTGAAAAGTATGAACTGAAGGTTTAATAAATACCACCTGTAAAATATGACATGAAAACTATTGAGACTTTAACTTCTTAGTGGAGGAGTGATCATTTTTATTGTATTTTCTATGCCCCTAGTGGCCATGAATCTTTTAAGAATAATCATAAATAATGTGATAATCTGTGTATATTTCATGATTGTGTAGCCACTGAGTACCTTTATTTAATGTTTCATCGTGCACTTAATATTTCAGTGCTGAGGGAGCTGACAATGAAGGTTCTTAATTGTATGAGCAGCTTTATTTCTCTTCCGGCCATCATCCAACGGATACTTCAGGTGAGTATTTGTGCTTTTGTGCTGCCTTTCTTAACGCTCCCTTCTTTAAGGATTGTGTGTGTCATTCACATCCAAAACATATTTATTTGAAATTCATCCATCCATTGATGTTTTTAAAATGAGGGATAAAACCTTGAAGTTTAAATACTATGGCAAAAAGATTTCCATTTGAAACATATCACACAAACAGATTGGCAACAGAATAAAATTATACCTCTGGAGTTGTTGGGCAAATTCCTTTAAGCATTACATGTGCATAACATACTGTCTGCATTTTTGTGTCTGTTAGGACCCTGTCTATGGGACAGGGAAGCTGGCAGAGATCCAAAGCCTCATTCTGGGTATGCTGGACACTTTTAACTACGAACAGGTAAAGAACTTGTGTGAGAGTGTTAGTGTGTGTGTGTGTGTGTGTGTGTGTGTGTGTGTGTGTGTGTGTGTGTGTGTGTGTGCGTGTGTGTATTTATATTTGAATTTCGCAACTTGAATAATTAAATCAAGATTCTGAATTTGAATCACATAATTTGAATTAGGGATGCCCAGATTGATCATTGAATAACGTATCCAGCCAACAGGCAACCGTAGTGTGATGAACTATCAGCAACAGATGTTTCTATTGAGCACAAAGCTGGAAACTGGACACAGCAGCCACAGGTGCCCTTCCCTGACTGGCTGAGACTTAATTGGTAATTAACGTTGCATGCAGGCAGAGCATGAACATATTGAAAAGGCTATTTTATTAGTCCAGAAGGAGGCGCTGAATGCTCATGTAAAGGCCCTAATGCTGACCTTTTGAAGAAGTGGGATTGCTTCAAGGTCAAGGTGAGATTTATTTATAGAGCGCTTTAAAACAAACAGGGTTTGTACCAAAGTTACAGCAAGCATAAAAATAAACTTTACAATAAAATTAAGAACAGATGAAAAGAGCAATAAAAAGATTATCGCATGACATGAATATTTGAAATACATAAACAAATACATAGAGAGCACACCCAAACATGTGCATGCCACAGACATGCAGACAAGTACAACAGACATGCACACAAGTACAACAGACATGCACACAACTACACCAAACACACAGACAACTTGAAGCTTTTGTTAAACAAGGTAAAATGCAACGCATGTCATCGTTAACAGTAAGGGAAGGCAAGGGAGTAAAAGTAAGTCTTGAGGCATGTTTTAAAGCTGCCGAGAGATTCTGCTGTTCTTATAAGTGATGGGAGGCTATTCCAGAGTCTTGGTGCTGCTGCAGAGAAGGCCCTGTCCCCAAAAAGTTTTCTTTGTGATCGTGGGATGGTTAATAACCCTTGATCAGATGATCTGAGGGGCCTAGCTGTACTGTATGGGGATAGGAGTTTTGTAATGTATCTTGAGGCGAGGCCATGAAGGGCTTTAAATACAAATAGGAGAATCTTGTACAGGATTCTGTACTGAATGGGGAGCCAGTGCAGAGATGCTAGTATGAGTCTGGCTGCAGCATTCTTAACAAGTTGTAAACGGTGAATAGAGGCCTGGTTGATACCAAAATATAGAGATTAATATAATAGAGAGTCGCAGTAGTCGAGTCTGGAGGAAATGAAGGCATGGATGACTTTTTCTGAATCTTTGTGATAATAATGTCCTGATCTTGGATATGATTCGGAGCTGAAAGAAGCTAGATTTGATGACTGTGCTAATTTGTTTATCACATTTCAGATTATTGTTGAATCTTATTCCAAAGTGTTTCATGTGATTGGATAGATGATTGAGGTATTAGGCAGGGGTGCTTATGAAGTTTGGTGGGTTGAACATTATGACCTCTGTTTTGTTTTCATTGACTTGTAAAAAGTTATTAGCCATCCACCCCTTAAATTAATATCCTCCAGACATTTGGCAAGAGCAGTTGGTCCATTTTTGTCACTGGGTTGAATGGGGAGGTAAAGCTGGGTGTCATCTGCATAACAATGAAATGTGATATTATGTTTCTGAACAATTTTACCTAATGGGAGCATATAGATTGAAAACAGGAGGGGCCCAAGGACCGAGCCTTTGGGACTCCACATGCTATCAGGGGTGGAGAAGGAGTTGTTAACTGCAACCGAGAAAGTCCTGTCTATTAAGTAGTATTGACGCCAGGCATGGGCTGTTCCAGAGACCCCAACCCAGTGACGCAGACGGTCAATTAGTATTGTGTGGTCTACCATATCGAAGGCTGTGCTGAGATCTTACAGGACCAAGACTGCAAAAAGGCCACCATCAGCTGCTACTAGGAGGTCATTATTGACCCTCAACAAGGCAGATTCCGTGCTGTGGTGGCACAGCAGCTCATTAAACCTGACTGAAATTTTTCGAAGATGTTATTGCTGTTGAGGAAAGGTATTATCTGTTGGAGGACTACTTTCTCCAGGACTTTACTCAGAAAAGGACATTTTGAAATAGGTCTGAAATTGTTTAGTATTATCTGATCCAGACATGTTTTTTTTAATAGGGGTTGAACTATGGCATGTTTTAGCTATTGTGGGACATTTCCAGTTAGTAGAGAGCTGTTAATAATATTTACTATGCTCGGACCAATTTCCCCAAGAACCTCCTCCAGCAGCTTAGTGGGAATAATATCAAGGCAGCAGGTGGTGGGCTTTGAGCCAGAAATGATTTTGTCAAGCTGTGGGAGTGAGATGGGCAGAAAAGTATGTCGGTGGACTTCTGGGTGGATTTACCAACAGCCGATCAGAGGGAGTGATGTTCTGTCTGATAATATCAAATTTGTCTAGGAATAATTTTTTGATGTCTTCACAGCTGATTGTTGAGGGTTCTAAGTTAGATCTGAGGGGAGGGTTTATAATGGAATTAATGATAGTGAAAAGGATTCTTGGGTCGCAGGAGCTGTTATCCTCACGCAAGGCTTATTGTCTGCCACCAGGAGGTGTCGCTATGAGAAATACTGAATATTGCCTTTGGCATTTTTTCAGATGGGGACTTTAAGCAAACATGTTAAATTCCAGGCAGTTAGGATCTAGTATGTTACAGTAGTATGAGTTACAGCAACCTCCTGTTTCATGCTCTGCTTCTTCCATCCCCATTTCAAACCATGGTGGTTGTATTGTTTGGTGTTATTTTTATTTGTTTGTTTTTGTTTGTTTGTTGTTGTAATGTCTTTGTTATGTTGTTGGTTGGTATTTGTTTCGTCTGATTGGTTTGAAATAAACTATTTGAATTTAATTGAAAATGGTGAGACATGGAATTTCTACGAGCCGCCTCGGCCACGCCCATTAAGTTATTTATATAAGTTTGGTAACTTGGTAACGCTCTTCTAACCCCACACTCAATTTGAGGTGGATAGGTCGTAAAAGTATGACCCCTTAAAACGATACAAAATACACTATATTTTGACTGTGAATTCATAAAGGCGGACTTCCTGTTGGTTTTAAGGTATGGGTCCAGAGGCTTTTTCGTAAGGTGAGGCTTTATACAATTGCCTACCAAATGTCATAATTCTAGGTGTAATGTGCTACAAGGGCTAAAAACGTTTGAACATTTTTAGGGGGCACTGAGTATTTTAAGCCCCTCAAACACTATTTCCTTTACATGACGTCATTGCAAAAGCGTGAGACGTAGACTTATGAGTTTCATAATGAAGCATGGCAAAGGTCTTTGTAAGTTGCTGACCAAGTTTGAGGGCGATATAGCCACTTTCTAGGAATTGCAAGTGATAATATAGAAGCAGTAACTGGCTCTGTGACTATTATAAAAAATATAATTATAGATATGTTCAAACCAAGACTCAGGCTGCACATGAAATTTGGTGCAAATATGAAGTACAGCTGAGTTATAACAGCATAAATGTTTATGGCGAGGCTTCATGGTGAACGTTATATTTGTCGCACTGCAGCAGACACGACCTCTGATGAAAACTGATGGTCCTTATGTTGTACTGCTTTGGAGAAATTTCTAATAGTGAAAAACGTGACATTTCCTGTCGGCAGCAGGTGTCGCTATGAGTAAAGCTGAATTTTGTAATTACTAGTATGAAAAAATCCTTAGAAAAATATCCTCAAGTTGTCAGGCTCAATGGCAATACATATTATGAATAAATAGTTATATAAAATGAATAGTGATAATTTATAACATGTATTCATAAATGAAAAATGGATCCCTGTTTTGTAAAAAAAAATGGTTGTTGTTGGTTATAGATGACCAGATGGTCAGGATTATTAAATGTTTCATCTGTGAATTTATTGGTAATTGACAGTTAACAAATGCAGATTGGCCTTTAGTAATGTTTTTTTTTCTGTTTTAGACTTTACTTGAAACAACCACCAGTCTGTTGAACCACGACCTCCATTGGTCCCTGGCTCATCTGCATGCTGCAGTCACTAAAGGACTCCATCCACGACAGGACTACTGTTACATTTGCCTCCAGCAGTACAAGAGGAGGCAGGACTCAGTTGATGAGATCATTGTGTTCAGGTAACATTAACAGGAGGACTTTAAATGGGACAAACATCTTAATTTATTTTATTTTTTTGGTTAATTAAAGCTTTGGCCAAAATATAATTGTCTTTGGATGCACATATGTGGCCACTACGTTAGGAACACCTGTAAAATAAACCAGTAAAACTGTTCTGCCAAAAAGTTGACTATGATGATGCAAGAGACGGCATGGCAGTTTTATTTAGAAAGCCTGTTTCAGAAGTAGATTCAAGGCTCTGTACGGAAACTTAGAAATAATATCCAATGGGATTAAATGGGTTAACCCAGATTGATACAATCAATGTAATTATGTAATTACTGCAAGTTATTCAACCATTTCTATATATAAGAAAAAGTAACATATATATATATATATATATACATGTCGACACATTAATATATAACTGCTAATGCATACATGTACACATACACACACAGATGGAAAAAATGTATATACAAGCAGACACACACACAATCCAATGCACAAAATCACACACACACACACACACACACACACACACCCACATACAAATAATTATGGAAAAACTAAGAAATGAAAGATAATATCTCAATGTTTAGAACTGATTAGGAAACAGAGCTAAATCAGAACCCAGAGTAGATGTGTTCGCGTGTGTTGAGTAGAGCCCGACCCATTTTTCAGTCAACCAATTTTATCAGCCAATATTGTCACCTTGCAGATACATCGATATCGGTGTATATGCTCCAATATAAATGAGCCCCCTATAAATAGGGGGTGCAGTTTTACCTTTGACTGCAAAAGAGCCAAGCCTTCAGTCTTTTTCTTAATATACAGCTGAAGTCAAGAAATGTAACAGCCTCCTCACTCATGGTTACAACTATAAACCAGCACAAAAATGACAATAACCAACATATACAGAACATGTGTTCGGAACAGACACATTAAAAACACCAACACAATATTTTTTTGCATTTTGGAACATAAAATAGCAAACTTAACTTAAACTACTCAGTCAGTACTAGGCGGCAGGCATGATGGGAAATGAGGACGTCCTGAGATTCATCAATGGTGACAACTATTCCACTCATGGCATCTTATATTATAAAGTCGGTTGGCCATCATTAACAGTTAGATGTGACAGGCATTGGCTACTATTCATTTATAAAGCTCTGTTTTAAAATTTACCATGGCACACCACCTCTTTTTTAAACTTGGTTAATTGCCTTTTTCAAACTCGCTCGAGTGATTGGCTAATGTTGAGGTTCCATGAGCAAACACAAGAATTGGGAAAACATCCTTTACCTTCCGTGCTGCACACACCTGGAACACTTTGCAATACACATTAAAACTCATTAAAGGTAGTTCTTTTTAGAAACATGATTACAAACTACTCCGCCTATGCACATCACTGTTTTTAACTGTACTCTGCTTTCTCTACTTGATTACTTTCCTGTTCCGTATAATTATTTACTTCTTTGTTTATTTTTTGTGTTTTCGTTTATTCTCTTTTAATTGTACTCTTGATGTCATTGAAATTGAGGGCATGCCCTCAATGATTTCTCAAGATCAAATAAAGGTTGAATCAATAAATGAATACTGGCGCTAACCCGCATATGTGTGTTTTGTTAGCTGTGGCCACCTGTACCACTTCCAGTGCCTGCTGCAGAAGGACTGTGGTTGGGGCATTGCTTCAGAACTGCAACAGCAGTGGAGCTGCTACAAATGTTCCTCCAGCCAAGGAGGAAGGAGTGGGCCTTCCATCGAACCAAAAAGACTTCGTAGCACATCCCTTGCACAGGTGAGCGAGTTTGTGCTTTATCAGAATCAAAATCTTCAATCAGCTTTATTGGCCAAGGAAGTGAAGACATACAAGGATTTTGACTCCACTTTACAAGGATCTCTATACTGACAAAAATACACATTAAGGCAAAAAGACAGTAGTGCAGTGATAAAGAGTGCAAAGGATGGTTAATATATATCAGCTATGTAACCAGATTGGCTATATTCACAAGGTAGATGGTTCAGAAATATTTTTTTTACAAAAAAAAAATACCGATTGTCAGAATGTGCAGCTATAAAAATAAATAAAAACTGCAATATGCAAATGTTTGCATGATTTCAATAAAACAAATCATAAAAGTGATGTAGCAGGATGGGGGGATAATGCTTCATCAAACCCTTTGCAAGCTTTTTTGGGCATATTACAACATGTATATCTACAAGAA
Organism: Semicossyphus pulcher; assembly: GCF_022749685.1. Classification (NCBI taxonomy): domain Eukaryota; kingdom Metazoa; phylum Chordata; class Actinopteri; order Labriformes; family Labridae; genus Semicossyphus; species Semicossyphus pulcher. The sequence goes on from NW_027211626.1 coordinate 24,905,253, forward strand.
CCAAAAAAGCAGCAGCTGTAGACCACAACACTAAGTTCTTTTTTCTTGTCATTGTGCCAGTAAAGATGAGCCCTTAGTCTCAGAGTTTACGTTTGTTCCCTCATCTTTCCCATAAGGTGGCATGGAGTGTTGTAAAGTAAATGGACATCAGCCAGCAATTGTGAAAGGCCTGTTATAACGTGTGATATAAAATTCCAATTTCTATGCCAGAGGGATTTTGATTTGATTTTGATTATATTATACTGCTCTTATTAGCTGACAGAATTTCTTACAGAACCTAACATTCTTTATCTTCCTCTCTCTGACTCAGACTTGTGTTTCATCAGTACATCGTGATACAGGAGCAGAGGCTCACGGGAAAAAGGTAAAGTTTTATCGGATCCATCGAAAGCTGCATATATATAGATATATATATATATGTATACACGCATATATAATTATATATATATATATATTTATGTAATTGGTGGTGGGGCTGTACTGAACTGCATTATATTCAGAGGTGTTTCTAATACTCTGGCCCCTTATGTATTTAAATAGGGAGGACAAAAAAAATAGACACATCTCAATATAATTAAGTTCAATACAACACCTTTAGCTGTGGCCTCATTAATAAACATAATTGAATTTACACACTTCTGACTTTCAACAAAACAAAAGTCAACCAAAACTAAACTTCATAAAAGCAGAATCATGGCAGTGCTGTTGTATTGAACTGCATTAGATTTTTCAGGTGTACCTAATGAAGTGGCCAGTGAGTGTCTGTACATACAGTATATCATCTCCAAATGACACCACGGGTGTGACGCCTTCTCTGGCTTTGTTAGAGATTATTATACTGAAATATGTTTTTGTCCGACTTTCACTCTCAAAACTTCCAAACAAAAAATCCAATGTCTCCTGTCCAATATTTATGCTTCTGACATTCTTTTTGCTTTGGTTGTGTTGTGGCTCAGGTGTTTGTTGAGGCCACGTTGAACCTTCAGCAGGAACAGTCCTGGGATCGGTTACGCAGTTTGTACCGAGGACCATCCAGGGTATGAACTGTTCTTCTTATTCTGTATTTTTCAGATTACCATTAAGGCCTTATGCAGAAGATCGAGAATTATCAAGGGTGTCAGGTTTAACCAGAGGCAGGCTAGTGTTAAACACAACTGTGTGAAGCACTTCAGGTCAGGGTGAAGCTGCTATGGATCCTGCTAAACACGAGAGCCTCCATTAGATTAGAATTAGATTAGAAACTTCATTGTCATTGTCAGTAAAACAACAAGAAACAGTTAAGCAGCTCTCTTTGCAGTAAAAGCAAAGTAAAAGCAATCACAATAATTGTTATGACAATTGAAATTATTATGACATTGACAATTATTTTTTATGTCTTTGGTTAAAGAAAATCTAATTATAAAATCTTTATCAGCTTATGACCTTCAGTGAAGAACATGACTACATTTGAATCTATTTTAGTTAACTATTTGGCTTGTAAAATTTGTACAGACTATGTTTTGGGATGTTTGTTCAAGCTGTTCATGACAAGACGTTTGAGTGAGTGTGTATTTGTGTGACTGTGTGTTTACACTTGGGAGGGAGACGAGTAAAGAGAATGTATCATTTTTTTTAATTGTTCTGTTTTTTGTTCCTCTCTTTTCCCAGTTGTCCATCCTTTCAGAACTCTCCACCTGCCACAGCAATGAGAAGACAGGGCTCATGATCCTAGGCCAACCACACACTGAGAATTTCCAACTTAAGCTCTCTCCCCCACCTCTGTTAGAAGAGTAGCGCTTGGCTTGTTTATCGATTTCCCTTGATTTGTTTGTTTGGAGTGAAGTATTGAAGTTCTCAACTGTACAACTTAATGTAGCTTTAATATCTTCCATTGTTTATGTAACACATGTTATGCTTTTGCTTGTTGAACTACATTGCCTTGATTTGCATACTGATGTTAGAATGTTAAAATTGTGTTTCTCTGAGAGAGGGAAATTATACTCAATGTTGGTTTACAAGCAGCAATAAGAGACATGTCAAAAACCAAATTCTGAATCATGACTGCCAAATTATCCATAATGATCCACAATCTGAAAGTGCCCACCAATTTTAACCGCTTTTATATTTCATATTTTGTATTTTTTGCTTGATGTCGGTGCTGTATGCAGCAACCTTTTATATCAGGTCTTGTTAACTGCTCTCATTCAGTTTTTTGCCCACAGACCTTTTCCATTTAAGATTCAGTTCATTTCTAAATAAGTTGTTGATCTTTAGTATTGTTGATTAAACAAGACAGGTTTATACCCATTCTGGAGTTGAACAGTGTCAGGCAAAGTGACTGAGAAAATGAATGGTACTTCAACTTAAACCCCCTGGACGCATAAATATGTCAATTTTCAATCTCTTTTTGTTTGTTTATTTTGGCAATAAAATATATTGAGTGGTGTTATGTGTGCTTACCTACTTAGCATGATCTAGTCATGTCTACTGATGTATTATTATAATCAGTACTGAAACGTAGAAGATAGTATTGAGACAAGATATTAGATAGGGTTGGAAACCCCCAGAAATTTGTCATGGTTCTGATATCTACGGAGCCCACGAGGGGTCACCGCGAGAATTCTTTTGAGGATACTTTTGCGTTCTCTCACAATACATATTGCATTATCTTGCAATACATAATGCATAACCTGACAATACTTTTGTTCTTGCTCCGTCACTGACTGTGGGCAGCGCACACACAGACCAAACTTTTCCCTCTCCATCAGTGTCTCTAATCTGCCTGTAAAACTCGCCATTATCCTCTCCGTTTCTGTAGCACAACTAAGGGTGCACACTTGGAAGTTCTATTTTTACCTTAGAGCAAATTTACACAGCTTTATGTTTCCTTATGGGAAGCTAATGACCAGCCTAGCCAGTTGCCAATCCAATGGGTTGCTATGTTAGACGCATGACTTGCCGCCCTGGTCAAATGAATAGGCAACTTGTCATTTACCACCGCTGGCCTCTCAGTTACCTGTGCTGGCTTATCATTGGCCAGATCAGTAGCTGACTTCGGCAAGGATATAGCCTCCTTCAGCCTCTCAATAGTCTTCATTTAGTCCTTTTCCCTGCGCCATAGTTTCCTACTATTTTTCTGCTTAGAGAGTCAACACATATTGGGAAGTAATCCACCAGTTCAGTGCAAACCAAACCTACTCTCATTAACATCAGCACATCTCTACTGTGGTAGAAACAAGTGAATATCTTGGATGACATAGAAAACAAACATTTATTTATCAATGAACAGACAACACACATTTGATTTTGAACAACAATTCATTACAAAACAAGAGGCAAACGGCATAAAGACAAGCAAGTATTTTGAAGAAACATTAAAGCACAAGTTTCCAAAATTCATGTAATCCAAAAAAAAGAAAACAACAATTTTCTAGAACCTATCCTTGGAGCAAAACATTGATTCATTAGTTAACCCCAAAGAGATGTACTGTTGAGGTTCCCAGGACGGAGGCCAAACCTTTTTGCTGGAAGAAACAAGAAAAGGTTTGTATTCATACATTTCAGCTGAAATACAAGACATGTTTAAAGGCAAAAAGCGTCTTAAAACTGAAGATAATCTTATATACCTGTAACTACAAACAGTATATTCTGTGGTTGTTAAAAGGCTCTACAAATTCAAAAGTATTTATGTCAACTAACACATTCTTTTTACATCTGTACATTGAATTAGAAGTTTAGGGGAAAAAGTAGCACTTGTAGTTATTTTAAAAATCAAAATGACTTAAAACAAACCTGCAAAACAATATACAATGTAATACAATGCACCTTTGTAATAATTTAGTGTATATGTTAACTATTCAGCCTTTGTATACTTTGATTTGATTTATTTTATGTTCTTTTATGTTATAAGACTTCAGATCTTTTTCATGTTTCCTTTACATCCCATGCAGGGTATGGAAGCCAGTGGACAAGGACTTCTTTATGACCCTTAAATAAAAACAGAGACCATGGTGTAAGTCACACTACTGTAAAAAAACAAAGCTCAATTCATATAGGTTTAAAGGTGGTCTTTATACAAGAACATTACTTATATTATACTAGAACAATGTGAAATACTCACCTGGTGTTTTCATGTGAAATATCTTAGCTTACCTGTCTCAACCTGAAAGAAGAGTGATTATAAAGCTAAACTATTACTTGCCTATTACTTATGTGTTACTTACCTGTGATCCCTGTTAAAGAAATGTAATTGAGTGCTGACCTTGTATATCCAGGAGAGAAAATCTGTGAGGACAGTTTAGTTGTATTGCTAGTGATGCGTTTATGTTAACTTGAATGAGTTGTCAATTACATTTAAATGGTTATTATTATTAGTCGTATGTGGTTACGATGTAAAAGAATATGGTAGAGTAGCTCACGCCAGTAGAGTAGAAGAAGTCACCAGTACGTGAGGAGAGAGACAAGCATGAATGCAGACAGAGAGCACTTCTGAACTAAACTGTATCTTCATGTTTCAACAGATTTCCAACAAACATTAAATGTGTTTCACCAGAGTGAGCCTCATCATTCAAACATACACACAGGGTCTTAAAATCAAGGCCCGCGGGCCACATCCAGCCCACGATACAATTATACCCGGCCCGCGAGATAACATCCTACGTCTATCAAAACTGGCCCCGCTGGTATAAAGGACGTACACCACTGATACACACATCCCAGAATGCAACAGCGGGCGCGCCAGGACCTGTAAGCACCACCTGTGTGAGTTGACATTTCTGTGCGAAGTAACGACGCTTCTCACTGCGCTAAACCTCGAGCTTCTGGGACAGGACCGAGTGTTGCTAAACACTGACAAACCAGGTCTACAGCGCTGTGTTCCCAACGGCACGTTTTGCTGATAAACTGACCTGGCGGAGTTCACACAGAGATTTGCCAACTTTGGAGTTTAGAAATTTAAATTTGAACTGCTCAGTAATCCGTTTGTAGTTGACGTGGAAAGAGTACCTGTAAACATCCAAACGGAGCTGACAGAACTCTGAAATTATGCTTAAGCTCCGCCTACCGACGATACCGGACTCTGCGCTGCAGATGGCAGGATTCCAACTTCACAGAGCGGACCGCGACACACAACTCTCCGGCAAAACAAAAGGTGGAGGAATCTGTTTTTATATCAACTGTAAACCCTTCTACCCCCCCCGTGAGTTCGCTTCATTCATTCTGGTCGGTGTTTACTTTCCACCGCAGGCCAACGTGCAGGAGGCACAGCGCGCACTCGCCGACCAGATCCTGTGTGTGGAGGGGACAAACCCGGACTCCTTAGTTATTGTCCTCGGGGACTTTAACAAAGGTAACCTCAGCCATGAACTCCCAAAATACATGCCCGACCAGAGAGGAGAATGTTTTGGATCACTGTAACACCACCGTGAGCAGTGCTTATCACGCCGTCCCTCGGGCTGCACTGGGTCACTCTGACCACATCATGATCCATCTGATTCCTGCATACAGGCAGAAATTAAAGCTCTGTAAACCTGAAGTAAGGACACCAAAAAAGTGGACCAGTGAAGCTGTGGAGGATCTTCAGGCGTGCTCAGACTGTACGAATGGGACGCTTTCAGGACTGCTACCAACAGTCTGGATGAGTACACAGAGGCTGTGATGTCGTATATCAGCTTCTGTGAGGACAGCTGTGTAACATCACGCACCATGGGGAGTTACAACAATGACAAGCCCTGGTTCACAGCCAAACTCAGACGGCTGAGGCAGTTAAAGGAGGAGGCTTTTAGGAGTGGGGACAGAGACGGCTACAAACAGGGTAAATACACCTTCAGCCGGACAGTGAGAGAAGCTCAGCGTCTGTACTCTCATAAACTACAGCAGCAGTTTTCAGGGGGAGATGCTTGCTCAGTCTGAAAGGGTCACAGACAGCTCACCAGCTACAAGCCGAAAACCCCCCACTCTGTTAATGACCTGCGCCTTGCCAACGACCTGAACAAGTTTTACTGTCGCTTTGAAAGAAAATGGGACAGTCCTGACTCCCCGTGACTCCACTCAACAACAACAACCACAGCTTTTCACCTCCACCTCCCCCAGCACCTCAACGGCCCCATTCCCTCACACCACAGCAACAACCATCTCTATCATGGAGAGAGATGTTAACAGGATTTTTAAGAGACAGAACCCCTGCAAAGCAGCCGGACCGGACTCTGTCTCCCCCTCAACCCTGAAGCAGTGTGCCGATCAGCTTTCTCCGCTGTTCACAGACATCTTCAACACCTCACTAGAGACCTGCCACGTGCCAGCCTGCTTCAAGGCCTCCACCATCATTCCTTTCCCCAAAAAGCCAAGGACCACAGGACTTAATGACTATAGACCCGTCACCCTGACCTCTGTGGTAATGACGTCCTTTGAGCACCTGGTGCTCTCACACCTCAAGGACATCACAGACCCCCTCCTGGACCCCCTGCAGTTCACCTACAGAGCCAACAGGTCCGTAGACGACGCAGTCAACATGGCCCTACACTTCATCCTCCAGCATCTGGACTCAGCAGGAACCTATGCCAGGATCCTGTTTGTGGATTTCAGCTCTGCCTTCAACACGATCGTCCCGGCTCTGCTTCAGGACAAGCTCTCCCTGCTGAACGTGCCCGACTCCACCTACAGGTGGATCACAGACTTCCTGTCCGACAGGAGGCAGCACGTGGAGCTGGGGAAACACGTCTCTGACTCCAGGACCATCAGCATCGGCTCCTGTCAAGGCTGCATTCTTTCCCCTCTGCTCTTCTCCCTGTACACCAACAGCTGCACCTGCAGCCATCAGTCCGTCAAGCTCCTGAAGCTTGCGGACGACACCACCCTGATTGGACTCATCTCTGGTGGGGACAAGTCTGCCTACAGGTGGGAGATTGACCATCTGGTGACCTGGTGTGATTACAGGGTCTGTGATTTCTTCTTCCTTTAGGGGTATTTTCAAGATTTATGTTTAGCACTGTCAGTCTGTATATCTGCTAACACAGTAAAGTGTATTATTCCAGTGTTTTAGCTGTTCCCTCTCAGCATGTAAGCACACTATCACATAGATGAAGACAGAACGTTCCCCTCACATGAGCTGCCTCCTCCTCCTCTCTGGCTCTGCCCTCCATCAGCCTGTGTGCTCCTGAGCCATGGACATTCTTCGTCTTCCGTCTGCTGATGGACTCACAGATCGCTGATGAGGCAGAGCATGAGCTCAGCTTTTGGAGAGTTTATAAAGGAGCTCTGAGGGACTCATGGAGGATTATGCAGGATTTCCAAAGGATCGGTTTGGTTCATAAACACAGGCGTGCTGGGTCGTGTTTGCCAGTGAAAGCAGGGGGATGCAGGTCTGCACACACATCACATGCTCGCACACACACGCACACACCTCAGCCTGCAGAGTGTGTGTGTCGAGGTGAAACCTGCTGCAACGACTCAGGAGCTCTACATAAATTCAGGGACAGACACACACACACACACACACACAGGCCCACACATCTGTAATGTATCATGCCCCCCCACCACCACCACCAGGGAACATCCAAACACAGCGATCACCCTGAGAGGAGCAGCAGAGCGTGTAAAGACAGAAACAGACTTTGTGTAGTTTGATGATGAATCAGTTCTGCATGTACAGAAACATCAGAGAGTGTGTTGATCAGGAGCTGACATGAAGCTCTTCTCACAGAGCGGGATGATCCGTGATGTGACAGTCAGTTTATGTCTGTCAGAGGTGCAACGTGGTCAGAGTTTAGGTGCAGCCTACAGGAGGAGACATATTTAATGATCCTGATGTTGTTCAGTTAATAAAACAAAGAAAAGGGCCGTTGGACCACCAGGTGAAGCAGAACAGATATTCAGATATAGTGCAAACATTGATCTGTAACACATTTTATTACTTCATGTTTTAGTGTCTGTAAGCAGACTTTTCTCCACACTCCGTCTACAGAGCTACGTGGCTTAGCTTCTGTGTTGGTACTCTGGTCAGTTTCTTCAAACAGGAGCCGTGCTGACCTCCATTCACTGTAGGCTATACACTGACAACTGATAAGAACCCCACTTTAAATACCTGAACTGTCCCTTTAACTGACTGACAGGTGGACATGACATGGTTTGAAGGGCATGAAACTCCGAACAATGTTTTTCAGAGTAAAGCTCACAGACATGAAGATACAGGAGAGACACACCTGAGCAGAGATCATCAAACAGACCACACAAACCAGGAAGAACAGTAGAAACATTCGACACCACACAGGACACACAGGCGCCTGTGTCTTTAAATGTAACGTTCATGTGATTCTAACCAAACGTGTTTCACTTACTCTGACTCTGAACATATTTACAACCATCTGATGAACAAGGTGAGAGGTTTGAGTAGAGGAACCAAAGATCACCTGACCGTCACTGAGAGAGAGAGATGAGCTAAAGGAGGAACAGGAGCATTCACCTGCTCCAGGTACTTCCCTCTGAGGTGGTGGAGACCAAATTTTACAGAAAAACAAACAAAGTCTTTGGCCATGAATTGTGGTGTTCCCCAGGGTTCTATTTTAGGTCCTACATTTTTTAACATTTATATGCTACCTCCTGGAAATGTCATCAGGAGGCATGGCATCAGTCTCCATAGCTACACTGATGACACACAGCTCTACATTGCTGTGTCTCCTGATGACGCAGGGCCAACTGATACCCTTTGAAATTGTATTTTACATATTAAGTCATGGATGGCAGAGAACTTTTTACAGCTCAACCAAGACAAAACTCAGGCCTTTGTCGTTGGTGGTGGAGCTCAGAGAGCTCATTTAGCAGATGCTTTTGTCCAAAGCGACATCTGAGAGTTAAGGGTTAGCCTTACCCTTACATTACCTGAGGGGTCGATTACTGTCATGCTCTACTGTCTGGTCTCCCTAAAAAGAAAATTTCACAACTACAGCTGCTCGACTGCTGGCAAAGACCAGAAAGAGAGCACACGCCTATTTTAAAGTGTCTGCAGTGGCTCCCCGTGTGTCTTAGAATCCATTTTAAGATTCTTTTATTGGTTTTGAAAGCTCTTCACGGTTTGGCTCCCACCTATTTATCACATCTGCTTTTAACCTGTGAGAACCCTCAGGTCTTTGGGTAGTGGTCTTTTTATCATTATAGCCCCCGCCTGTGGAACAGCCTGAAGACCTGAGGGCAGCACAGAGCGTCAACGTTTTCAAATGTGTCAAATGTATTGGCAAGACAGCGAGGTGAGATCAGAGGGTAAGATGAAATACGATGACAGGTTCCTGACAGTTAGATACACTGCGTTATATAAAAAGATATCGCATATGCTGAGGGAAAGAGGCATCGACCGCATCCCGCAGCAAGTGATAAGACTAAAGAAAAAGTATCTTGCCATCAACAACCAAAGGAACAAAAGTGGAATGGGCCGTGTGGATTGGCCATTGCACCGCACTCGCCAACACTGTGCTGAAGCAAGGGCCGAGTCTACACCAGGCCTGGAAGCAGAGGAAAGTGAGGCGGGCCTGACCGAAGCTGGACCAACTGAGGAAGGTGGGCCGGAGACCACCAGGACACAGCCTTTACAAACAAGTGGTATGTGAAACTATTTTTCTGCTTTCTTTGTTTAAAAGGGCGCCAAACATGCTCGTTCTTTGTGTAGCTCATTTTATCGAGGACGGTATAATTGCCTGTTATGTTAACCATGAGTTAGTGTGTAGCAAGACAGAGCTAGTTAGCTCATTTTAGTTGTAGTATAGAAGTGGCTGTCACGGTTTCAGATTTAACCAAAAGTTGAGGACCCAGAAGCAGACTTAAGATATAAGGTTTGATTAAATAAAAGGCAAAAAAATGCACAAACAAAATCTCCAACAAAAGACAAAAAAGGAAAATCAAAAGACACAGCAAAAAACTTACAAACAAAACCAGGAAACAGGTAATCCAAGGGAACACAAGGAGCCACGAGGAAATCAGGGGAGGCACGAAGATAATCCAAAATAGACACGAGGAACAAAATCACAGAAGGAAGGTCAAAGACATAAACTCAACCCCACAGAAAGGACGACAATGAACTGGCACAGAAGGCTAGGAACACAGAGACTACATACACACAGGGTAATCAGGGACAGGTGAGACTAATTAACACAGGTGAACACAATGAGGGCAGGGCACACAATCTAAAAGGAGGGAAACATAACAAAGGAGGGAAGTAAAACAAGACATGACATACAAGGGGCAAGAACTACAAAATAAAACAGGAAACAAAACGCAGGACGAACAGGGCTACAAAGTAAAACAGGAAATTCTCTCCAAGAAATGAACAACTTAACCAAACTAAACCAACACAGGAACACTATATACTAAATACAAAACTAAACAACAAGAACTCAAGACAAGAAGAGACAAAGTGACAAAGGAAAACAGGAAATAATAATCTAAACACCAAAATACAAAACATCATAACTAAACTAGAATGACTCATTTTTACAAAACATTTTACCTTCTTGTCTAAAAGAAGAGAGTGAGCTGCAGCAGTGAAGGGAGGTTTAAACAAAAGCATGCACACACTCAGTCCATGCAGACATGAATTGGTGACACAGCGGCCGTCCTAATAATGTATTTATATTATATATTATATGATATAATAATTTCAATAATATTATATATATATGTATTTATTTGATTTGATTATAATTAGGCTACAGTGTTCCGGCCAGGAGACAGAGGAAGACGAGGATGGAGCGTGCTTCAGCAGCAATATCAAGCACCATGGCGGAGCTGCTGAGGGAGATGGACAGAGCTGCAGGGGAACGCGACGACGCACGCCTGCAGAAGTACATAGATCATAAGAGGAACCTCTGGGAGAAGGTCAGCATGGACTCAGGAGAGGGTGAGTAGGAAAGATCGGGAGAACCAGAGGTCACTCTTCGAGCTTCTGCTCTCCAGGCTCCCAGGCCCCTGCACCACAGACCACCACCGACTCCACATGGCGTGTATGACTATGAAGCGAACTCCTTTCACCAGCTTACACAAGCTCCCCAAGAAAGCCGGATGAGCTCAGTGCTTACAGGCATTTGTAGTGTTATAATAACTGTAAAAAGCCTGTTCTGCCTTGTTGTACAGTTTTTACAGTCTATTTTTGCACATTTGTATTTGCCTTTTTTTAAATCAATTGTCCTTTCATGTAAGGTTTTATGAACTTATCTAGACAAAAAGCTTTATTTAAAAGGCATAATATCCAATATTCTATGTCTATATATTTAGATGCCGTTGTATCCAGACCTGGACCTATTATTCTATTTTGACAAGCACATCTATCTTAACTTGCACAGCTTTCAAATCAAATCTGTTACTCATATATCGGGACTGCACCCAGTGGGAATTGAATGTTCATGTCTCTACCATAAGACGTCTCCAAAGACGTTTCAGAGAATTTGGCAGTACATCCAACCGGCCTCACATTCGCAGACCACGTGTAACCACACCAGCCCAGGACCTCCACATCCAGCATCTTCACCTCCAAGATCGTCTGAGACCAGCCACCCAGACAGCTGCTGCAACAATCGGTTTGCATAACCAAAGAATCAACAACCTGATCAACTCTATGTGAAGGAGATGTGTCGCACTGCGTGAGGCAAAGGGTGGTCACACCAGATACTGACTGGTTTTCTGATCCCCCGGACCCCCCTGACCCCCCCCCAATACAGTAAAACTGCACATTTTAGAGTGGCCTTTTATTGTGGCCATCTTTGAGCTCAGCTCATGAAAAATTGGAGCAAAAACAAAAGTGTTGCGTTTATATTTTTGTTCAGTGTATGATGTTTTTACAGTCTTATTAAGGTAAATGAGGCTCCGAGTTCATTTGCATACAGAGCGGGAAAGTGAGATCCGATCACAAGAGGTCACTGAAGACTCATTCTTATTAATGCTCGGTGTGAACTGCAGGCTTAGAGCTGACCACTGGTGATCGGATCACCCAGGACACATTTGATGATGTAGATAATACCAGGTCTGACCAGGGCCTGAGAGTCTGTGCTGACCAGCTGGCCCCCATCGTCACCCATATCTTCAACAGATCTCTGGAGCTGTGTGAAGTCCCCTTCTGCTTCAAAGGCTCCACCATCATCCCGGTCCCCAACAAACCCTCCATCACAGGACTGAATGACTACAGGCCCGTCGACCTGACGTCTGTGGTCATGAAATCCTTTTAAAGACTGGTGTTGAGGCACCTGAAGGACATCACAGGCCCCCTGCTGGACCCCCTGCAGTTTGCCTACCGGGCAAACAGGTCGGTGGATGATGTGGTCAACATGGAACTGCACTGCATCCTGCATCACCTCGACTCCCCAGGGACCTATGCGAGGATCCTATTTGTGGACTTCAGCTCGGCGTTTAACAACATCATCCCTGAAATCCTCCACCACAAACTCACCCAGCTCTCTGTGCCAGCCCCCACCTGTCAGTGGATCACCAACTTCCTGACTGACAGGAGGCAGCAGGTGAGGCTGGGAAACATCACATTCAGGACCCGGACAATCAGCACTGGTGCCCTACTTCCTGAGACAGCTCAGGAAGTTCAGCCAGCCTCAGGAGCTGCTGCTGATGTTTTACACCGCCATCATCCAGTCTGTTCTCAGCACGTCCATCACGGTTGGGTTTGGATCTGCCACCAAACAGGACAAGAACAGACTGCAGCAGACAATCAGGGCTGCAGAAAAGATCATTGGGGCCGACCTGCCCTCCATCCAGGACTTATACCGGTCCAGGGTCAGGAAGCGGGCAGGTAACATCACTGCAGACCCCTCACACCCCGGACACAAACTGTTTGAACTCCTCCCCTCAGGCTGGCTTTACAGAGTGCCGTACGCCAAAACAACCAGACACAGTTTGTTCCCCAGGCCATCACTGTGATGAACACTGAACAGTCTCGGGGGTCAGAACAATCAGTGTGGAAAAACCTGTCACCTGTTCATCTCATGGTATGGACACACATTTAAATCATGTAAATATCATCCGTCATCTGGCACAAATCTATTCACACTGTTTTTACTGTAAATACTGGAAACTATCATGTAAATGACCCCATCTGTTACATAATTACAAACCTTTTTAAAAGCTAAAGCTGCTAAAGTAAACACTCCGCATGTCCGCTCCGTTAAGACCGCTAACATCTAACGTGTGCCGTGAACACATCCTGTACAAACAGCACAGATATTTTTGTTCATTGTGATGTCATCTGCTCAGATTAAAGGTCATGTTAGTTTTGTGTGTTCTGTTCTTAGGATCATGCTGACAGCTATCTCCTGTGGTCAGTTTACAGCCTCCTGTGTATCATCACCACATTTACTCTGTGTGTGACACGATGTAATGACATCATCACACAAAGAACACAAAGTTCTTTTAGCTAATGTTAGGCTTATGCAAGAACTGTTTTAGGTTAAAGGTCGTCTCCTTTAATGCTTGTGTGTCTTCTGACCACTGGCTGCTCCAGGGTGATGCAGGATCGTCACACTGTGAGCTCTTCTCATGTTATGACCCCCAGCTGAGCATTAGCTCTTCTGGAGCCTTTTGTGTCATCCAGCTTTGGATGTCTTTGAACCTCTCAGAGAGTCTCGATCTGACTGATTGGTTTAATGGGCGGTAACGGCTGAGTGTTGTGATTTTAAGGTGTTAGAGAGATGGAGCATGGGGCCGAGGATGATGCCTTGTGGGACCTCACATAGCGCAGATGTTTACTGAGGAGGTTCTGTTACTATGATAGTCAGAGCATCACCACCAACACAAACTGCAGTCCATCAGTCACAGCTGTGTCGGTGTGTTGGATCAGTTTATACTCACAAAGACTTCTATGGGATGACATGTGCACGCATTATTGAAGTGAAGTAGCTGATATTTGGTCTCATAGGGTGTATATAAGAAGTGGACATAGCCACTGTGACATCACCCACTGCTTTGTGAACTGCGGTTTTGAACCCGTGAGAGCAGCATGTTGGCTGCCACCATCTTGTTTTTTGGAGCCAGACGTGACCTTACCCGGACCAGAGGGACGAGACTTCTAGACAATCAGATTTATTTTACAGCAAAGTTGGTTTATTTTAATAAGAGCACAACCCACTGAACTGATAATCTGTGTCTTATTATATATTACTATAATATTCTTATTATATATTTAATCTGATGAATGTTAGAGTCTGAAAGCACCAAACATTAACATCATGGGTAAACCTGAATGAGCAGATCCATGTTTCAACTCATGTGTGACTCCTCAGGGATCCATGAGCCCCAGTTTGAACACCGCTGTGATGCTGTGTGGAGGAAGTGAAGGATGGAGATGATTAATGGCGGTGTTGGATCCAGAGCAGGGACAGAGCAGTGACCTATGTTGGGAGAGTTACTTTAAAAATGTATTCCGATACAGTTACTAACTACCTGTTAAAAACTGTAATCAATAATCCAAGTATCACAGCTTTAAAGTAACTGATGACTTTCAGTTCCTTTTGGATCTTCAATAATAAATCTGCAAATAAAGACAAGAGAGATGACATTTCAATACTTGTGTAATGTGTGAATGCCCGTGTAAATTCATAGCGGTAATTATGCACACTTTAAGTAGAAGCAGTAGAAGACGACAGGTTAGCTAACATTTTAACTGGAGTTCTGTGCAGCTGACGTTAGCGGTTGGTCTTACCTGTAAATGTTTCTTTAAGTGAGATGTCGAGTCCTTGGATAATGACAGCATTTCACAGCTGGAAGGCACAACTTGCACTGTACTGCAATGTTGCTCCCATGTCCACCCAGTGAGAGCAGTTTTTTCACCACGGACTGTTGATGGCATCTTTGAGGAGCGGTGTTGTGAGACTTGTGTGTCGTGAAGTGTCGTAACGTGTGCGCGCATGTGGGTCCGTGTAGCGCTTATACTTGAATCCTTGAATGCAGACGTCATGGCCGGCTCAGGACCGATGACAAAGAACGGGAGGAAACCAGGAGTTACTTCAAAACAATAATTAATTTATTGTAACTAAACACAAAAATGATTAAATGAACCGACATTATGAGGTGAGTCAGTAAGTCAGTGTTGCTAGTGTGTGTGCATGAGTGAGGTTATGTGGTGTGGGGTGTTGTGTGGAAAAATTAAAAAACACAAGATTAAAGAGCGTGGCCTCGTGGGGAGCAGACAGTTCTCCATCTCCCATCCAAGACAGAGTGAGGGACGCTTAAATAGGATTGGGAACACCGGGCCCAGGTGTTACCAATTGGGATGACGTGACCATACCCACTGGCATCTGAAACACAAACAGCATAGAGCCAACAAGCAAGGTGGGGTCGTCACAGCAGGCGTGATGAAAGTCGAAACAATCCAGCCAGCCAATCAGACGTGAGTTGAGTTGGGCGCTTAGCACCGCCCCCTCAGGCAGCCCGAGACACCTACAGAAGTAAAACCTTTCCGATGTTCTATTTTTCAATTTCCCATTTTTGTATCCAACATGCCACAAATAGAAAATTAGAAAGAGGACAAATGTTAATGACACATCTGACGAACGAAAAATGCAGTTTTGGAAAAATTGAATTCAATTTTCCAATTTTTCATTTTTTATTATGACAATTGACAGGTGCAAAAAGGTGCATGGTATTATCAGAGACGGTCAGACGGTTGGTTTAGACATGCGACGCCAGATGTGATAGAGCATCTCTGGTGTTATATCGTCGTCATTTTAAAATGTATTTTAAAATTGTAATCCTGCTAGTAATCAGCATTTTTAATAAATGTATCTGGCATCTAATTACCTCTTTTTTCTGTAAGTTAACAGAACACAGTTGCCTTTTTTGTATCTAATTAAGTAACACTGTTACTTGTGTTCTGTTGCTCCCCAAGCCTGCTTATATGCATATTGAGTCGCAGCTCTTCACAGCAGCGTGACGACACTCCTGACTCTTCGTGTCCTCTGAAAACTTTCTCTGAATAACATCAAATCATTTGTTCCTCCTCATCAGTTGTGTTTTCGTTGTTGTTACTAAGCAACGAGTCTATGATTAATGATTGTGAGGAATAGAGGCCTATTTGAGCCTTTTCAAGGCTGACACTGTGACGTCAAAGACAGAGCAGTTACTCATCCTTCCTCTCAATCAGTGGTTCTTCACACTGTGTGTGTGTGTGTGTGTGTGTGTGTGTGTGTGTGTGATGTTACTGTTGTGTTTGAGGACATCAGGATCTGATTCAAAGGCCTATAATAGTCTTTATTCAGGGTTCACAGTTTGGTGACGAGCTGCTGCACAGAACAAAGCAACACTCAATCAATACAAAGTTATCAACTCTGAAACTTCTTCTGTTAGACTTAGAATAAACCATTAACTAAGCCCCTCCCCTGAAATGTGATTGGCCAATCACAGGCTTGTTTAACTATAAAGTCCATCAACGTCTCACATATCTGTTTTAAGGTAGCCTTTAGCATTTGGGAAAAGTTTTAAGGTTCCCCACAGTGCCCGTCATGAGGTACCCTTTGACACCTGTTTTAAGGTTCCTCACAGTGCCAATAATGAGGTACCCTTTGACACCTGTTTTAAGGTTCCTCACGGTGCCCATCATGAGGTACCTTTTAACACCTGTTTTAAGGTTCCTCACAGTGCCAATAATGAGGTACGCTTTAACACCTGTTTTAAGGTTCCCCACAGTGCCCGTCACGAGGTACCCTTTAACACCTTTTATAAGGTTCCTCACAGTGCCCGTCATGAGGTACCCTTTAACACCTGTTTTAAGGTTCCTCACAGTGCCAATAATGAGGTACGCTTTAACACCTGTTTTAAGGTTCCACACAGTGCCCGTCACGAGGTACCCTTTAACACCTTTTATAAGGTTCCTCACAGTGCCCGTCATGAGGTACCCTTTAACACCTGTTTTAAGGTTCCTCACGGTGCCCATCATGAGGTACCTTTTAACACCTGTTTTAAGGTTCCTCACAGTGCCCGTTATGAGGTACGCTTTAACACCTGTTTTAAGGTTCCCCACTGTGCCGGTCATGAGGTTCCCTTTAACACCTGTTTTAAGGTTCCTCACAGTGCCCGTCATGAGGTACGCTTTAACGCCTGTTTTAAGGTTCCCCAAAGTGCCTGTCATGAGGTACCCTCTAACACCTGTTATAAGGTTCCCCAAAGTGCCTGTCATGAGGTACCCTCTAACACCTGTTATAAGGTTCCCCACAGTGCCCGTCATGAGGTACCCTTTAACACCTGTTTTAGGGTTCCTCGCAGTGCCCGTCATGAGGTACCCTTTAGCCTCAGTTTTAGACTTTAAATGTACTTTTAAGCTCATTACAAGCTTGACTTTGTTATATTATATGAAAACAAAGTCAATCATTGATCTTTGGTCTACAGTGCTCTGGTACCAGGTACACTTGTTACTCAGCTCAGCATGCAAAGCCCCCCGTGTTTGGCTGCTGCCCGGCTCCATTACACCTGGCCGCCATACCAATCATATGGCTGTTGAGCCCACAGGGTGTTGTTGGGTATGAACAGTGAATAAGAACAGAGTCGACAGTGAGAAACAAACTGTTGCTGTTTTGTTAGATTTGCAAACTATCAGTGAGGATCTTCCTGAACAGGCTAGTGTTCCTCTTCATTCCTCTTCAGTCTGTGACTGAGACAAACAGCAGCTGGCTCTTTGTTTCTCCTGTTCCCAGACGTTTGACTAACTGGCTCTCTCCTTTTTCTGCCCCTCCACTGGTCTGGAGTTGTATATACTTGTGACCTCTGACCTTCGAGCAGTATGAAGTCTTGTTGACATAGTAACGGATCAGAGCTGGGCAGTGATTCACTCGAGTCACTGCTGCCAAAAATAAGCAGAATGGAGTTTAACTTGTCCTTGGCAGAGAGAGACGTCTGATTCCTGATCGTGTCTCAGCCAAGAACATTCCCCCCTCTGCCTGCAGCACACACACACACACACACACACACACACACACACACACACACACACACACACACACACCAACTGATCGTTGTGTGTATGCTCACACCAACATGTGTTGTGTCTCATGTAGCTGGAAACTGTGAGTGTCTGCAGATGTTGAGGAGATGAGGCTTGTTTATGGATTGAAAATTCTTCCTCACACTCAATAAGTTGTCTCGCCATTACCCCACAGTGGAATCACGCTGCAGACCTTCTTACCCAACAGCGTGCTCAGAGGGGGTCAGAGGGTCCACATAGTCCTGTCTGTCCTTCACCTCCCTGCTCCATCACATACCCATTTTCCACCAACGCGAACCTGGTTCTATTTCAGGGCCGGTGCTCGTTCGGAGCTGGTTCAACTTGCGAACCAACTCGGAACCAGTTTGTTTTTCATACCTACTAGTGCTCGTGGAGGAGCCACATCATGATGTTACTCTATACGTGATCGCTTTTCCCAGCAGAAACTTTCCCTCACAATAACAATGACGGACTACATGGTATGTTTGCCGTTGTTGCTCCTCTTTCCGAAATCACATTAGATCCCAAAGACAACTTACCCAACACATTTGTGCTACTCGTCATGCTTTCCATGGACGGTGACTTCTTATGAGAAGAAAGGTAATGATCGACCCGTTTTTATTCTTAATAAGACTGAACGTAAGATGTTGTTAGCCTCTCTGCTAGCCCGCTAGCTCGATTAAGCTTGTTATTTAGCATCGATTAAACTGGTATCTATTAAACAAATCAGTAATCTATTTACTATGTTTTCCAGGGAGTGTACATGACGCCAGAGTTCTTAACGCTCTCATCTAGATGCCCTCAGTGAAGGGGAGTTGCCGGGGCAAAACAAAGTGACCATCTCCGGCTTTGATGTTGGACATTACCTGATTGGTGGCCTGCCGGCGTACCCAATGCAATATCGGCTCATGAAACCTTTTTCAGATACTGGAAGACTGAAACCTGCTGTGTACTTCTACATATGTGGCGAACATGGCAGTAACTTCACATAAGAAGGGACGAGTGTCATTTTTCTTACTCAAAACTACACAGTCTAACAAACCTGTTCTCTTTGTGTTAAAGCGATCAATATTGTCATTATTTGTTTCTCTACTGATTAAAAAAAAGCACTGAGTCACAGACGGGTCTCTTGTTTCATTTTTATTTTTTAAATAACGTTTATACATGTGTACAAGCTTTATACAACATGGATTTTAACTGTGGCAGAGCTGCTCGATGGTGCAGGCGAGCTTACATCAGCGGTGGCTGCAGCGTCCCGTCGGCCTTGGCGTCATCGACTGCAGACAATTCGGTAAAAACACAATGAGAACAAATAACAAAACTTTTCAATTGCACACAATGCTTGCCTAGGAGTCAAACGTTAAGTGACGTTAGGTACAGCTAGTGGCAAAATGTAGCACGTTAGTAGCATGCTAACACTAGCAAGCTAGCTAGCTGTCGGTGAGCTAACATTACCCAAATATAACAGGGTTTAACGTAACATCGATTTGAAAATGAGTAGCATGCCAAACACAGCCTAGTAATGCATGTCTGTTAACAAGGCAAACAAAAACATAACTTACCTTTATCAGTAGAGCTCTTTAAGTGTAACGAGTCCACCACCATCGACTCCACGGCCGTCACCGAGTTTAATGCCCCGGGGAGTCGGTGCGCCGGTCTGTCACCGAGCGCCAAACTGCAAGGAGGCAGCTTGTCTCCTCGGCCGACCACTGCTTCGCATTTACATCCATAACATTCCTTGTTTTGTGTAGCTATATGTATATGTGAAACTGCCTTGGTGGAAAAGGGGTAACAGAGATTCAGAGTGGATCTGAATTCACTGCTGCATCTACAGAAACACTGCGTCAGACACTGAATCAGTTTAAAGCAGAGTTATGATGTGTTTTTAAATACGAGCAAACTAACTCCTGAAGATGGAGGAAACTGAATTTCATCAAGTTGATCTAATTTAAGAAAAATGATGATTAATTTAACTCCCAGTCTCCCTGATGACAGCCTCATGATGAACCTCTCCACCTCTCCCAGGCTTATATTACAGTCTGATAGTGTCACATGATATGATAGGAAAACTTCTCAATAACTGCAATGTTAGGTTGGAACTGGTTGATAACATTCGCTGTGACTTGGTACATTTTTAGCTGTGTCTGACTGAAACACAGATCGGGTTTAGAGGAAGAGAGAATTCCTTAAATATGAGTGGGCGAGTGGAGCAGACAGAGCCGTGCATTGATAATGAAATTAACAGGCGCTCATGCTCTCAGCTATCATGACTAATCGTGAAATGTCACAGCGAACCCTCAAGAATCCGGCCGCAGGATCCCCGCGGTAATCGCCCGGCATCTGGACGGGTCTCCACGCTGCACAGAGAGAGGGAGGAAGAGAGAGAGAGTGAGGGAAAGACAGAGAGAGATGTTTTTTTTATTTTTAAAGGTAACATTTATTCTAATTAATCTTTTGTAACATTTACAAAAATACAACCATTTTAAAAACCTGATGAACCCATCAATAGATCAGTAAAAACACACTTGGTCATTCACATCAACTCTGGTGAGAAAATAAGTGGTTCTGTTCTACAGAGCACAAGATGTTTCCATGAGCCCAGATCTGGATGAACTGATCCAGATCCTGCATCTCTCTGTCATATCTAAAATCGATGGAGATTCGGGCTTTAACCATTCTGGAGAAAAGCAGACACAGATCAATATCTGTTAACTTGTCAATTTTTTTCTTCCTGCTCACTTAAGTGGCCATCTTTGCCTGTCCAATGAGAAAGTTTAAAAGCTGGCCCTTGTGCTTTGTAGTTTTTTTGTACTTAAAACCCAGAATAAAAACCTGTTTGTGAAAAACCTCTCCAAACTTTAAAACCAGTGAGTCCAGCAAAGAGAAAAGAGGCGACAGTCGAGAACAGTCATTGTAACAGTGAAACACCGTCTCTGTTCCTGGACAGAAAGGACACGTGTCCCTCTCTGCCTGGTTGATCACACACAGGAAAGAGTTCACTGCTAAGATCCCGTGTAGCACTCTCCACTGAAGGTCTGCCACCTTCTTAGTCAGAGGAGCTTTGTACAGACTCCTCCACGCAGGTTTTTCATCACCTCTCAGGTTCAGGTGGCGTCTCCACGGCGTGTCCACACACTGGTTCAGTTTGTCTTTGTGGAGACACCAGACCATCAGTTTGTAGAGAGGTTTGCCCCTCGCTTCCTCCAGGTTTAACCCCGGGTGCTGCTCTGAGTCCACACACAGACCGATCTCTGGGAAGGGGTCGTCACTGTGATGAGTCACCAGACCCCAACTGTGATCCTCCAGCAGGAGGCTCTCGTGTCCGGTGAGGCGGTGCCTCCAGGAGCCGGCCAATGGTCCTCACCGATCTGACCCCCAGACCAGCCGCCAGAGCAGCCGCATCCTCCAGACCAGGCCCAGCAAGATTTATCACAGATCCCAGGGTGAGCAGGTCAGCTAGGATGAACACCTGAGACACTGCTGAACCTGCCCAGCAGGGGGCATCCAGGCATCCGCCGTGCACCACCGGCTCCTGCAGCAACCAGTGAAGAGAGGCACTTTGGACCGGTCGCTCCTTGATCAGCATTTTCCACACAGTGAAAACTCCACGATAAAACAGTGGCAGACCCCGAAAGTTCAAAGTTTTAAAATCCATTAAAAAGAGAGGCGTATCCAGTTTAAAACCCCCGCACTGCTGCAGGACCAGGTGAGCCAGCGGCCTCCACACCAAGTCTCTGTGTCTGAACAATAGTCTCTGGACAAACTGCAGCCGGAAAGCAGCTGCTCTGCTGGCCAGATGAATAAGTCCTTGTCCTCCTTCCTCTTTAGGCAGAAAGACGACCGCCTGAGGAAGCCAGTGCAGCTTGTCCCAGAAAAAGTCCACGAGAACAGCTTGGACACGACAGAGTAAGTTAGAGGTAGTGGAGCAGATAACAGAAAAATCATGGTAACTATGACACAATCATGAAATTTTGTTTGGTTGTTCTCTAGGGCCTATTGATGAAATCTGTCCGATTGGATTCGAAAATCAAAGATGGCGGCCATTTTTCAAGATGGCTGCCAAATTAGCCTCCCGAAGTTCCTGCTTTTCATAGAAATGTGTGTAGTTGACTAATTTGAATGACATTAGTGTACATTTTTCTATAAGATACATTGTGTTGTATTTGTATAAAGACACATACATGACATTATAAATGGAAAAGGAGAAAAAAGATTAATATATAACTTTATTGGAAAAGTAATGAAAAAGAACACCAATATAACCGTGTAACTTCACACAAACACAAAACTTTCTCTAGCTGCTACTGGTCACATATGCAGCTGCAGAGTGCTGTTCAAGGGAGCCCTGATCTGAAGCACTTGCTTCTCCGGTTGTAACCTTTTTTACAGGAACACTTTGTCAGTTGCTGACAGCTGGCTGCAATGGGGGGTAATGTTGACCAACAAATCTGCCATGTCTCTCCTCTCTGTGTCCACCCCCAGTCAGCAGGACTGCTGGTGTCTGGCCTGGAGATGGTAGCCTGGCCCCAGATGATCCCGGCCTGATAAGCAGCACGCTTGGCATGCTCTCTGAGTGCTGCCTTTGTTGGTGGAATTCAGTTGTATGGCCTCTGCTTGTGGGCAAAGAGATCCAGTCTTGCTTCATCCACACCAGTGGCTGCACTTGATCTATCATACATTAGGACAACAAATCTCTCCAGATGTTGCAGATCTAGATCACTTACTGATGTTGGATGTTGGCTGAGATTGGTGAAGGTTTCAGAAACCTCATCACAGATGTTTCAAGTCTGCCATGCTGTCTTCTTCCCTTTACCGCAGAAGGCAGAAACAACATCACATCCAGTGAAAGCATGAAAGTATGGTATTCCACTAGCTTTCTCAGGCCCGATTGCAGAAACTACTTCATGAACTGGAATCCATCGAATATTGACTCCTTGGCCAAAGGCAATCCACATGTTCTCAAGACCAAGTTCCTGTAAGGATGGCAGTACAGACACTGCTATGATGAGAATGTCTGTGTCATTAGCCTTGATGATGAGGGACTTGCTACCATCTGTTGTTGCATCCCTGCAATGTACAAATATTCGTGTGTCAGCTTCTTCATGACAGCATGGAGACACAGCATTGAGGGGCTTCCTTGTGTTGCTAATGGCATCTTCTCCTTTTGTGACAATGAGTGTGCTTGTTGTCTGTGCTTCACAGATCTTGTCTGCAAGGAAGTGAAACAGCTCAGTCTTGTTGCTTTCATCTCGAAGAAAGCTTCTCCAGTTATTTGGGGTCTTACTTTTTCCGGTCACTCTTCTTCTCATTCCTTGCCCTTTTTTTGACCTGGTTTCAGATTTCAGACTTGACGTGTTGTACACATCAAACACTATGTCCACCCTTTTGTACTTGGCACAATAAGATTCCACTTTCTGGATTATGTCTTCTCTAACGTAGTCATCAAATGTCTTAGAGGTTCGTGGAGGTAGGGCATTGATTAGTGCTGAGCCATCTATGATGACTGTGTCTCCCCTTGGTTCACTGGCTGGGATGTTCACTTGTGCTTGAAGAATTTGCATGTATGAAGCTTGCCACTGTCACTGAGAGATGCAGGAGATGACTGGTTCTCATGCTTGAAGAATTCCTGCAAGTCACACTGCCTGTTCTGGCATGAGATGAAGAGTCGTGAGAACCTAACCCTAACCCTGCCGCCAGGTTGCTTGCAGGTTGCAAGACTTGTTTAAAGAAAGAAACTGTATTCTTCTTGATTGGAGAATAGAATGAACATTCATCTTTATTCTCTAGCCCCTTTATGAATGACTGGAACTGATCTTTGCCCCACTGGTGATGTGTACCAACCATTTCACCAAGAGCTGGGTCTGCAACATTCTTGGTGTCTAGCACTAATAAGTCAGCTGACTCTTCTTGCAATGGGTTGCCCATCTCCTGCAACACTTCAGAGAGTGCTTTCACCTTCTCAAAGAAAGATCTCTGGGCACTCAGTGTCTGCTCATGATGTCT
The DNA here is from genome assembly GCF_022749685.1 of Semicossyphus pulcher. Classification (NCBI taxonomy): domain Eukaryota; kingdom Metazoa; phylum Chordata; class Actinopteri; order Labriformes; family Labridae; genus Semicossyphus; species Semicossyphus pulcher. Next base: position 24,929,188 of record NW_027211626.1, read on the forward strand.
CCTGTCATTGTTTGCATATTTCATACCTGACATAGCCTCATATCCAGCTACTAGACGACTCATTTCGGGTCCAGCTACCATCCACCTACGAAGTGCTACCGGGTCTTCTGTAAATCCAATGGCTCCTCCATCCCCTTTGATGACTGAATTATTTTGCTCATGGGCTTGGTCAATTGCCAGGCCTGAGAATTCTCTTCTCGACTTGTGAACAACAAAGTTTCCCTTGTGAAACTCCCTTGCCAATTCTGGATGTTGTTGCTCAAGGCACATCATGTCTCTGAGGTGAACTGGGATTCATTGTGCATAATTGACATTGTTGTTCGCAAAGAAGGAAGGGGCCAGTTCTGAGAGTGCTTCTCTGAATGAGCGCATCAGGGTGAAAATGGTGAGTTCCATGTCCAGCACCAGACTCCAGAACTGAAACTGTGTACTCTCTAGCTTCCGTTGTTGACATCAGTCTTCAAAGGTAAGATCTGACTGGCCAGATGCAGCAGAGTAGTAGTCATGGTATGCTTCCTTCATCAGTTTGTACAGGCTGCATGCTGTGATCTGATGGGCTTGTATTGTCCTGGTGACACTTGATGCAGACAGGAAAGACTCTGCTGTTCCAGTTGAGGCCACTCCTGCCTCCACAATGGAACTGGTCCAACCACTGTCCTGCAGTAGTGTTCCTAGTGATCTGAGTGCAGCCATTTCTATATGAAGGCCACCAAACATGATCAAACACTTGTCCTCTCCATATTCAGGCCACATCCACTGGATATGCTTTGCTAGAGCATACAAAGGTTGGTCAGCAGCAACAACAGGGATCTGCCCTGGGTTCAGGAAAGCCACTGTATCACAAATCTTCTTCAGGACATGCTTGATGGTTGCAACAGAGTGAGCCTGGTCTTGCATCGGGGGCATTAGTGCAGAAATGCTCACTTCAAATGGCTTGCTCCTCTTCTATGTTGCATGGTGGGCTGACCATGTGATGCAGACTGCATCTGCCACAACCTCAGTGAGGAACACCTCTTCCAACCAGCAATATTCATCCTTCAAGTGTGACTGAATTGAGTGAGGTGCTGGAAAGGAATGTCATACTACCGGAGGAGGGTTGGGATTCTTTGTAATGTAAGCTGGGCGGACATTGGTGTATGCTTCTGGAAGCTCTGGAACTGTCTTCATCTACATGTCTGAATTCAGTTTGAGTACTTCACGTTCTTCACCAGCATTTTCAGGGCTTGGATGTTGAAATATGGACAAACTTGTACCATGGAAGGAAGTTTGAGCTGTAGTCGCAGACGGATTATGGTCAATGTTGTCCACAGCGGCAGTAGTGAACACTTCTCAAGACTGGTGGACAGACGACTCCATCTTTCAAGTACTGGGCTACAACCTCTTCTCCCAGCTGAGCTGATATTTCAAGGACTATGTCATATGATATGCTGAGTCCATTCCCATGGAGCATATCAATGAGTTGTCTCTTCAATAGTTTCAACTGCTGGAAAGTTCTATAGCCAGTGTTCTTTATATAAGCTACTATCGAGTCAAGTATCAACTACTGTCAACTATCAAGAATTGCTTTATGAAATGCGTCAAAAAATAACAAATTTGAATAATTGTTTGCTAAACTTGTTTCTATATAGCCTAATTTAAGATTTTATTTAAACATTGGATGGACATCTTGAGTTGAATGAATTTATTGATTGAGCAAAAAATCCTCGCATTAAATGTTTAACAAAATTAATTTGTTGGGCTCTACCTTATTTATAGTCACAAAATCCAACTCAACAGACTTGAAAACATAGGAATGGACACCAAGATCAAACAAATCGAAAAACTACACACATTAATATGAAAAAGGCGATTTTGGAGGCTAATTTGGCAGCCATCTTGAAAAAATGGCCGCCATCTTGGATTTTCAAATGTCAAATCGGACAGATTTGATCAGAAGCCTTTGGAGAACAAATACACCAAATTTCATGCTTGTATCATAATTTGCACAATTCCACTCAAATTTTGCTTTTATCCGCTCCAGTAAGGGGGGGTCTACGCAGGCCAGCCTGTGCCATAGAGAGGAGGACACCAGGTTGTTAATGACCAGCATCCTCCCTCTGTAGGACAAGCCCGGCAGGAGCCACCTCCACTTTTTCAGTCTCCCCTCCACCTTCTCTACAATGTTCTCCCAGTTTTTCTTTAAAAACGACTCGTCACCTAAAAACACCCCCAGGTACTTCAATCCTCCCGTTTTCCAGGTGAGCCCCCCCGGCAGAGTTAAGTGGTCTGACAGTTTATTACCCACCATCGGGGCTTCACTTTTACTCCAGTTGACTTTTGCAGATGACATCTTGTTAAAAAAGTCCACATTCTGTTTTAAAATATCGATATCAACCTGTTTGTTGGTTAAAACCATGATGTCATCTGCATAAGCCATGACTTTAAAAGTGGAGGGACAGCCTGGGAAGGACACACCTGAGAGCTCTCTCCTGAGCTTGTGAAGCCGAGGCTCGATGGCGGGAGCATACAGCATGCCCGACAGCGAGCAGCCCTGCCTAACCCCCCTCTGGACATTTAAAGGTGCAGCCAGACCACCATTGATTTTCAGTATACTCGCAATGTCACGGTACAGGACCTGTATCCTGGCTATGAACCCTGGGCTGAACCCAAACGCACCGAGCGTGGGCCACAGGTACTGGTGTTCAACCTGGTCATAAGCCTTTTTCTGGTCTATAGAAATCAGACCAGTATCCTCAGCCAATGAGCCAGAGACCTCCACAACATGCCGAATCAGAGTGACGTTGTCACTGATAAGCCTGCCGGGCATACAGTAGGTCTGGTCTGTGTGGACCACCTCACTCATCACCTCTCTCAGCCTGGACGCCAAAGCCTTGGACAGTATCTTATAGTCCCCACAGAGCAGAGACACAGGCCTCCAGTTCTTCAACTCCTGTAAGTCCCCCTTTTTAGGCAGCAGGGTTATGATCGCCCTCCTGCAGCTCAGCGGGAGCAGCCCAGTCCTTAACTGGCCTGAATGACCTCCAACAGGTCTTCACCAATCACTGTGAGAGAGAGGGATTCAACAGATGAGACGTGTGGGAGAAAACTTTACGTTAAGCCTGTGGTGTTAGCGATCTCTCACCACTGTCCTCACTGGACCCCCCCCCCCACACACACACACACCTGTCTCTGTGTGTCTGTGATTCTGTGTGACGATGGTGCCGTCAGGGTCTACTGAGCAGTTGTTGTGTCGAACTTCTCTCTGAATGAATCATCACACCCTCTTGGGTTCGTCTCTCAGCTCAGGTTGGTTTTGGACGAGTCGCCTGCACAGGAGCCAGATATCTGCAGAAACACTCTGTGACCTGAGTCATGGGAAGGCCTTCACTAAGACTTCTCTTCCTGTCAGTGTTTGCCATGAAAAGCTTGTTTGAGATATTTCATGTGATTTAGGTGAAACTCAAACAGATAACTTCCATCGAAGCAGACTGTGTGTTATTATCCTGCTCTCAGTATCAGGACATTCCTGCACGTGCTGTTCTGACACTTAAGAGTCTGAGTTTTATTTTGAAGGACTCAGTGTTGATGGAGTTCAACATCATTGGTTCACATGCTCCTTTAGCCTGATATGTGTTCCTCATTACAATGTGTGAGGAAAAGGAAGGCAGCATTTAGATCCACTGAACTGATCTTATGAAGCTTGGTGTCCTGACAGAGGAGGCTGGAGCTATGTTGGAGTAGACACCGAAAATTATCATTTTTCTTACTTTACAGTAAAAAGTCTTGTGTTGTACAAAGTGACACAAAAATTCCACATACAGTATGTCACGTAAATACCATCGTGTACCTTTGCTGACACATACTCTGTCTGCATTAACTATGACACACTTCCTGTTGTTCTTAAATGTACTCTATAAATAAAATGCCCTGACTAACTCACAGAGAGACGATCACAGAGCAGGACGTGATGCTTTCACTTACACACACTTCTTGTTAAATGAAGCCCTCTTCACATCCTGACAGCAAACAGTTACAACTCTGACAGAATAAAGACAAACATCCAGCTGGCAGGTGGACAGTGTGTTACCTTTGTAAACAGGCAGCACTAATCAAACCCTGATCAGCATTCTTATTACTGCAACACAGCTTTTTAAAAATGTACAGTATCAGGAAGAACACAGCTGTGGTTTCTGTATTTATATGATGTTGGTGAACATGAGCACCGCCTCATTATCCTCTCTCTCTCTTTCTGTCTCTCTCTGATCCTCCCCTCTCTACTCTTCCAATATCCCCCCCCTCTGAGGACCTTATGTAACCCAATCAGACCCTTTAGACCTTTAGACAAATCAAGTTCAGTAAACTGTGAGGTGAACCGGATCAGAACTCTTACATAACGAGGTGACCTCAGTGATAAATGGACCCAGCCTGTATTTATCGTCATTAGCTAAGCATCAGTTAGCTGAAACACATTCATCTAACCTGACCCCAGAGAGCGAACGCCCGAGTCATTGATTCCACATGATGTTGATCAGCTGAGTGTCAGTGGAAGCTGGTCCCAACATGTGCGGCTGTCATCTCATGAAGGCTCCATTGTCCTCCTTTTTTCTTGAGCCAGAAGTGACCATATTTGGACAAGAGGGTGGAGCTGGAGAGGAGCGAGTGGTTAGCAAATGCTAAGTTATGCGTTAGTGCTAGCGCTAGCTTGGTTAGCCGCTTGAATCTGTAATGGGATGCTAATTTTTGGGAGCCAAACACAGAAACAAACAAAATGCACCAACTCAAAAAATGAACAGTCGACTCCTCGCGCCGGGGACACACCAGCTGAGGGAAAAAAAATCACACGCAAGCCGGAGCACTTCCGTTCACACTTCCGTTCTGCTGTCATCACCTGTCCGCTGTTCCTGTTCAGGCTCAGGAACAGGTCAGAGTTTGGACTTTAATAAATGTGGTCCAGAAAGCTGCTGACGGACAGGAAGAGCCTTTTCATTTCAGGAACAACTGAACCTCCAGGAGAAAGACATGAAAGCACCGACACGGGAACCTGGTGGACACCAACACAGATATTTCCTCTCAGATAAACTCAGAGACAGGAAGTAGGACGATGGAGGACAGAGATCATCACACACACACACACACACACACACACACACACACACACATCCTCTCCTCAGTGGAAAGTCCCCGATCATGCCGTTCTGATAATCACTGTTATGTCCAACGTTTCCATGGCGATATGTACAAACATGATGAGCAGAAGTTTAAACGCCTGAATGTCTGAGACGCCGTCAGAGCTCAGAGCTGCATGAGGCTCACACACCTGTCTGCTGTCATCACCTGTCTGCTGTCCTCATCTGTCTGCTGTCCTCACCTGTCTGCTGTCATCACCTGTCTGCTGTCCTCACCTGTCTGCTGTCCTCACCTGTCTGCTGCCATCACCTGTCTGCTGTCTGCTGTCCTCACCTGTCTGCTGCCATCACCTGTCTGCTGTCCTCACCTGTCCGCTGTCCTCACCTGTCTGCTGTCCTCACCTGTCCGCTGTCATCACCTGTCTGCTGTCCTCACCTGTCCGCTTTCCTCACCTGTCTGCTGTCCTCACCTGTCCGCTTTCCTCACCTGTCTGCTGTCCTCAGGAGCTGCAGCCTGTCTCTTGTCATTGTGACCAGTGGACTCTGTCTCCTCTAATAATGTAGGCTGTTCAAACACCAGGTGGGATTCTGACAGCAGGTCACCTGACATCACGCTGGAGTTGTTCACCGAAGTTTGTCCTCATGTGGGTCAGGACCGTTTCAACCTGTGGACCAGCAGGAGGAAGAACTGAACGAGTAAAGGTCTGTTCACATTCTCAGTGACCTGGTTCACCTGGAGCCAGGAGGCCGACAGTCCTCTGGCCGCTCTGCAGCCTGAGTCTGCTGACAGAGAAGCAGAGTGGAGCAGGACGTGTCCTCCGTCCTCGCTGACTGTGAGTCCTCACAGTCCTGTTGAATCAGTCGATCTGGCAGCCCAGGCTGGGAAAGTACAGTCCTCTCTGCATCTCTGCAGCGGTTTGTAGGCAGGGGATGTGGGTACAGTGTGTATTATGTGTGTGTGTGTGTGTGTGTGTTTGTGTGTGTGTGTGTGTGAGCAGAGGTAGGCCAGCTCTCTCCTCGCTCCATTTGCCTTCAACCAAAACTGAAATAAAGAACACATGGGAGCTGTTCCCTGAAATCAAACTTTCCCCCCTACTTCTCCCTGTCTCTCCTCACCCCCTCCTCACCCCTCCCTCCCTCACCCTGCCCTCTGTGCCTGGAGCCGTCGGCCCGGAACAGCAGCACCAATCGACCTCAAAGTTTCCATTCGGAACCGAGAAGACAAAACAAAACAAACAGAGGACGAGGAGCGAGAGAGGGAAGACGGGAGGCTGCGTTAGCGTGCTGCAGTGATGGAGGGAGGACACACTGCCAACTGTGTTATGGTTGGCAGGCGAGGAGGTGCACACACACACACACACACACACACAGGATGCACAGGCTGTGTTTGAACCATGGGAGAAACTTCATGTGGTTGTAATTTTCATATTAAAGTAATGGAGGTCTGTCAGTGTGTGACATGTAACGATGGAGGCCTCGCTCCAGCTGCAGCGTGTGTGTGCGCGTGTGTCTGTGTGTGTGTGTGCGTGTGTGTGTGTGCATGTGTGTCTGTGTGTGTGCGTGTGTGTCTGTTTGTGTGTGTGTGTGTCTGTGTGTCTGTGTGTCTGTGTGTGTATGAAGTTCCATACGTTTCAATAAACGTGCGCAGCTATCAACTGAACATGTCACACGCGTGTGCTTTGACTCCTGTGCAGCAAAGCAACGCCTGACGTGTCATGTAGTTTCCCCATTGATTTAAAACGGTCATGCGTGCACGCGCACGTTTGCGCTTGTGACACATTCAGTTGATAGCTGCGCACGTTTATTGAAATGTATGGAGCTTCATAGTGTGTGTGTGCGTGTGCGTGTGCGTGTGTATGTGCGTGTGCGTGCAGGAGCATTTAAATTTTCCACTCTCTCAGTCATTCGATCCGTTGAAGAGAGATCGTCTGTAAAACCAGCGAAGAAGAAAGAAGAACAAGAATGTGAGAGTAAAAAGAGTTTGGGTGGCCCCATCCTGTGCACTGTGTGTGTGTGTGTGTGTGTGTGTGTGTGTGTGTGTGAGAGAGGATCTACAGTAAGCCCTGTGCACACACACCATCATCAGTGATGAATGGACCTACCTCAGGGGCCTTCAAGGACACACACACACACATTGTTTTGCACTGACAGTAGTCCTCTTCTGGTTTTTCTCTTATAACCCCCCCCCCCCCCCCCCCCCCACACACACACACAGTGTAATCCACAGAGTGTGTACACAGTCAGGATCACAGCAGCAACAGAGACACAATGACACAGGCCGTTTCCACCTGGCCAACATGTGCTCTGAGTGAACGTCAGGCAGCAGGTTCATGGAAACATCAGGTCTCTGTTGGAGAGGGTGACGTCTTCGCTCATGCAGCAACAAACACTTTACCTCCACATCACCTTCCAGGTGATTCAAGTGTTCTTCTTCGAGCATCGTGATGAGTCTCTGTAGGCGTCTTTTCTTATAGCTTGACCGAAAGTGAGCGACATCACTCTCATCAATAATAACGACCGACTACTGACCTCATCACATCCTGTGTTTCATAATGTAACTGCTGCCCACCTGTGCAGGAGGGGACAGGCTGAAGCAGTGTTATCTGTTTGGGCATTTGTAGTACATGTGCAGTGTAAAAATGTCTGCTACACTGTGATCACATCATTGTGCTGTGTATATGGAAGATCAACAGTGTTGGATACAGAGTGGATATTATTCTGAGTCTGATCGCTGCGTTCTAAAAAATCTCAGCGCTAAACATGACGAGTAAAATATGATTATTAATAAAACTACAAAAATAAATATTAAAAAATGTAAAGAGAGTCGTGTGAGAGAGGCAGACTTCCTCTGATCTGTGAGCAGCGTCAACCTGCCGTCACTGCAGACGAGGAAACTGCTGCACCAACACGATAGCACGCCGCTCTCTGTCCTCTCACTCCTCACTTTATCACCAACAACTCTTTGCCACAGCACAGCAGCTCCCAGGTCAAAGGTCAGCCTGAGTCTCTGGAGCCTTCTGAGGATAAAAAACATCCAGATGCCGTGAACGCTCTGACCTGATGAGAGTCAGAACATCGTTATTCACACAGTTTAAATGCTCTGATTACTTCACTGCAGCGTCGTCTGACTGAGGACACACTACAGGCTGTCTGTTCACTGTGCTGCCTCTGTGTGTGTGTGTGTGTGTGTGTGTGTGTGTGTGACACTGATTTAGCTCTTCATGGCTTCCTGTTCCTCATTCGTTTCTCCAGCACACAAAGATGCACCAAATCATTGGCAGAAGAGATCTCATCGAGGTCTGAGACAACAAGGTCAGTTGCAACATACAGTGGTTAGTAACGTAACAACCATTTGTATACCAAATGAATGAAAAATAGAAAATAACAAACTGGGCCCTTTAAATAAAATGAGTGTTCTGTTTTCGTCAGTCGTATAAGTCAGTGTGTTCTGTGATCACTTTCAGTATTTGTCTCACTGTCTGTCCCTGTTTGAATGTGTGTAGCAGTCCTGGCGACTGGCGGACTGTAGGACCATGGGACCTGAGCGAGACAATGGAAAGGAACTTTCCAGTTACCCCGTGGCTTCAACCTTCGTCACCTTCTCTGTGATGTGTTAGCTGGTTAGCAGTTTGAATGTTTGCAATTCTGTTTCTCAACTTCCTTTGTTCCTCTACGTGCATATCTCCTCTCTCTCTTGGACACACACCGGGCGATCACGCAGGCGACACCTCCTGATGTGCCGATCGTGTCCAGCTAGAGGTGGGACTTAAACCAAATGAAGTATTCTGATTGGCTTATTGTCTCTCTGCTTGTTCAGATGAGAAAATAATAATTAATACATCAGTGTACTGTACGTTTCATATTTAACCCTTTGTTGTCACTGGGTTACAGTTTGCATGGTGAAAACTGGGTTCCATAATAGGACAGAAGCAAATATAACAATGTTTGTAATGTGATATCTGAGCATCAACAGGCCAACAGTGTTTTGCTGACGACTTGCACTTCAATAACATTTAGCCTTTGTTCTTCCTGTTGTGTAAAACAGCCTCTAAGAGGAAAAGACTGACAGAAGTGAACTGTGAAGTCTTTGGATCATGTGGACACATTTGGACACAATCTAAAATGTAACTGGACAATAGTGCTGTCCATTATACACACTGCACTGTGATTAATTAGGGTTAATTAAATTTACAAGCTGGGCTGCCAACGAAGTAAAGCTACACAGAGAGCACGAAGCAGCCCGGAGGAATGGAGGAAAAAAATACCACAGGACCTGGACAAAGAAGGTAAGTTACACCTTTGTTTAATGTCACTTCAGAAAATTGTGCAACAGTTAGCAGGCACTATGGCTATGATTTTATTTAATGTGGTCTGCTGAGCAGCAAGTAGCAAGGTTAGCTAGCCTTCAGCAGTGGCTGTGAACTTGCTAAAGTTAGCTAGCTGTTACTGCAGCATGAAAAAAGACCTTAAAGCTGCAGTAGGTAAGACAGAGAAGAGAGTTGACAAAACCAGCAGCACTTAGTTTGCTAACAGAGACTGTGGAAAAAAACAGAGCCAGCTAAGCAGTAACTCACTGATGTTAAGAACACGGTCACACTGCCTGGGCACTTAACAGAGATATGTTCAGCCACACCGCCATGAAACAACGCGGAACAGCAGCACCATTGAGAACAAGCTAATGTTAGCCCGACTGCAACACCGCGTCACAGTAACCGCAGACATCTTAGCAATGTGAAACAAAGACAGCAGAAATGAAGCTGGGGGATAATTACCTGTGGAGCAGAACTGTCTAACTCAGCATCACTTTTTAATCCTCTCAGCTCCCGTAGCTCTCTCCACCTCAGAAGCGCTGCTCTGATGTTTACTCTTGTTTCATTTCTGTCTCGGTTCATCTCTTTCTCTTCAGCTTGCTTCTCCTCATTTCTCTTCTTCAGTTTAACGCTCTTTGTAGTGTAAGCCTCGTTGGCAGTGGAGGGATGGGCAGTTTGTTCACTCCTGGTGGTTGTTTTTCAGCCTTTGCGGACACAAACCGGCTGACGCTGCGTCAAGGTTAGGTTAGTTTAGGAGGCTGAGCTGAGACTTGTATTCATGTGTGATGCCCTCAGCCCGACTGTAGCCATTTTATCGTCATGAGACTGTTTCGACAATATTTCTGTAGATAATCATGAATCTTTCCAATCACAAACTAGACAGCCAGCGCATTCAGAAGGTGTTTTCCTGAGTATGTCTCAATAAGGAAGTGCTATCCATCACATTGCTAATCAATGCAATTCTTAAAGAAATCTCCAAATGCTAAAAGCTTTGGTTCTCGGGTGGTTAAGGGTTAAATTTAGAACAGAATCTCTGTTACAAATGGTGTCAAACTTAAATTGCTGCAAAAACGTTAGAGACATAATAATTGCTAACCCTCCCTTTCGCAGCTGTCCACCGCTGTGTCTTACCAACTATCAGGGTTGAGGAGGCGCTCTGCCTGGGAGGTAGTGAAGGCCAACCGGTCTCATCACATATCTCAGCGCGCTGTGCTCTGCCTGTTATTCGTCCTCCCATTTCCCAGGGACTTGATAGTTTCAAGAAGTTTTACCACTTAAAGATTTATTCCACAGTACAGAGCCCCCCTGTTTCTTGGTAGTTTTGTCTGTTTTTCCTTAGCCGTGTGTTAGCTTGCTCTTGTCCACTGTTTTGGTAAAGTGGTGTCATTCCCACACGGGCCGTTCCACATTCACTTTCAGGCGGCAAATTTTGGTCTCCAGCACTGCAATTTTTTTTCTAGAAGTTTGTGGTTGTCGTACGTGGAGGGAGGCATCTTGATGTTAATCAGCTTTAGCCGCGTACTTGCTTGTGCTGTTGTTAGGCGAATTAGGCGAAGGTGAATCGAGCAGTTTGCTTGAAAGTGGCCATAACTGTAGATACAGACTTCTATATCGACCCCATACGGAGGTGAGGAGGCGACCAGTACTGACCATCAGAGCAGATCATAGTAAGAAAGATTCAGGATGCACTGCTGCCAGAGCGAGCTGGAGACTTCACCCCTCCTGCCACCTGGACTCTGTGTAAGGACCACCTCTACACCAGGAGGAGAAGGAAACGGGTGCAAGACCTTGCAAACCTGTTCAGGTGAACATGGACAAAAGAAGATCTTTCACTCATGCAGCAAATTCATCAGGCCAATACAAGATGAAATATGAATGTCAGTGACAGGTGGTTAAGACCCTGCCTGTTCTACTTAAAACTAGGACTAACGTTCTGCTCAGGCCCATCGACAAGCTGTGTGTGGGATGAAATTTTCCTGGAGGAACTGTCAAAGCCTTGGCAAAGATGGATCGCAGAGCGAAATCAGCTGAACAGATTTAACATCAACAGATTCATAAAGGCTGAAAGCTTTGGACTCACAGTTCAAAGCTGTTTCATATCTGTGGCGTGAGGGAGTCAGGTTATGGGACTGTAAGCTTCCTCAGGCTCACAACTGACCACGTCACCTTCGTGCTCGGTAACTCCACGAAAACAAGTCACCTTTCCTCAGCTGTGAGAGGGTACGGGATGTTCAAAAAGAAAGTACATGTAAAGCTGGAGGACTTTGTGAACAGATGGAACATCAGTACTGATATATATTCACAGCCAGACTAAACGGTTCCACACTGACAGTTCAAACAGGATTGCATTGATCCGTACCTGTCTAAAGAAAAGCATGGAGGCATGTCAGGTCCAGGGACCGTCCTGCGGTCCACGTGTCTCATGACATGCATATAGAACCGTTCCTGGATTGTTCCGGCTCTTTAATACGGCTCCTTTCCCTTCTTGTAAAGAGAGGAAACTGAGTGGGACACTGGCCTCACGTGCCACAGGACCTCATCTCTCCAGTTGATCAGGGGTAAAAAAGGACAAGACTGTGAGTGGCTGAAAAATTAACCATGATGCCCCGAGGCAGCTCCTGGAAGCTGAGGATTGAACTCTTACAGGTTTGACATGCTTGTCTCCTGAGCCCCCGACAATTAAACAATTTAAAGACAAACATCCTCCTGCATCCTCCAGGCGGCCGTGGCTCAGTGGCAGAGTGGTAGGTTTATTTACCTGCACACATGCTTACCTACACTTTCACAAAGACATGCACACCTGGACCTCTGTTCCTCATTTGACTTTTGTTTCCTACCTGTGAACTGAAAGTCATCACACCTCTAGGCAAACATGATCTGTGGTTTCTCCATGTGGTGGTCGTGAAGATGTGATGACACATGTATGATGACGGACTGGATCTTTGTGGCGTCTTCCTACACGTGTCCTCCGACTCTGCGCTTCTGTTGGTCATGTTTTTTGGTGTCAGGATGTTGGAGCTACATTAAAGTCATATGATCATATTTATCACTTGAATGTTAATATTGATGAGGATGAATCTGTTGAAACTTACCTGAAGGTTACCTGACGTGTGTGTGTGTGTGTGTGTGTGTGTGTGTGTGTGGATCCTGAGAGCGCTGATAGGTGGACTTTTTCTGTCTGTTGGTGAGTTCGATGCTGAGAGCAACAGTTTTCTGAAACATCAGAGCCACGTGGTTGTCCTGTGTTTCATTTGCTTTCATGTTGGATCAGTCAAACAGGTTAACCTGTGTGGACTCAATGAAAGAAGTTTGATGTTGTTTATTCCCCTGTCGGCTCTGACAGCAGGACGGACTCAACCTGCTGAGATTAGTGAAGCTCCTCTTGTTATAATCTGACCTGAGGTCAGTGTTCAGTCTGTGTATGAAGCCGGCGTGTCACAGCTTTATGTACCTCCACCCTGCAGGCCAGTAATCACTTTGTATTACAGTGTGTGTGTGTGTGTGTGTGTGTGTGAGCTGTACATCATTTAACTCTGAGCTCATCCTCCAATCACAAAGCTCCTGCACTTAAACAGGAAATTGAGTTTGAATCAGAGTTTATTACAGACTTAGATCAAAGGCCGAGCACAGAGCAGACCTGTACATCTATGAGAGCTGGATCATCTCCCAGCATGCACCACTGCTGCACTGAGTACTCTTAATGCAGCCGTGCTGCAGAGACAATGCGAGCTGATGCAGTAGAGGTCAGCCTGAGGATGGTGGGAGGTGGACTCTGTGCAGTTAGAGTCTGAGAGGCTGATCTGCTGCTTTATGGGATACATTAAGCTCTCCAAGGTCAAAGGTCACGTTACAGAACAATAATCTCACTTTATTGTTGGGTTTGTCCCAGGCAGACGCGCTCTTTTAAAGAGATGGAAGATCCGCCACAAACACAAACTTTATTTCACCTTCAGCGTGTTGTGATCGGAGCAGATGATCAGAGTAAATGGTAAATGGACTGTACTTATCTTAGGTTGTAAGATTCAGTGATATTTAAAAATGCTTTAGAGATGTGATTTGAAGTGTCATCAATATGGAGATTAAAGTGGCCAACAATAATGACTTGATCATAATCCAGAATAATGGAAGATAGAAGTTCTGAAAATTCTGTTAAAAACACATGATTCATTTTTGGTGGACGATAGATGAGTAGGCACAATTTATTACATATAACATTAGAGCCTCAAAACTAGACAAATCGCTCAGGGCACTAGGGCTGCTTTTAAATGTATCTTTGAAGACTGCAGCCAGACCGCCTCCACGACCACTGACCCTAGAGGGGGTAAGTGATTTAAAGTTCGAAGGGCACACCTCAATCAGCTGACTAAATTCAGATTGTGTCTGCCATCAGAAGACAGTTTCCAGATGAAGGAGGAATTATACAATGCATCCGGAAAGTATTCACAGCGCTTCACTTTCTCCACATTTTGTTATGTTACAGCCTTATTCCAAAATTTATTAAATTCTTTTTTTTCCTCACAATTCTACACAAAACACCCCATTATGACAACGCGAGAAAAGTTGTTTTGAAATTCACAAGCTTTGCTCAATACTTTGTTGATGCACCTTTGGCAGCAATTACAGCCCCAAGTCTTTTTGAATATGATGCCACAAGCTTGGCACACCTCTCTTTGGGCAGTTTCGCCCATTCCTCTTTGCAGCACCTCTCAAGCTCCATCAGGTTGGATGGGAAGCATCGGTGCACAGCCATTTTCAGGTCTCTCCAGAGATGTTCAATTGGTTTGAAGTCTGGGCTCTGGCTGGTCCACTGAAGGACATTCACAGAGTTGTCCTGAAGCCACTCCTTTGATATCTTGGCTGTGTGCTTAGGGTCGTTGTCCTGCTGAAAGATGAACCGTCGCCCCAGTCTGAGGTCAAGAGCACTCTGGAACAGGTTTGCATCCATGTCTCTGTACATTGCTGCATCCATCTTTCCCTCTATCCTGACTAGTATCCCAGTTCCTGCTGCTGAAAAACATCCCCACAGCATGATGCTGTATTGGCCTGGTGATGAGCGGTGCCTGGTTTCCTCCAAACATGACAACTGGCATTCACGCCAAAGAGTTCAATCTTTGTCTCATCAGACCAGAGAATTTTGTTTCTCATGGTCTGAGAGTCCCAATTTGGGGGACAATCAATAAATCAATAAATCACAATCAGTGTTAGCTTATAACAGCTATATATCAAACACATATTCACTATTGGCTTAGCCAGCAGTACACCAACCTATACCGCTTATCCTGTTCAGGGTTGTGGGGGGCTGGAGCCTATCCCAGCTGTCATTGGGCGAAGGGCGGGGTGTTTGTACACCCAAACACAGGGCCAACACATAGAGACATCCTTGACGCCCTTGGTGATCGTTTCACATGACGTGAGGGGCAGGTGCTGTGGAGGACAAGCTAGAACTGATCTCCCGTAGTGCTTGTGGTGACCTGGCGTAGCCCTCTGTCAGAGACTCCATGAGAGAAAATATTCTGGGGGAAGGAAAGCCTGTTAAGATCCTGTGAAGTGCTGCTATATATGTGAACTGAACTGGCTCACACAAGTAATATTTTGTGACAAGCAGACAGCTAACCGTATGATGGCTTTTCCTTGATGGGGCGGACTACCCAGCACCTTTGCGGAACCTTGGGTAGCGAACCGACAACACAAAAGATGATCACTGGTTCGAGCAGTTTCTCCATTGCCATTATGGTTACACTATACTGCTGCCAAGAGAAGCCTGTAGAAAAAGTAGATCATGCAGTGGGGACGCCTCTTGGTGAGTGTGTAACGTCACCGCAGTCATCCACTGTTGGATAGGTATGTGAGTGCACACACACACACACACACACACACACACACACACACACATTAATAAGAACATGCCTGGTTAAATTAGAGGAAAGGCTTTCCCTGTCACAACGAACCCCTGGCAGGCAGCGTGGTTGTGAGCACATTCACCATCCAAAGTGGGATGAATGCCGTCTCCCCCGATCACACCAGGCTTTCCCCAGAATGTCTGCCAGTTATCTATGAAGCCCACATCGTTTGCTGGGCACCACCTCGACAGCCAGCGGTTGAATGATGACATGCGGCTATACATGTCATCACTCGTCAGATTGGGCAGGGGTCCAGAGAAAACTACGGAGTCCGACATCGTCTTTGCAAATGCACACACCGACTCAACATTCATTTTAGTGACTTCCGATTGGCGTAACCGGGAGTCATTAACGCCGACATGAATTACAATCTTATCAAATTTACGATTATCCTTTGTCAGCAGTTTTAAATTGGACTCGATGTCGCCCGCTCTGGCCCCAGGAATACATTTCACTATGGCCACTGGCTTTGCTAACTTCACGTTTCTGACTATGGAGCTGCCAATAACCAGAGTTGGTTTCTCAGCGGGTGTGTCGCTGAGTGGGGAAAACCTGTTTGAAACGTGAAGTGGTTGGTGGTGAACTGTGTGCTTCGTCATGCGGCTATGCCTCCTTTTGACAGTAACCCAGCCACTGTATCCCGGCTGCTCAGGAGCTGCTGGGGGAGAAGCTACGCTAGGTTGACCGGCACCGGTTACTGGGCCTGGGGGCTTGCTGCTGACTACAGCAGCTAGCGATGCTTGGTTTTCCAAGGTGCGGAGCCGCGTCTCTAATTCCGTGATCCTCGCCTCCATAGCTCCAAAAATACTACATTTAATACAAGTACCCTTATCTGTAAAGGAGGTCGAGGTAGAGCTAAACATCTGACACACCGAACAGGGCAGATCAGGAGAGCAGGAGGGAGAAGGAGAAGCCATTTCAATGGATTAAGCTAGCTGCTAAGCAAACGGCTAAGCGAGTATAAAGTTAAGGGTTTAGCAGATATGTCGCCAATGCAACAGCGAGAGTGCTTGATGAAAACTAGTGTTTGTTTAAGTACACAGCGGCTGAATAACCGCAGTGATGATAATTACAGCAGATTAATCGATTCAGCTCAAACGCTTGCAGCAGCTACAAACAGCACATGACAACACAGCAGCAGCGAGAAACATGACATGACATGACCACCTGCACAGCAACAAGCAGCACGGAGGGCTGTGATTGGCTGGCTGTTGTAAGATCTGTGCCTCTACTGGAGGCGCTCTGTGCTGCTCCTCGGTGGTCTCAGTCTGCTGCTGAAGGTGCTCTGGCAGGACTCCAGTGTGGCGTGCAGGTTGTTGTCCATAGCCAACAATTTCAGGACGTCTGACCCCGACATTACCCAGAGTTGCACTTTCACACATGTCCCTCACAGTGGGAGATTTATCCCTGTCGGACGTGGAGGGGGGACGAGGGCAAGTTCATTTGTCGATTAATTCTGTCGTGTGTTTTTTTTATGTGTCAGAAAGATCGATTAACTTGCTGGACACTCTCCCCTCGCGTTCTGTCTCTCCCACACCTGCAGCAGTGTCTCACACATGCTCATCAGAAAACACACACGCAGACGCTGGTCCCTCCTGTAAATGCACTGATTGAGGTGCAACGTTTTCTATTAAATACTGAGCTTCTTATTCTGTTTTAAAAGATTGCAATTGCAGCTATGTAGTGTTGGTTTCGTTAGTCGGTTTGATCGTTTCGACAGGTAACAACGAGCCTCCTTCACGTGCAGCTCACCAAAAAATACAAAACACGAGTTGTATTTTTTGGGCGAGTTTGAAAAACGTGCAGCTCATGATGGATGTAAACAGAGCAGACAGATAGGGAGAGAGATACAGAAAGAGCCGCTGTGTGCAGGTACAGCAGGTGAAGGCGTGTGCAGGTACAGCAGGTGAAGGCGTGTGCAGGTACAGCAGGTGAAGGCGTGTGCAGGTACAGCAAGTGAAGGCGTGTGGGGAGAAATAACTGAAGAGAAGCGAGGTGAGCAGATGACAGTAGTTTAGTGAACACACACTAACACGTGTGTGGCTGCGTTCACACATTGGCCGACCCAGACTTCCTCCTGACATGATACTAGGTCGCTGGCAGGAGAATGTCTGGGTAATGTCGGGGTCAAAACATCGGCCGCTTGCGTTCACACATGCAGTGTGATACTGAGTTTCCTCAGCATCCTCCACTCAGACACTTCCACCAGAGACTCTAGTTCCACTCCCAGGACAGAGCCAGCCTTGATGAGCTTCCTGAGTCTGTTAGCGTCCTGTGTCTTTAGCCTCCTTGTTCTTAGTGTGGCAATAGCAGGAGTTATCTGCCCAGCTGCAGTGCTGACAGACAGACAGACAGACAGACAAACACACACACACACACACACACACACACACACACACAGCTCCCCACCTGTTTCTCCGTCACCAGCAATAGCTGCTTTGATGCCTGGGAGCGTGGGGGCAATGGTGGCGAGGCGGGGGCATTTGGTCTACACGGCCAGGGGAACCGTGGGTGTCAGGGCCTCTTTGATCCACATGACGCCCCGACATGTAGAGTACCGGTCTCTGGGGGGGCATAACCCCTCAAACCCCTTTTCTCACACCACGTTACCCCCAGACTGCCCCCCCCCCCAGCTCCGGAGCTGATCCTTGGGGACAGGTGAAGCAGAGACTCGGACGCTCCCACGGTTCAACTGAGCGTTACAGAGCCGGAACACATGTTGGGTTATGAGCCAGAATACACACACTCACTCACTCACACACGCACGCACAGTTCCATACGTTACAATAAACGTGCACAGCTATCAACTGAACGTGTCACACGCGCGTGCTTTGACTCCTGTGCAGCAAAGCACGCCTGACGTGTCATGTAGTTTCCCCATTGACTTATAACGGTCAAACGTTCACGTGCACGTTTACGCGTGATGATTGTTGCACGCGCGTAATCACACGACGCGGAGTGACTACGCGTAACGTTTATGCGTTTATTGCGAACGCACGCATGAGGATAATAGAATATTTTTGTCACGCGCTCACACGCACGCGAACTATGACGTGCGCAGACTACATCACGCGTACTAACTTTGTGTCTGTGTTTTTCTAATTACATCTAATAATAATACTTAAAAATACATATATATAATTATATATGTCTGTATAGAGTGTATTATTGGCTCGGCACCATCTACTGGATGAAAATGGAACATAGAGATAGAATGAAATAGAGGAAACTACGTGAGGCGTTCATGTACGCGGACTGGTGTGCGCGATGCAGATCAACTTCCGGCTGCGTAGTATCAAAAATGCGAACGCGAGTGTGTGTGGACGCTTAACAAAATTTCTCCATCAGTGACAGACGTGCGTGCACCTGCTGTAAGTGCAGCATGCATGTTCTTGTTACACGTGGTGTAGTGTGCGCACGTAACAACGCACGTGCACCAAAATTTACTATGTTAATCACGCGTGCACACACATGTGTCTGCTAATATTGACATGGATAGAACTCCATACACGCACGCAAACACATGTGCACACGCATGCACACGCACACGCATGCACACGCACACGCACACGCACACGCACACACACTGTAATATTACTGTAATATACACACATAACTACCTGTTCCTGATATGAAATGAATGAAAACCTTTATTGCCCCTGGGGGAATTTGTCTTGCACCAAGAGCACAAAAGACATAAACATGGATGACAATTGAAGAACCTTAAATCATTTAGCAGCGCGCGGTGATCTGTAAGGGATATGCAAGTGCCAAGTGGAAGTGTGTTATCAGAGCTTGTTCAGGAGCTGAGTGCTGTGTGGGACAAAGCATGTGATGCCTCTTTTAGTCCGCACCCTGGGTGTCAGTACCTGCGGCCTGGAGTTAAAAGTTCACATTCAGACCACAGGGGGGTGCAGTGGGTCTGCGATTATAATAGCAGAATATATGATATATGCACAAACACAACCAGGCTTTGTTGCACATATTAAAGTCATCACTTAAAATGTTGGAATGTGAGAGGTGAATGGGACCCATGTCACATGTCTGTGTGCTTAAGTAAAGGCTTCAACTAGGAACTAGTTAGCTTAGCTTAGCATAAGCCAGCCATGTTTTATTCTTCTTATTCTGTTTAAAAACTAAAGGTGTGTTCAGACCAAAGACAACTCTTTTTCATGATTACATACAAAGTTAGTGCACAGAAGCAAGAAGAAGCAAAGTCAGGCTGTTCAGACCAAACCCCATTCAAAAAACTGTCGTTTTAAAGTGGCGTTCTTGTCGTCTTGCAGACAGACCTGACAAAGCATGAATTCAGACTCTTTACAAACCTGCATCATGATGTAGTTATTTCAGCATCCTTTCAGCCTGGTTAATGTCATTAAATCACCACGTGTGTGACTTGCTACTTGCCAACAGAGCCTGATCAGAACAGGTCATCAAACTGATCTGGTCAGCCTCAGGTAGCTGGAAGTCGTGTGCATTCTGATGATCTTTTGACTGATGATCATTTTTTTTGGGGTGTTTATAGAAGGATGAATATTTGCTTCACTTTGGGTCTGAACTTCTGAAGTCACATGTTGCAGTTTTTCCTAGTTTTGCAGACCACTTATGTCTTTTTGCTAAGCTAAGCTAACTGTCTCTCTTTAGATTCATATTTACATTACAATCATTTAAATGTCAAACTTCTCCTTAAGGTTTGCATATTTTGGAAACATATTTTTATGTGCTACATCATATTAAAGCTCAGGTTTTTGAGCACATGTAAATATTGCAAATTCTGCATTTTTACATTGTTCATACCGTAAGCATTATATTTGCTACGTTGGCTCAAACACCTAATGTCAGATTGAACTTGAAACATGGGACACAGGGACACATAGGTTACATGACTTGTTCTTATTGATCATTATTATATGATCCCATGGTCTGACTGGCTGGCAGAAGTCCATTATAGTCTCATATGTGAACACCTGACACACCCGATATACATCATAATATAACATGTCACACATAGAGAACCCTGTTCACTTTGCACATGTAACGTCATGCATGTAGGATACCCTCGCACACACGCACACGCACGCACACACACACACACACACACACGGAAATACACACGTGCACACACACACACACACACACACACACACGGAAATACACACGTGCACGCACACACACACACACACACACACACACACACACACGGAAATACACACGTGCACGCACACACACACACACACACACACACACACACACACACACACGGAAATACACACAGAAACACACACACGCACACACACCACAGGGCCGAGATATCACATCCTGATCTGAGACCTTGCTCCAGATTTTTGTCCTCCTGAGCTGCTCTGTCTATTTCTGATCAGATCCTGGTCTCCTCCCTGACGTCAGCAGTATTTACATTTAAACACACACACACACACACACACACACAAACACACACACACCACAGTGCAGCAGGTAGTGCTGCAGGCGTTAGTGTCTTGCTCTATGGAACCTCACCGCTCTACACATCTAATCTCTCTGTGTGACTCTCCAGATCTGATCTGTGAGCTTCCTCTAATAAAATCCCCTCTCATCACGTCACGGTCGTCCTCCGATCGAGTCGCTGTGTTTTTGATCTGAGCGTCTCCTTCCTTGACGTCAGCGCTGCTGCTTCCCTGCTGGATGCTTATTTTCATATACGACCTGAGAGATGAGAGTTTAATCGACTGACACAGAACGTGGGAGAGGAGAGCAGCTCTGCTTAATTTGAGGTTTAATCAGTATGTTCTCATTATCTGTTTGATCCTTAGTCTGAAACAGTAAGTATCTACTGACCCCACTCCTCATCCCTTTTCATACAGAGCCATTAAGACGCCTTCTCTGCCACCTCAGTGAGGACTTGCTGATATGAGGTGAAAATATCAGCTGCCTCTGAAGGTCCATTTTTATCGCCCAGTCTCATGCTGTTGAAAGCAAGCTGATGAAGATCTGAGAATGTTCTAAAGCTGCTCTTCCCCTTGATGAAGATGAATGTCTTGGATGGACCCATCTCTCCTCAGCAGTGGACCTTGAGGACTTTGTCATGTCCCAGTGATAGCGCCCCTCCCTCAGCACCTTGGATCAGCTGCTTAGGATGTGTGCTTGTTCTTTGCCCCATGTGAACATGTTGGATGGACATCATGGACCCCCTGAATCAAAGACTACAACCTCTGTGGTTCCACTCTCAGCACTTGTACACACAAGAAGATCTGAGGACATTTGAGTCACAGTCATGTGACCTGTTTATGTAGTTTATGTCTGTGCACTTTGTTTTAAGAAAATCAAATCATGTGAAAACAATTGACTTTACTTTGGGTCCGAACGCACCTTCAGCTTCTCCATCATTGTAGCAGTCTGCAGGTATGAAGCATCCAGGAGCCTGTGTTGTAGCCATGTGCCATTTGATTTGAGTGTCACAGACAGTTTATCTTTAATTTGTTGCAGTTATCACTTCAAATGTTGATGAATGGACCTTTAACATGCTGAACATTGAATATTCATCAGGACGTCATGATCCCTCACTGTGAGACTCTCAGTCGTCATGTAGATTATCTGTACAACCTAACCACTGAGGGATCTATAAAGCATTATCACTGTTGTTTCTATCTGCTGCTGGTGCCTGTGTAGGATTTATAACCTCTGACCTTTAGTAACAACACAGCTGAGAATCCCCACAGTGACGGAGACTTCACATTCAACATGCAGCTTCTATAAAGAGAACAGAGCTGCTCATACGAACCTGACATCACTTCATTTACAGCCCGAGGCCGTTACTCTGCTGTCTGAACATTAACATCCAATCATACATCATGTGACAAACAGTCCTCCCCTCCCCCCAAGCTCTCAGGTTGAGGAGCTGCAGGTGTTACAGCGTGTGTGTGTCTAAAGATCATCAGATGAGTGTGTTCAGAGACCTCTGACCTCTGACCTCTTTGTTTACATGTGTAAAAACTGCACAGCATCCACATCCTGCAAACATCACAGAAAGTTCACACACCACTTTGACTAACAAATGAGACTCTAATGTCACACGCGCACGCACCAGACGTGCATGCAGAGGACCAGAGCTGCATGTAGCAGACTCTGACTCACTGACAGCACCATAGACTGTATAAATAATGGACATAGTCTCAGTGACGTCACCCATTGGTTTCTGACGCAGCGTTTTGAAGCCCGAATTGCGCCGCTGCTGGGGGTCACCATATCATCAGCCAGCTACGGCTATGAAGCTAGGCTGTATGCTCCTCAGCGTAGCTAGCGGTCATTAGCCATAGACTGTATAAATAATGAATGAGCTAGTTTGACTTTGCCAGGAGGAGATTCTGTCGGTGACTGACTGCAGGTGTTAAGTTATCAGACTAAAGAAGTAGCGGACGTAGCCGACACATAACAGGAAACTTAAAATAACCGCTCTGCTCATCACTGCAGTCCGCTGTAATGTCTCCTGACTCCTGTTAACTGGCCGATGATTAAATAAATGTTTGATAAACACTGCACAGGCTAACAAGCAGCTAAAGGGAGCACAGTATACCTGCTACTTAGTGCTAAAAATATTTCAATACAGTAGCACTTAACTCACCGAAAAGCTGGAGCTCAGACTTCTTGCATGGCCATAAAGTTCCATAAATCCCACAGAGAGATTATTTGTCTTTAAAGTCTCCAACAACACAAACAGGTGAAGTTAAGCTCAGTGTCTGTGTGTCTGTGTTGACGTCTAGCAGACAGCCAGCAGCATCCACCTGTCAATTAAGTGAGCCGGCCCCTATAATTTAAGGCTTAATAGAATTAAAACGGGTGTGTTATAAAAAAAATTCAACCCCCGTACAGTTATCCTGTACAATAAATTAGCTATTTATAACAAAACTGTTTTTTGTACCAGGCTGTAAACATGTTTATTTCTGCTGTAAAAAAAATCTTCCCACCTGCTGTAATGTTATTTCTTGTTTTCTGGAGCCTCCAGTGGCCACTCAAGGAACTACACACCGGAGGTAATGTGTCAACAGATGAGCGATGTGGGCATGTTAACACCTCCCTGCCCTGATGATGAAACACATCTGTCACAGGAAGACAGTGTTACAGATTACACCGAACATTTATAGATCTATGATGACGCTTCAAATCTGTACAGCTCTTATGCTGCATTCACAGGGACTCAGAGACAGAAGACAATGATCACAACAGAGTTACACGCTAAGACACAAAGCTGAACACTGCTGCCAGAAGAAGAGAGAGACATACACAGTCTGCAGCCCACGACTCAGGACTCCATCTCCCCCTCTCCTCACTGTGCAGCTGGCCGGAGCAGATGAAAGACATGTCCACAGCCCCCCCAACCACCACCACCCCACTCCTCCTCCATCCATCACAATCAACGCCAGCTCTCGGCCCAATTAGGCCCCGGAACACTCAGGGCCACAACCTGATTGTTAACACTGTGAAAACACACAGAGAGGGGGGGCTCGGGTGAATACGGGGTGATGACGGGGTCCAGAGAGCCGAGGGGGAGTTTAAGGTGGGGGTGATGGGGGAGAAGAGGGGGAGGAAGGTCAGATAGCTGGCGGCCCCATTTCCTCTCTAATGGCCTCCAAACGAGGGAATATGAGGGAACGTTGCCCCATAGAGCAGGTGACCCCGAGGAGAGGGGGCCGCCACACCCACCTCTAACACACCCACACACACACACACACACACACGCAAACACACACACACACACACACACACACACACACACACACTACCACCACCAGTATTGACTGATTCGTGTCATTGAAAAGCTGTTAAAGAGCTTCACATGGTCGTGTTAGTGAGTCTCACTTCCACCATGAAGAGAGCCGACAGTTGGAGAAACACCTGGATCAGGTGGCACAGTTTCTCAGGACTCCATGTGACATCAGTCCTTCATCAAATCTGGTGACAACATAAAAACATCTGAACAACAACAGGTGATGTGCAGAAGTTTTTGGTGTTAACATCTGTTGTTGTTGCTCTTTGCCTCGTTGCCTGTCTCTGTCCTGCATCTCCCTTATCATCCCACTGACACACACTAAATCATATCACATAAACATTGATCCCAAAATGTACAACTACTGCTGCAGAGACAAACTTTTGTACATAAAAACAACAAACAGAACAACTTTCATCCAAGCTAACATGTCCAAGTGTAGCTGGGCTTTAACCGAGCAGTGACCTCTGGTACAGTAACACATAAGTGCCAATACCTGCAGTTCCTCTGGTGTCCACTCGAGGCTGTCTCCAGCAGTGAGTCAGTCCCCATAGAGCCCCATGTTAAACTTCACAGCAGAAATAAACATGTTTTCAGCCTGGTACAAAAAACTGTTTGGATATTTTTAAATAACTCACCTGTTTAAATTTATGTTTAAGTTTTATAAGTTAGGGTCGTGGCCTCTTTGAATGACAGGTGGGAGCTGCTAGCTGTCTGCTAGGTGTAACATAAGCACTGTGTTAACTAGCTCTTTAACCAGCTAATGAATTAGCCACGGGCAGAGACTGTTTAGCTTTGATAAGTTAGCGTCTGCTAACCCCTCCCTAAGGCAGAAATGCGGAACTCAAGGCTTCAAGATGGTAGTGGGAAAACCAGTGGATGTCGTCACAGTGGCTACATCATTATTTATACTGTGTACGGCCTCCACTGGTCATGGGTCAGAGTGGCTTTTTAAGTGGGCTGTTGTTGGAGCCAAATGGACAACCCAGAGAATGTACATGGGCTACAATCAGACGTACCATTCAGACAGCTAACATGGGAACTAAATGTTCCCAAATGTGTTATATTTATATATTATGGGCCTGTATGAAGCCCCTTCAAGAGACCATCATTAACCCATCTAGGCTCACTCATGTGGGGCCTCCATGGAAACTAAATTGGCAGGGCCCCTGTTTAGTATCCCAGAGGGCCCCACATATCAGCCCAGGTGCAACCAGTTTGGGACCCAGTGAGACGTGAGGACTGTGATAATGTTTGTCAGTTTAAGGTGTAATGTGTTTTTTTTATTGTGTTCAAAAGCATCCTGTTCAAAAGTCACAATGTGTCAACCATTTCATCATGTTTTGTGTCCTTCAATGTAAACAGGTCCTGTGCTAGCAAGCTAATGTTAGCTTCATATCGAAAACACCTGCTGTAAATATTTCCTGACAGCTCATTCCTGTGTGAGAGCTCCTTCCTGCGGTGCCACTCTGTAACTGAATTGAAGTGTAAATCACGATTACATTGGTAATCAGTCCAGACTCTGTCAACACCTGCAGCCAACAGGTAAAACTACAATCACTGTCAGGAATACAAGTCAGACAGGTAAACCTCCTCTTCATAAAAACATGCTCAGCTCTTCTTACTCTATCTGTCTGTTGTTGTGTAGTCGTGGATGGTGAGGGGATGAGTTGTTCTGCCCTCTGCTCCTCTCACTGACTGACTCAGGGTCTGTTTACACCTCTCCGTGCTGTCAGTGTGTGCCGAGCTCTAAACTAAACCTGCTGTTCTTCCAAGCCTGGTAATATAATCTCACTTCATTTGGGTTCATAAGTGAAACCAACTGGGCCCTGCACTCTGTGTGAGTACGTGAGCGGGGGGAGCTGGCGTGTTGTGCATACAGTATGTTTTTATAGCGTGCATTATGAGCATGAACGTATGGTTGTATATCTCAGAACAATCTGGATTCCAGCAGAGACATTAGAGTCCAAACACACACACTGTGGTGAAAACATGGACCTGCATGTCTCTGAGTTTCTGCCTGTGCGTGAGTGAAAATCTAACTGTGGTTATTAAGTCATAATTGACGACCACATGGTCTATTTTTAGCCCAGGGTTCCTCAGTGAAGGCCCCGCTCTGTCGCTGCTCGGCCTGTCTGTCGTCTCTTTGGGTTTGTGTAACTTAAATCTCTCTGCATGGGTCTCCCCCCTCTGTCATCCCCTCATCTCCCCCACCTCCCCCTCTAAGGGCTGAAAGGCTGTTTTTTCACGGAGAGGCGGCCTGTTGAGGGGGGGGCGTAACGGATGAGAGGACCTGTTTGGTGGATGGAGAATGGATGTGCGGGTGCAGCTTACAGCCCCATCCTCCGTACAATGGAGCGTCAGCGGCCCCTGACCCTCCGTGTTTGACGGCCTGACAACAACACTGAAGGTGTGGAATCATGATTGTGAGGGCGGATTGTCCGAGCCTTCATGCTCGCTGTGCACGAGGCCTGCAGGGAGTGTGTGTGTGTGTCCGTGTGTGTGAGAGAGAGAGAGAAAGAGAGTGTCTGTTTTGAAGCTCCAATGCGTCTACACATGATATAACAGACGACTCTGCTGTGTGTGATGGTGCTCACTTTAACAAAGGTTCACAATCAAACCAGATGTACAGGTCGATTTGGGCGGCTGCCATACAGTTAGGGGAAAACCCCCTCCACCCACACACACACACACACACACACACACACACACACACACAATGAACTGTGTTGCATGCATAGAGGAAGGCCTCGTCATGCTCAGGGGTTAAAGGGGGTCATATTTTCTGTCAGACCAAGATGAAGGTCAAGTCAGATATTATTTGTACACACCAACATCACTCTTCACCTCAGATGGATTTACAGTGTGTACAGTTTATGACACCCTCTGTCTTCACACCCACTATTTTGCTCCATGCTCAGAGTGAGGAAATGTTCCCAAAAGTTCATTAATTCATGACTTTTGTTACAGATTGTAAAAGACATTTTTTAAGAATGGATGTCGATTCCTCTCAGTATCTGCTTCCTTTCCTCCACCATGGTCCTGTCACTCAGCTATCCTCTCTGTCATCACCTGTACCTTTGTTTGTTTAAGTATCAGCGTGTCTGTTTGTCTCGTTATGTAACCTCCGTTTCTACAGTAACAGGTAAACACACTTTAGTGAACTATAACTGAGCATGCGATGACACACTGACTTTATGAACACTTTCATCATGTTGACAGTATAACACTCCAGTCAGAGTAACATCCTGAACAGTAGTATTAGACTAGGGGTGAGCCCAGTAATCAGTGTTGCGTCAAAGAAAAATGAACTTGTGTCGTTTGTGTTGTGAATGATGTAATTTACTTGTATTTAAAATTCCTGTCAGGGAAACGTTTCAGAGCATTTAGACGTTGTTTTAGTGCCTTTCATCTTCACTGCTGTTAGCTAGCTGTAGTTAACCTTAATCCAGCTGAAGTTAATGTTAGATTGCAGTGATTCGTGTAAAATAGCTGTTGTTAACCTTAATCCAGCTGTAGTTAATGTTAGCTTGCAGTGATTAATGTAAGATAGCTGTTGTTAACCTTAATCCAGCTGTAGTTAATGTTAGCTTGCAGTGATTAATGTAAGCTAGCTGTAGTTAACCTTAATCCAGCTGTAGTTAATGTTAGCTTGCAGTGATTAATGTAAGATAGCTGTTGTTAACCTTAATCCAGCTGTAGTTAATGTTAGCTTGCAGTGATTAATGTAAGCAAGCTGTAGTTAACCTTATTCCAGCTGTAGTTAATGTTAGCTTGCAGTGATTAATGTAAGATAGCTGTTGTTAACCTTAATCCAGCTGTAGTTAATGTTAGCTTGCAGTGATTAATGTAAGCTAGCTGTAGTTAACCTTAATCCAGCTGTAGTTAATGTTAGCTTGCAGTGATTAATGTAAGATAGCTGTTGTTAACCTTAATCCAGCTGTAGTTAATGTTAGCTTGCAGTGATTAATGTAAGCAAGCTGTAGTTAACCTTAATCCAGCTGTAGTTAATGTTAGCTTGCAGTGATTAATGTAAGATAGCTGTTGTTAACCTTAATCCAGCTGTAGTTAATGTTAGCTTGCAGTGATTAATGTAAGATAGTAGTTAACCTTAATCCAGCTGTAGTTAATGTTAGCTTGCAGTGATTAATGTAAGATAGTAGTTAACCTTAATCCAGCTGTAGTTAACGTTAGCCTGCAGTGATTAATGTTAGCTAGCTGTAGTTAACCTTAATCCAGCTGTAGTTAACGTTAGCTCTCCTGCTAACTGGGTGATTGACCCAAGACAGTGTTTTAATATCTGTGGGCACGATTGTCGGTGCCACAGGTAGTTATGTTTGAGTATGGTAATTCATTTACCTCCTAGTCTGTGTGAGTGTGTGTCGGTTTCTGTGGACGATAGGGCACAAAGAGCTTCTGGAAAACTCTTCTGGTGTTTGCTGCACTGTGTGTCTAGGTGTGTGTGTGTGTGTGTGTGTCGTCTTGAATTCCTTCACATTCCTAAGGATCAGCGGTAGGAAGCTCGGTGTCCTGCCAGCTGTGAGCAGATTTAATGTTTCTGTCAGTCACTGTGCAGCTCCTCTGACAGGAAGCAGGCGCTGAAGGACTTCCCAGCATGCACCTGGAGCTGAAGAGGTTCACCCTCCTGCTTAAAGGAACTACAGCAGGGAGCTCAGGTTATCATGAGGCCTTCTCTGTGTGTGTGTGTGTGTGTGTGTGTGCGTGTGTGTGTGTGTGTGTGTGTGTGTGTGTGCAGTAAATTGAAGGCTACAAACCGCAGGGGGAGCTGAAACCTGATGAAGTGAGAGATGATGTTAAAGGAACCTGCTGAAGCCTCACCTGAGCTGTGAGCTTCAGGTATCAGTGACGCATTAATCACTGGTGGAATTTGGATAATTGTAGAGCAACAATTTGTGGTCACGTTTACGATGGTTAAATCTTCACCAGCAGGCTGACGGAGGAGGGGGGTTCGACATGAACTCAGGGGAAATCCACCCTGCGACGAGTTAACGTGTTCCTGCAGCGCTGCAATCAGTGTGTTCAGTTCAGCACAGATATGTGAGCTTGTTAGAAACAAAGGTGGTGCTTTGCATTAAGCTACATTCAATCAAAATAAATTCTGCAATGAATCTTAAAGAATCAGAAAATGAGTGCTGGAAGGCTCGATTAAACTGCATGACTGTACTGAAAAACAGACCAGCGGTATCTCTCCTTGAGACACCACGGGTGAAGGAGCCCGTCACTGAACGAGCTTCCCAGTGGTGTTAGTGTCTCCTGCAAGGGGTGGGACAGGTGGTCCATCAGAGACGATAGCTTGGCCATCGTTCACCTGTCAGCCACCACCTCCACAGGGTCGAGAATGCAGCCCAGGACAGAGCTGGCCTTCTTCACCAGTTTGTTTAGCCTCTGCCTGTCAGCAGTGGAGATGCTGCTGCTCCAGCAGATTTCTCCAAAAAATATGGCCGATGCCACCACAGAGTCAAAGGACTTCAGAAGTGCCCCCTCCACTCTGAAAGACCTGAGTCTCCTGAGCCGATAGAGTCTACTTTGTCCATTCTTGTAGAGAGCGTTGCAATTGTCTGACCAGTCCAGTTTATTGTTCGGGTGGACACCCAGGTGCTTTCACAATCTTAATGTCCGTTCCCTGGATGTTCACTGGTGTGGGGGGGTTTGCATTTTAGGAAATTCACCACCAGCTCCTTGGTCTTCCCTGTGTTGAACTGGAGGTTTCTCTGGCCCCAGACTGCCAAATCCTGGGTCAGTTCTCTGTGCTCCCTGTCGTCCCCTTGGGTGATGAGGCCGACAATGGCAGAGTCGTCAGAGAACTTTTACAGGTGGCAGTTTGCTGTATTGAGGGTGAAGTCTGCAGTGTAGAGGGTGAACAGGAACAGAGCCAGAACCGTTCCCTGGGGGGCCCCGTGCTGCAGACAATAGTGTCCGACTGACACTTCCGAGCCCTCACGTACTGCGGACAGTTGGTGAGGTAGTCCAGAATCCAGGCTGAATCACCTAACTGAAGAGGAAATCAGACATTAGAGGGAGAACTGGATCAATGGGACGTATTGATGTCCATATCACGGTCTGTTGTAATCCAGAGATGGATGAGGGCGGGGATAGGGAGGAGAGTCGGCCCAGTGAGAGGCTCTTTGTCTGGGACGATGCAGAGAAGCAGGACCCGGTCTGGTTGTGGGATGTGGAGGTCAGAAGAGTCCGCTCCGTCCAAAAGCCACACAAAGACATCTTTCTGTGGACAGCAGGTCTGCAGAGACCCCGACCCAGAGAGGACGTCAGAGTACAGAGGGACACACACAGACGGACAGTGCGCACACACACACACACACACACACACACACACACACACACATGTTGCTGTCGTGCTTCAGTTTAGTATCGACATATAAAGATAAGAAACTTTGTGAGTGATGGAAAAGTGACCTGAGTTCATGTATATGCTGAATGCAGATGTAAACAGTGATCAACATGTGTGTGTGCTGTTTGTTCTGTGATGTGATGTTTCATATCCTGAACTTCTGTCCAACCCAGAGCTGATGGAAGCTTTCTAAGGTCGGCTCTAACTCCTGTGGTTTGGATCGTAGATGAAACTTTTGTCTGCTTTGTCGTGTCTGTTTTTACAACAAGTCACACAAAGAAATGATTGTGACAAAGACAGAAGGCTGAGCTCTCAGCTGCCGGACGAGGGATGTCTCTGCCTGTGACACAGGTGATTTTATTGTCATTTAAACAGGATCATGTTGAAAACAGGCTTCAGGGTTAAACATGTATGAGAGCACCCCCCCCCCTCTCTCTGTCCCTCTCTCTCTGTCTCTCTCTCTGTACGTCCATCGGTCTTTCTCTCCCTCTCTCTTTCTGTCCCTCTCTCTGTCTGCACGTCCCTCTCTCTTTCTCTCTCTCTCTCTGTCTGCACGTCCCTCTCTCTTTCTGTCCCTCTCTCTGTCTGCACGTCTCTCTCTCTGCACGTCTCTCTCTCTCTCTGTCTGTCCCTCTCTCCCTCTCTCTCTCTTTCTCTCTCTCTCTCTCTCTGTTATGTAACTGATTGATCTGCTCACAAAAACACATCTTTATTCCCTCTGCCGGCCCAGTTTAGACCCCCCCCCCCCCCCCGGCTGTTACTGGAGCTTAATTAGCTCGATTAAGTCTAATTAGGAGCTGTGGGGGAAAGTGGGGGGGGCGGCCCCTGTAATGATGACCTTTGAGCTTTGAGCTTTAGCCCCTTTCCCCTCTGATCACAGCAACCTGGGAGGAGGCACCAAAGAGCCAGACGCCTGTGTGTGTGTGCGTGTGTGTGTGTGTGTGTGGAGTGATTCTGTCCTGTTGACACAGAGCAGCCTCGGCCTCCCTGCTGGTTTAACACAGACTGTGTACACAGTCACACACACACACACGCACACACACACACACACACACACACACACACACACACACACACACAGGTATGCTGTAGCTGTGTGTGTGTAGCGACGCTGATGCTCCTGCTTTGTTGGTTCAGTCTTGGAGCCGTCACATCGGGATCGTCCTGTATTAAAAAATGAATTCTCTCTCTCAGTGAATAAACACAGACACGATCTGTCTGTGTAACCGTGCACACTCCGCTCTCATGCATGAACTACGTTTACACAGCAGGAGTGGCATGAGACATTAATGAAAATAAGATTTTTAGGAGACACAGCAGAGAATGAAAATCAGACAGGAAAGAGAGGCGAGTGATCTCGGCGAGTGGGGAGAGTGGGCGGGGCTTAATGTGGCCCAGGACACATGTGCGTTCACACTGCCAGGCGTATGTGGATAAATGCGTCCCAGACCACCTGTGGCCTGAGTGATCGGATCTGAATGCGTCTTCAGTCTGCCCTGGGTGTGTTCACACCTGTAGTTAAGGCTGTCCAGGTGTGATCACCAAAACCACATGTTGATACCAGGTCTGAACAGCCTGGACAAGTTTCATATCATGCCATGTGAAGGCCAGGGTTACCAGGTCCACGGGATGGTAGCAGAGTTGGGCTACTTTTGAAGAGAGCGTTCCGGTGCGATCCCATCCCTTCCAGAACCCCGTAATCCCCCCCCTCCCCCCTCATATTTCTGGTGGCCTGGCTTTTGCCTCATTGCCAGTCTGAGCCTGGATGAACTGTTGGTGGACATGTTAAAGACAGAACTATGAAGACACGTGTGTGTGCGTGTGTGTGTGTGTGTGTGTGTGTGCGTGTGTGTGTGAGTGTGTGTCTGGGTATGTGTGTGTTTTATAGCCTGTGAAATGAAGACGGGGGTAAGGTGATGCAGGGAGGGGAGAAAGAGGTCATGAGATAATCAACCCCTGATCAACTCCACCCGCCAACACACACACACACACACACACACACACACACATGCACACACACAGACTCTCTCTTGGGCCTGAGATAACCAAGTGCAGACCCGGGGTCAGAGGTCAGGGCCCTGGCTCAGAGGGAACACATGGAAGGGATAAACAGGCTCTGGGTTCCATAAAGCGTGAGCAGGAACGACTTATTTATGAGCGCACAGAAGACATCACCAAGCTGCCTCCTCCCTGTTGTCCGCTCTGCTCGCTCACTGACTCAGGGACGTCTCCGCTTCATCGCACAGACTCTCTGAAGGAGGAAGTCTGAAACAGTCACACACTGACTGAAAGGAAAGCCCTGTGAGAAGTGAAGCAGCAGGATGTTGTGACAGGCTCCCAGCGGGACGTCTGTGTTTGATACACGGTGAAGAAGTATTTTAAAACATGGATCCTGTTTCTACATATTTCTGTGTCTAAATGAGTCACAGGTAGATGTAGATGTGTTCATCCTGCAGCAGTGAAACAGGCTGTAATGGCTGCAACATAATCCTTGATGGA
This sequence comes from Semicossyphus pulcher, assembly GCF_022749685.1. Taxonomy (NCBI): domain Eukaryota; kingdom Metazoa; phylum Chordata; class Actinopteri; order Labriformes; family Labridae; genus Semicossyphus; species Semicossyphus pulcher. Next base: position 24,962,133 of record NW_027211626.1, read on the forward strand.
TCAAAGGTCGTCCACTAAAAGTTCTTGTTGTATTCTAAGTGTGTGACAACATTACAGAAAGGATCCCTACAGAGATAGACCTTTCTGTTACAGAGGAAGATGATTTTTATAAACACAAACAGATGTTGCATCGCTCTCTGCAAACACACCAGACTCCATTCATAAAAACAGTGATTTTAGCTCACAGGACACAGGAGCTGCAGCTGCATCAATCTGTTTGTGGTATTGTGAGTAACTGTGATCGTGTTAACAGTAATGCACATTAAAGTGTTCCAATAGAAGAGTCCATTCAGAGTTCAGCTATGGGTTCAGTCTCTTGCTTAAGGGCTCTTCAACATCTTGACAGAAGCAGATCAAACCACTAAAGCTCTGATAAACTTCTGACCTGTTTTCTAGCTGCATCCACGGCTGCCCCGAGGCCGGCCGGAGTTATCCACGAAAACAAAACAGGAATTCATTTAAACTCCTTTGAATATCAAAAACATAAAGGAAGCGGTCACAGAGAGCCTGGAGGGAAGCAGCTTCATCAGATTAAACCTGCAGTCACTGACTTTTGTTTCATCTGTAAACACAACATGGACTTATTCTCACACTAGAGCTATGGTGAGGCAAACGTAGTAAAGAGTGTGTTAACTACACAACAAGCAGACATTCATTTGACATCATTTTTTGTGGCCCCCTGATGAGGGTAAGTCCTTTGTTCTCTCCTTATAGCTCTGTTTTTGTCTCCACCATCTGCTGAGAAACATGTGAGGCCTGCTAAATGCTCGTCTATGTCTGCAAGTAACTTGCTAACTCCATCATCTTTGCAGAGTTTAACATGTGATGAGATAATGTATAAAAAATAATATAAAAACTCACCATATGAACCAGTTGGTGTCATGTCCTTCCATGTTGTGAAGTAGATCGATTTCAACTTCAAAGTTAATGTCATTAATGTTAGTTGTAAAAAAAACTGTGGACCCTGATCTCTCATGAGTTATTGTTTATATGAACTCATGAACACAGAGGGGAAATTAATCAATCTGGGCAGTGAAAGAGACACCGATCAGCCATAACATTGTGTCGGTCCCCTTCTGCCGCCAAAACAGCCCTGACCCATCGAGGCATGGACTCCACCAGACCTCTGAAGGTGTGCTGAGGTATCTGGCACCAAGACGTGAGCAGCAGATCCTCTAAGTCCTGTAAGCTGCGAGGTGGGGCCTCCATGGATCGGACTTGTTTGTCCAGCACATCCCACGGACGCTCCATTGGATTGAGATCTGGAGGCCAAGTCAACACCCTGAACTCATCGTTCCTCAAACCATTCCTGAACCATGTCTGCAGTGTGGCAGGGCGCATCATCCTGCTGAGAGAGGCCACTGCCATTAGGGATTACTGTTTCCATGAAGGGGTGCGCCCGGCCATCCACATGATGTAAAAGAAAACGTGATTCATCAGACCAGGCCTCCTTCTTCCATCGCTCCATGGTCCAGTTCTGATGCTCACATGCCCATTGTAGGAGCTTTCAGTGGTGGACAGGGGTCAGCATGGGCACCCTGACCGGTCTGCAGCTACACAGCCCCGTACACAACAACCTGTGATGCTGTGTGTGTTCTGACACCTTTCTATCAGAACCAGCATTACCTCTTTGGCAGTTTGAGCTACAGTAGCTCTCCAGGTGAATCAATGAGCCTTGGCTGCCCATGACCCTGTCCCCAAGTCACCGGTTTACCTTCCTTGGACCACTTTTGGTAGGTCCTGACCGCTGCAGACCATGAACACCCCACAAGAGCTGCAGGTCTGGAGATGCTCTGACCCAGTCGTCGAGCCATCACAGTTTGGCCCTCGTCAAAGTCGCTCACATCCTCATGCAGAAGTCAGGTATTGAAATTGTTCCACTTGAAGCACGCTGTAACTGCTCCCTTCTCCAACAATCAGTGCCCTGTCTCAGACCCCGGCTCATGAACGTCTTTTAAAAATGAGGACTAAACGTTAAGTTGTCTCTCCTGAGAGCAACAGAGGCAAATGTATGGATCTAAGTGCTTTATATTACTCACTGGAGGCTTGACACAAAGACACACGGCCATGTTCAGCTGGTGGTATCACTTAAAACTTCAACTTCCTTTTCTAACACAGTTGACCCTTGACACAAACACAGCAGCAACAGGTTGATAGCAGAAGTGACCTAGCTGAGATTTTACTGGAACTCCGTCAGCGCTCCTGTGAGTATATGGCCTGGTATCAACACGAGAAGGGACGGCAGCGTGAAGGACGGACATTCGAAGGTTGTGTTGAATTGAACACATCTTTATGTGTATAAGATGATTTATAAAAGTTCAAACCCTTTAAACACGTTTCCTCCTCTTTCTTCTCTTTACTGTGTTTTTAATTTCCCTCAACCCCTGATCTTCCTGTTGTCTCCTTCTGCTTTCTCTTTTCTCCTGCCTCTTCTGTATTTCTTGCTTCCTTGCATCCTGTCATCATCTTCTCTTCTCTCTGCAGCTCACAGGAAGAGGACGTCTTCCTCCTTATCTCTGTGTTTTCATTCTCTGAGGGGAAGTGCGACCTCATCAGTATGGGACGCCGCATGCTGTTCACCCCCCCCCCCCCCTTGTTTATCTACACTCACCCCCCCCCCCTCTCATTTCAAAGCCCCCTGAGCTGGGTGGGAGGGGGGAGGACGGGGAGGAAGCCTCTCTGGGGTTACCATAACAACTTTACTCACCTCTAACTCCTGAGCTCTGCTGCCTGTTTTACCCAGAGGCTGAGCGCACGTGTGTGTGTGTGTGTGTGTGTACGTGCGTGCAGGCCAGCTCCTTCTTCATCCCCAAACAAAGTGTGATAATTCAAACAGGTCAGGATTGTTGCCCTTACACCCAACAGAGAGAGAGACAAGGAGAGAGGACAGGAGGAGGACAGGAGGACAGCAGGAGGACAGGAGGAGGACAGGAGGAGGTCAGGAGGACAGGAGGAGGACAGGAGGAGGACAGGAGGAGGTCAGGAGGAGGTCAGGAGGACAGGAGGAGGACAGGAGTAGGACAGGAGGAGGACAGGAGGACAGGAGGAGGTCAGGAGGAGGACAGGAGGAGGACAGGAGGAGGTCAGGAGGACAGGAGGAGGACAGCAGGGGGACAGGAGGAGGTCAGGAGGACAGGAGGAGGACAGCAGGGGGACAGGAGGAGGACAGGAGGAGGACAGGAGGAGAAAAGGAGGAGGACAGGAGGACAGGAGGAGGACAGCAGGAGGACAGCAGGAGGACAGGAGGAGGTCAGGAGGAGGTCAGGAGGGCAGGAGGAGGACAGGAGGAGGTCAGGAAGAGGTCAGGAGGAGGACATGAGGACAGGAGGAGGTCAAGAGGAGGTCAGGAGGACAGGAGGAGGACAGGAGGAGGACAGGAGGAGAACAGGAGGACAGGAGGAGGACAGGAGGAGGTCAGGAGGACAGGAGGAGGAAGGGAGGAGGTCAGGAGGACAGCAGGAGGACGGGAGGAGGACAGGAAGAGGTCAGGAGGAGGACAGGAGGAGGTCAGGATGACAGGAGGAGGACAGGAGGAGGAAAATAGGAGGACCGGAGGAGGACAGGAGGAGGACAGGAGGAGGACAGGAGGAGGTCAGGAGGACAGGAGGACAGGAGGAGGTCAGGAGGAGGACAGCAGGAGGGCAGGAGGAGGTCAGGAGGAGGACAGGAAGAGGTCAGGAGGACAGGAGGAGGACAGCAGGAGGGCAGGAGGAGGACATGAGGAGGTCAGGAGGAGGACAGGAGGACAGCAGGAGGGCAGGAGGAGGACAGGAGGACAGGAGGACAGGAGGTCAGGAGGAGGTCAGGAGGTCAGCAGGATGGTGTAGCGTGTCCCCCTGCAGGCTCTTGTATCAGAGCTGTAAAAACAGAGATGTGCTAAAACGATCAGCAGTGTTCATCCAGTTTCATCTTTTATTAATGAACAGAAACTGAAGCAACATGACAGATTGCTTTGAAACAGGTAGAGGTGGAGTTAACCAGGTTACATCTAACGTAACATGAAACTTCTCTGAATTAAAACAATGCCAACATCGATATCTATGACTCATGCATGGGCATGTGTTGAGAGCAGCTAGGATAAATGACAGAGGGGGGCTGGTCAAAGGCAGCTCTGAACCTCACTCATGATGTTACTCCTGCAGCTCTGTGTGCGGTGACACACCTGGAAACACTACATCTATCACACTGACCGAACCGAACCAACACTAATGACTAAGTGTTTGACTCTGAGGGGACAGCCCTGGTTCTTTGCTTTGTTAAACTATACCAAGTGTTAATATGCTTTTAGAGAATGGCTCACTGTGGGAATCAGACTGTTGTGTTGATGCTGAGCTCTAGTTATTAACAGGCACACTGTTGGAGCAGTTTAAAGACAGAATCATTATTTCTGTCTCTTCAGAATCAGGTTAAAGTTTAAGCTAACATGCAGTGTTGCCAACACACAAACATACATAAACACACAAACACACACTCACATGAACACACAAACACACACTCACATGTGCACACAGCCACATAGTGTGCTAATCTCTTTAGCATCTCCATGGAGATGTTAGTGTGAAGACTCCGCAGGGGTTTAGAGCTCTGTCCTCAAACCACTGAGGACGGAGGGGAGGGCCGGGCACTGGGCCATGAGAGCACGCCACTGTGTGTGTGTGCATGTGTGTGTGTGCGTGCTGCCTACATGCCCTTTTGCATTTTCATGAAGTTAATCCTGGCTCAACCGAGCAGCTCTGGCTGTGCATAGATAATCACTTTAGGAGGAGTTCAAACAGCATCAGTATGCATGACCCTGCATCTCCCCGACACCAGCAACCAGGGCAACCGGCCCCGAACCTCCATCAGCCTCCATCAGCCTCCATCAGCCTCTGAGCCTCCATCAGCCTCCATCAGCCTCTGAGTCTCCATCAGCCTCCATCAGCCTCTGAGCCTCCATCAGCCTCCATCAGCCTCCAGCCAAAAACACATCTGCTGCTTCAAGACTGTCCAAATGTACTGATGACGAGAGGCAGGAGAGGGAATGTTCGATCTGAAATACAATAAGCTGAGTGCTGGATGAGCATCAGACTGTGGGGATCCAATCAGCAAAGAGCTACAAGTTTTAGGACACACAAATAAAGTCAGAGAGCTGATAAGAAACCTTAAACACCAAAAATGTCAAGAAAAACAAATCCAAAGAAAGGAGTAAATATAAACAAAAGAACAAAGGACGTAAGAGAGAAATAAAGAAATGAAGGAAGGAAGGTGGGAAGGCATGAAGGACAGGAGGAGGCAGAAGAATGAAAGGCAAAGAGAGAAAGAGAGAAAAGCGATTGAGGGCTTAGAGAGATAATTTCCTCTGGCCCCCTCTCTCATCGGCCCGTGGTCCGCCCCACTGATCTGAGCCCGGCTCTCAGCTCGCTCCCATCGGCCCTCCATGGGTCAAATTAGCTCCAATACCAGGAGCTTAGTTGGGCTTGAAGAAACAGCTGGCACTGTGTGGGGCCTGTAGATCCAAAATGGCCGACCATGTTCACACCAGCCGACACATTCCTCTCCCACAGACGGAGCTCAAAGTGGGACATTTGAACTCAAACATGGAGATGATATTCTGTCTGTAATAAATCACAGTGTTTCCCATGGGGGGGTTGACGGGGGGCGATGTGGTGAAGAGATGGTTGTGATTGTTACCTCCAACAAAAATGTAAATGCCCCCCCCAGTTTTTTTCTTTGTAGTTTTTCGTATCTTTGCCTTTCCTCTTAATGGTCAGTTTGTAGTTTTGTAGTTTAGTTTTGGTTTGGTTTGTTTTCGTGTCTCCTCGTTGGGTTTTGTCTCCTTGTAGCCGCTTTGCAGTTGTTTTGTGCATCTTTAGTGTCTCCTTGTAGTTGTTTTGTAACTTTGTAGCTTCATGTCTCTTTGTAGTCATTTGTGTCTTTGTGGTTGTTTTGTGTTGTTGTATTTTTTGTCTCTGTGTAGTTGTATTGAAACTCATCGTAGTTATTTGTCTGTCTTTGTAGTTTTATCTTTTCGTAAATCTATTTGTCTTTTTGTATCTCTCCAGGTCTTTTTGCGTCCCTTTGGAGTTGTGTTGTGTATCTTAGTAGTCAGTCTTTGTGTCTTTTGTGTCTGAGTCTCTTTGTAGTTCTCGTTTTTTTGGAATTTTTTTTTTATCTCTTTGCAATCTTTGTGTGTATCTTTGTAGTTTCCATATCTTTGCCTTTTTTGTATTTCTTATGGATCATTTTGTGACTCTTTGTAGTTCTTTTGTGTATCTTCGTAGTTGATTTTGCCTCATGTCGTCCGTTTCTTTATATCTTTGTGGTCATTGGGAGCCTCTTTGTAGTCTCCTGTGTTCTTCTGTGTATCTTTGTAGTCATTTGTCTCTTTGTAGTTGTGTTTTTCATCTCTCATTTTATTCATTTCACAAGTCTTTGTATTGAGTTTGCATTGAGTCTCTTGGTGGTCGTTTTGTGTTTCTTTCTGTTGTTCATCTTTATAGTTGTGTCGATACTAAATTCAGCCTCTTTCATGGTATCTTTGTGTCTTTGTGAACATTTTGCTACTTTTTGTGGTTGTTTGTTCTTTTTTCTTTGACTTTACAACATTTATGTAAACAGTAGAGACTCTGGAACATCCAGATGCCAGTCTGATGATCCCCGTTGTGCTCCACATACTGTATATTTCCATTGTTAGTTTTAACCTCGTTTGCAGGGTTTGGACGGGTACATCGACAAGTATTCATGTTCACTTTAGTTCTTTATTTTCATCTCACCATGATCTCATCTGATGTAACGAATATAAAAATCAAGGAATGTAATTTGATTTCAGAATTCTCTGTAAACCACAGCTTGACTGAACCGTACCAACCCCGGGCTGCTTATTACAACAGTGGCAACATGTGAGCGGTCACATGGTCCATGTTTCCTATGTGTTCAACTGCTTATATTAGCGAGGACCAAGATGTCAGTCATAGTGGAAAGCTTACTGTAAACTGACCTGCACTGTTTTTGGTAGTTCTCTGCATAAGGTCTCATGTGAGATCACAGCTGCCAGAGGAGTTGGACAAAACAAACTTCATTTACCGACAGCAGATCCAGAGTTCTGTGCTGACATCAACAACAGGCCAAAGAAAAGACAGACGGGAATACTGTAGAAGGATTTGTACTGAAGGACAGATGGAGAGATGATGGAGGAAGAAAAAGGGATGAAGAGGAAGGAGACGGAGGGAGGAAGGAGACGGGAACATGTGCTGCTGTCAGTCTGTCTGTTAATCCCTCAGATTCTTTCTGCCTCCCTTTCCCACGTTCTCAGTGTTAATTGATAAACACAGGGAGGGAACGGGACCCCGTGACTAATCATTCTGGCTGCTGTGTGTGTGTGTGTGTGTGTGTGTGTGTGTGTGTGTGTGTGTCTGGAGGCCTTGCTGGAGTGGAACTACTCAAGAACTGGCAGTATCACCGGTCTGCTGCTGTTTGATGGCTGCAGCAGAAACAGGAGCATGTTAAGGTCCCAGCAGCCAAAACACAGTTTGTTCCATGAATCAGAGACTCTGTGAGACTCTGTGAGAGTCTTTGAGAGTCTTTGAGAGTCTTTGAGACTCTTTGAGACTCTTTGAGACTCTTTGAGACGCTGTGAAACTCTGTGAGACTCTGTGAGACACTGTGAGAGTCTTTGTGACACTGTGAGACTCTTTGAGACACTGTGAGACTCTTTGAGACTCTGTGAGACTCTTTGAGACTCTTTGAGACACTCTGAGACTCTTTAAGACTCTTTGAGACTCTGTGAGACTCTGTGAGACTCTTTGAGACACTCTGAGACTCTTTGAGACTCTGTGAGACTCTGTGAGACTCTGTGAGACTCTTTAAGACACGGTGAGACATTGTGAGACTCTTTGAGACACTGTGAGACTCTTTAAGACTCTTTGAGACACTGTGAGACACTGTGAGACTCTGTGAGACTCTGTGCGACTCTGTGCGACTATTTGACACTCTGTGAGGCTCTGTGAGGCTCTGTGAGACTCTTTGAGACTCTGTGAGACTCTTTGCGACTCTGTGCGACTATTTGACACACTGTGAGGCTCTGTGAGACTCTTTGAGACTTTTTGAGACTCTGTGAGACTCTGTGAGACTCTGTGAGACTCTTTGAGACACTGTGAGACTCTTTGAAACTCTTTGAGACTCTGTGAGACTCTGTGAGACTCTGTGAGACTCTTTGAGACACTGTGAGACTCTTTGCGACTCTGTGCGACTATTTGACACACTGTGAGGCTCTGTGAGACTCTTTGAGACTTTTTGAGACTCTGTGAGACTCTGTGAGACTCAGTGTGACTCTTTGAGACTCTGTGAGACTCTTTGAAACTCTTTGAGACTCTGTGAGACTCTGTGAGACTCTTTGAGACACTGTGAGACTCTGTGCGACTCTTTGAAAGGCTTTGAGAGTCTTTGACACTCTTTGAGACTTTTTGAGACTCTGTGAGACTCTTTGAGACACTGTGAGACTCTTTGAGACACTGTGAGACTCTGTGCGACTCTTTGAAGCGCTTTGAGAGTCTTTGACACTCTGTGAGACTCTGTGAGACTCTTTGAAACTCTTTGAGACTCTTTGAGACTCTGTGAGACTCTTTGAAACTCTTTGAGACTCTTTGAGACTCTGTGAGACTCTTTGAAACTCTTTGAAACTCTTTGAGACTCTTTGAGACTCTGTGAGACTCTGTGAGACTCTTTGAAACTCTTTGAGACTCTTTGAGACACTGTGAGACTCTGTGCGACTCTTTGAAGCGCTTTGAGAGTCTTTGACACTCTGTGAGACTCTGTGAGACTCTTTGAAACTCTTTGAGACTCTTTGAGACTCTGTGAGACTCTTTGAAACTCTTTGAGACTCTTTGAGACTCTGTGAGGCTCTCTGTGAGGCTCTCTGTGAGACTCTGTTAGGCTCTGTGAGTACTTTAAAGGGCCTAAACCCTTACAGAAACAACACACCTACCACTCTACCAAACTTGGTCTCTTCCACCAGGAACCCCTCTTCTTAATGGAATGGACCTTTCCTGTCGGGTTTCGGCAGTTCCCGGTCTGCGGCAGAGGAAGAAACGTATGGTCAAGGGAAGAGGTAACAATTTAATCTCAATAAATACTGTAACTAAACACACATCATCTGTCTTGTTTTATTTAAGTGTAACGTGTTCTAATTATTTTATGTACCGGTACATCCCGGATTAGCAACTATTTCTATGCTTATTGGATAAACCTGTCGGATACAATATCCGACCAAATCACAGGTAGCCCCGCCCTAAACCCTTCCCTGCTTTCTGGTCTGTGTGACTATCAATGGGAGCATCAGTAACTAAATGAACATCATGCTGTGTTGAAGAAGACTTGAAACTAGAGACTGAGACCATAAACTCATTAGGAACATGTTTACTGAGGGAATAAATCAGGAGAGGAGGAGGAACATTTTCTCATAGACTTCTATAGAATCACATTTACTATAACCAGTGGAGTTGCCCCCGGCTGGACATTAGAAAGAATACAGGTTTAACACACTCCTGCAACTAAGAGGCTGCGTCTCCTCACAGTCTGTGTTGTTATTTAGTCTGTACAAACATTGAAGAGTAAACATAATCCAGTTGTTGTTTCCCCTGATTTCAGTCTTTATGCTAAGCTAGCTGTAGCTTCATATCAAAGAGACAAATATCAGACTCCTATCGATCGTCTCTTCTAAAGAAACAGTCAGATTGTTCCTGTAAAGACCAGCGAGACAAACTCTCCAACATTTACTGTGAACACTGAAAGATTGAGTTTCCGCTCCGCTCTGATGTCAGCTGGTTAGAGGATTAATGTCATTGTGCTGCGGTCTGAGTCTGCACGCCTCTGTGAGGGAGACCGACCAATCACACGACAGCATCCCAAACACACCCCTCTGCCTGTCTCTGTCTCTGTCTCTCTCTCTCTCTGTCACACACACACACACACACACACACACGCACACACACACACACACACACACACACACACTCATATGTTGCCCCTTAGTCATACTCTTTACCACAGGGCTCACACCCACACGTACTACTCCAACACACACACACACAGACACACACAGACACACACACACTCTCTCACTCTTGGCTTCACTGCTGACTCATAATGAGGAGATTATCTTTCCAGGTTGGATCCCAGGCTGTTTCTCTGATTAAATCATGTGGACAGAACATGAGGTGTTGTGTCTTTATGTTGCAGGACGTGCTTTAAATCATGAAACAGACACATGAACCTGCAGCTCTGAGGTTCAGCACAGACGGAGCGACACAAACATGGTCCGGCTGCAGGAGGAGGGCCCGAAATAAAGACAGTCAGAGAGACACTGAGGAGGACGACGTGCGGACTGTGTCAGTCAGTCACTGCACTAAAGCGTCTGTCTGTCAGCAGATGTTATGGAGCATCATCCACAGAGAGACGTAGACCTGTTAGCATGTCAGCCATGTTCTTGTGCACCATGAGGTTCACTTTTTATTTCTTTATTTAAATCTCCACAACTATTACATTTGAATCAAATTAGTTAGCTGTCCCATCTACCTCAGCTGTTCTCATGTGTAATGTTGATTAGCCAATGCTAGCATGCTAACATGCTCATTTGAGACTACCCTTAAACTTTTTCATATGATAACAAAAAAGGTTCTCAGTCCAGACAAGCTTTTCAGAACTTAATCTGTTCAGACCAACGAGCCTGATTAATCGTGTGACCATAAAGGTCCACTCAACGCGTGTGTGGCCTCATGTGACCATTCCATACCTGTGAATGTTAACCTCAGACCAACACAAGAAGCTGTTCTGCTGTTAAACACGGCGGTGTGCGGGATCCTTGCTGTGTTTTCGGTAAGTTAAGTGTGTGTTTGGGTTAGCGGAAGTGGCTACGGCCGCTTCACTCGCCGATCTCTACTGCGCAGACTCTGGCTCCAAATGAGGTCACTATCACAAGATGGCAGCGCCTAGCACAGGGCTGCTTTGGCATCACTTTTGTACAATGAGAGCAGATGGAGACGCGTCGTCCATCTAAATATACAGTCATTGGTTGTGACCAATCAGGAAGGTTGCAGTTTTTCTCCTGAGGACAGTTTTTACATCGTTTATAATGTTTGAGGAAGAATAAAGCTTGGCTCTGCTGGTTGTTTGTGTCCGTAGTTTATTCTCAGACTGCAGTCTTTAATGCTTGTATGTTTAATATGTTGGTTGGATGGAGGTTAAATGTGGTCAGCACCACAAATTAAATCATGTTTGTCTCCTTGTATTTGACTCATCCACATTTGTGCTGTCAAACTCTGTCAGCAGAGTCACTGCACGATGCATCAGAACACGTTATGATTTAACTGACGTTCAACAAACATTTATATATTTATTGAGCACTGTACGACATAAAATGTTTATCTTACATATTATATGACATATTTTGTATACAGTTTGAAACAACCATCCACTTAGTCAGAATAAAGTTCCTGTTACAGCGTCACAGAAACGTGTCCTGTGCAGCTTCACAGCAGCTAACTGCAGCCGTCATAATGAAGGCAGTTAATCCTCGTTAGCCTGTTAGAGACAGGAAACACAGGCACACACACAGACACACACACACACACACACACACACACACACACACACAGGACGGTGGCTGCTGTGAGTGGCCTCTGGCCCTGTTCACATTTGGTATTACGCATGTGTCCTCGGTGATCCGATCACAGGTGGACAGCTCTAAGCCTGCAGTTCACACCTGGCATTAACGAGCCCCTCGAATGCGTCTTCAGTGACCACTTGTGACCGGATCTCACTTTGCCGCTCTGAATGCTAATAAACAAGGAGGCTCCGAGGACACAGGGAGAGTGGGCGGGGCTTAATGTGGCCCAGGACACATGTGCGTTCACACTGCCAGATGTATGTGGATAAATGTGTCCCAGACCACCTGTGGCCTGAGTGATCGGATCTGAATGCGTCTTCAGTCCGTCCTGGGAGCGTTCACACCTGTAGTTAAGGCTGTCCAGGTGTGATCATGAAAACCACATGTTGATACCAGGTCTGAACAGCCTCTAAGTTTCATTCTTCTCTCTGTCATTCCATCACTCTCAGAGGAGTTCCCCTCTCTGTGTCCACGCTGGCTGCCTCTGAATGAGATGTGTGTGCGTGTATGTGTGTGTGTGTGTTAGCGGGGGGGGGGGGGGGGGGGGCAGCGATGTTGCAGTAAAAGGCTCTTTGTCAGCCTCCTGCTGTGTGACAGTGGGGCTATCCTCCCAGGACTCATCCTCGGCCCCCCCCTTTCATATGGAAACACCTCCTAATGGCTTTAACACTGCAGCAACCCAGCAACCAATGAGCTGCCCAACCCCCCCAAACACACACACACAAAAAAATGATCCCTCCCACCTCCTTCTCTCTAACCAACGCTGCCCAGGCAACCGCTTCTGCCCCACTGAACCTGCCCCGGCAACTGCTTTTGACTCTCGATCAGTTCAGGTTCATTTCTGACTGAATCACTGTGTGTGTGTGTGTGTGTGTGTGTGTGGTGGGGGGGTTGGGATGAACAGGGATGTGCATGTGGGAGGGGCACAGCTCACACACACACACATGCTTATACTGAAGCTGGTAGTGTGCTGCAGAGACAGTGAACGAGGACTCTTCTTCAGACAGCGCTCACTCTCTAAACGATACTGATAACATGCATCTCTCGTGTATAGTGTCTTTTTCTATGTGATGCTCACAGTGTATATTTATATTTACAGTGTTGAAGGCCTGTCTGCCACAACAATGCAACACTGTTCTTTCTTTGACAGATGGACACAGCCTGAACAGTTTGAAGACGGTTACACACACCTGCGGAAGTGTTTCAGTGTTTGTGGTTTGCATGTTTTAAACATTCACCTGAATAAGATCCAACAGAGATAAACACACTGAGATTATTCAGTCATATTTGTTGGATTCACTCACTGATGTGTTTTCATGTGTGTTCCCTCCTACAGGAAATAATGAGTGTGAAAACCTTTGTTTCCTGTAGTCTGGTCTGTTTTATGCTCTGTGATGGAAGCGTCGTTACTTTTGTAAATGAAAACACATAAATTCAAATAATAAATGTCTGGTCCTTTGAGCAGGATTCAGACATGTAGTCTAATGTTGTCCACGAGGAAACAAAAGAAAGAGAGAGTTTTACCTCGTCACTGACGCTGCTCTCTCTCTCTCTGCCTCCTAACACAATGATCAACATCTGACACCAACAGCAGGATTCACTTCATATTTCCTATTTGCCAAATTGTATGATTTGTTTTGCAGTTAGACTTTTTTACATTGTGAGTTTGCCAACAACAGACGTGTATGCCTTTTTCAATTAGCTACCATATCCCAGACCTGTTGACCTGACTGCAGCAATGGCTATTACATAAACAATATTTAAACGCACTGTACACGGACGCTGTGGGGAGAGAGAGAGAGAGCACACATAAGAACAGAAGTGCGGACAGAAGAGGAGAACTGGTTATTTGATGAAGCTGATGTAGCTCTGTGTAACTCTCAGGTTTATCAGTGAAGTGTTAAACTGAGTCTCCGTTAACAGACAGGCGGAGTGACAGAGTCAGACAGTGTCTGTGTTTCATTATCGCCACGGTGACGGAGCATACGAGTCTGTCCAGTCTTGATTCAAAGCTCTGCTTCAGTTCTCTACTTCTCTCATCTTAAAGCACCATGTCTACTTCCCCTGACTCCCGTATGTTCTCCCTGCTTCAGCACCCCTAAAAAGGGTCTAAAGTCGGCCATGATGACGACTCGTCAGATTCACTTCATGTGATTTATAGATCGTTCATTTAGCAGTCCAACATTATCCTTTGAATCTGAGCTTCTTCACCTGAACGTGATGTCAGAGCAAAGTTAGCAGCATGTTTGCTACGTAGCTACTAACACAACAACCTTTGATTGTAATGACTGAGGAGCTGTTTGGATGTGAAACACAGACAGCAGAAACAACATGAAGTTATTCATGTGATGGTCTGAGCCTGCACTCCCCCCTCGACTGATTGACAGCAGCATGAATATTCATCAGCACATCCACACAGTTTCTCACAGCTCAAGAGAAGTAAGATGGCCGCTGGCTGCTCACTTCATGTGGAAATGTGGGGCTGCTATTCATCTCCCTGCAGGAGCTTCAGAAAGAAGGAGGAGGAAGGGGAGACGGGGGGAGGCGGCTGAGAGAAAGTTGACAAGATTTAAGGATTTGCTCAGCTCCGGCTTTTGTCTCTGCCTGCTTTAGAGAGTGAATATACACGACTCTGCATCTCTGCATCACGTGCATGAGCAGTGAACGGTGAGAGTGTAAGAGAGAAGGGGTCAAGCTAAGCTAAGCTAACGATGCACATGCACGAAACACACTGTCACTCACTGAAGGGGAAAACACATGCTTGGAAGAAGATGGAGATTGATGCGTTCAGGGGACGTCTGACAGCTGAGACCCTGGGAATGTAACGCTAGTGGGGGGTGAGAGGGTGAGGGGGGTAATGAGTGTTTGACAGAGGCCTCTGAGCAGCAACAGAGCCCTGAGTGCGTCATCACTGTAACTGAAAGAAGACGGAACAGCTCACCTGAACCTGATTCAGTATACAGGATCAGGATGAAGAGGCACACAGGGAGGAGGAGGAGGAGGAGGAGGAGGAGTAGGAGGAAGAAGGGGAGGAGGAGAGATACAGGAGAGGTAGAGAGAAGAGAGGTGAGGAGAAAAGAGGAGGAGCAGGACACAGGAGGAGTAGGAGGAAGAGAAGGACGAGAAGGAGTGAGGGGAGAGAAGAGGAGGATGAAGAGGAAGAGGGAAGAGGAGGAGGACAAGAAAGGAGGAAGAGGAGAAAGGAGGAGGACAAGAAAGGAGGAGGAGGAGGAGGAGGAGGAGGAGGAGGAGTCAGTATCAGTGTAGTAGTGTTACATACTGAGGCCTCCTGAGCTCTGAGCTCAGTCTGTGTATTTTGTTTTTTCTGTCTGTTTCTGTTTGTTAAACTTGCAGGAACAAATCTTCCAGAATACTCTAACATCAAAATGGCTTCTTTTGGATCTGAGCATCGCCCCGAGAAGTCTGGAGATGCTTCACTCTGAGTCACACGGAGGTGAAATGTATCACCAGTGGTACTTTGATGAAATGTTGTAGGGGGCGCCCTCGAGCCATGTTGCTGCACACAATCCTCAGACCCACATCAAATGAAAACTTCCAGCACCTCTGATGTTATTGGATAAACTTCCAGTTTTTACAGTAATGATCAGTTTATATGATTCACCAGCCCGGGCCGCAGCAGTGTGACTTTCTTCTTTTAATAAAACCGGGAGCTTCCATCGTCAGCGTGACGTCCGGCCTGTAAACATGGGGCGCTCAGTGGACTCTGGGTTTGAGGGAGGAAGAGGGTTCAGAGAGGACTGAGGGTTGGGGGGTGGGGGGGTTAAAGTGGTGGATGGGGTCTGCCCCCCCCTTTTGTAATGATCGCTGCGGCAGGGTGACCCGGTCTCGGCTCCAGAGTCTCGGGACTGACGGCTGGCCGCAGCCAGACACACAGACCACTTTCCCATGGACCCGGCGCTTCCAGGCCCATCATTAACATTTAATATCCTATAATATAACCCCCCCACACCCAACCCCCCCACTCATCTCCAAAACAGCCTCCATCAGGGGGACGGAGGAGGGGGGATGCCCACTGTGCAAACAGGCATGATATTTGGAAGTGAGCGGTGCATATCTGCACAGGGCCCGTCATTACAGCGGCCACTAAGTACAGAGTCCTGTTAGCGGAGCGGCTCGAGGAGAATCACAGAGAAGCTTTCACTCAGAGTTTGGAAAGTTCAGGGTGGATACGCTGACGAGCTGGTGAGTTTCACTGTTACTCTGACAGGCAGACAGCAGGGCTGCTGCTCAGGGTTGATCACACTGTCCAGACTTCCACATGCAGACACACAGAAGGAAGAGGCCTGCAGACTGTTCCAGGTGAGTTTGTCCTTGAAGGTAATGTCCAGACTGTGATGTGTTTGATGTCATGGAGTTCCAGAGCTCCCACACTGTAAATCATACATGCAAACAGGTGACAGACCAACATAAAGGACTATACTTTACAGCCGGTGCAGAGCAGAGCACCTCCAGGAGAGGTGTAGCTGTCATTGGTTTCAGACCACAGCAGGAGTTGATTTCGTGCACGGCCAAGTTTAGGTAAATGTTCCTGCACAGCCTGTGCACCAGGGGTGTGTTGGTCCTAACATGAGGTGTGTTCAGGTGTGTGTTTGTATCTTAATGCAGCACAAAGTGACACCTGGTCTAAGTCCAAGGCTCAGTATGGGACACATTATTCAGACGGTGGATTGGCGACCTAACAACACACCTCCACTCTGCTTGTTACACACACAGATGCACAGCAGCACGTCCACCCCTCAGTTACCAGTGTTTTATCAGATACACGGTCAAAGGGAGATGAGCTTTTGTGTCCCCGTCTCTGGATATCTTAAGACTCCTTTCAGCATGAGGCTGTTCTGAGGACACACCCACCTCTAGCTCTCCCTCACTTGTGTAACCTCGGGGGGGGTTCCTGCTTAACAAGGAGATGACCTTCTGATTGGATTGATTCATGTTAGGCTCAAAACACATCCAAGAATAATTAATAGAGTAAACACAACCCCTTGTTCCTGACTTTGCATCAATCAATGTTGTGCAAAAGGGGGTCAGACACACCCTGAATGGTCATGTGAGCGTCAGACTGTTTAAATAGGGCCAAAGTGTCAGAGTAAGGTGTCAGGCTGAATGCAAACAGACTGATCGGCCTCACCTGAGCAGGTGAAGGATGAAGGACTGAACAGTTGTATCTGTCAGTAAAGCACAGTGTGTCAGAGTCAGCAGGATTAGAATCAGGAACGAGAGGAACACGTCCATCTGCAGGGTGTGCAACGTTCCTCTCTGTGTGTCAGTGTGACACTAATATAATCTGATGCAGTGATCAGTACAGGGTGTGGATGATGGTTGTGTCAGACATGGATGATGACATGTGATCAGACGTGTGTTTATGATCCAGGATACTTCTGTACATTAAAAGTTTTCATACCACAGTGCTTTATCTTATATACAGAGAGATCTTATAGAGAATCACAGTAACCTTTCTGTTCTGGCTATTTAAAATCAATACACTTTTCCTACAAAGTAATTTTCTGAAAAAAGTTACGATGATGTAATTTTGTTTACAAATTCAGGAATAAATGTTTATTTAAGTCACAAATTATGTGTAAAATACCCTTTATACAAGGACAGCAGGGCTGTGAGAAGCTGCAGTGTAAAAGTTAGTTTATTCAGTGAGAGACAAAATGAACTATAAACAACCACAGCAGTAATGAACTACATGTTCACGAACAGGGGAACACCGTCACACTCACACGCTCCACCGTTACACTCACACGCTCCACCGTCACACTCACACACTCCACCATCACACTCACACGCTCCACCGTCACACTCACACACTCCACCATCACACTCACACTCCACCGCCACACTCACACGCTCCACCGTCACACTCACACGCTCCACCGTCACACTCACACACTCCAACGTCACACTCACACGCTCCACCGTTACACTCACACGCTCCACCGTTACACTCACACACTCCAACGTCACACTCACACGCTCCACCGTTACACTCACACACTCCACCGTCACACTCACACGCTCCGCTATAGTGATAGACCTGATCAACGCCATGACAACAGAACACTTCATGGAGGCACGTAGGTTTAATCTGTGTTATCCACAGCAGAGACACAAATACAGTTTGATTGATTGGAGGTGGGGATTAAATTCCATCCATCCATTATCTATATCGCTTATCCCGTTCAGGGTCGCGGGGGGCTAGAGCCTATCCCAGCTGTCATTGGGCGAAGGGCGGGGTACACCCTGGACTGGTCGCCAGTCAATCACAGACTGAGACATAGAGACAGACAACCTTTCGCACTCATACCCACACCTATGGGCAATTTAGAGTCACCAATTAACCTTACAAGCATGTCTTTGGACCGTGGGAGGAAGACCCCGGAGGGAACCCACGCATGCACGAGGAGAACATGCAAACTCCGCACAGAAAGGCCCACCTTGCCCAAACTGGGGTTTGAGCCAGTGAACTTCCAGCTGTGAGGCAACAGCGCTAACCACTGCACCACCGTGCAGCCCCGGGGATTAAATTAAAAAAGGAAAATAAGTTACCAAAGGTGAAGTGAAATGTCGTCATATTTACAATATGTCTCGCCTCCTCTTGTATTGATCCACATGAATCATCAGTTTGATTGATTAAAATAAATGTTTCATCAGGTTTTAAATCTAAATCTTCTGTCATGTTGATCGCGTGCTTTCATGACCGCTGAGAGGTGCGTCACTTTAAATGTTGCGGCAGCAGGGATCTGTGCGTCATTATGTTCTCCTGTGCTTTGGTAAAGGATAGTCCAGTGTACCCTGAGCTAAAGGAGATCATAAAGGAAGCTCCTCTCCTCATCATTTACAGAGTGAAGCGCTCTGATCATGGCTGACACTGAAATACTTCCTGTTTCACTCGGTCAGGAACCTTCCTCACCAAAAATCACAATTCCACCGCAGCCTTGGAGTCCTCTCTGAGTTTGTGTGACTGTTTCCTGATGGGCTGGTTGTAAAGTAAACACATAAACACATGTAAGTTATGATTTCTACTTTCACTGTGACTTTAAGAAAACCACGTGATGCTGTTCAGATTCTTAGTCACAGTTTGTGATGTTCGGAGAGCCTTTGATGTCAGCTGGGTTCATTGCTTAGCTTTAACTCGTGCCAACTCATCACTAACTGAAACTCTTTCAGGTCCCAAACACGGTCCGTCCTCACTTTACTCCATGGACTGTCCCAGGTTAATTTAATGTTACTCTCAAACCGACACTCAGCTTCATTCTTCTCTGAAACGTATTTATCATTTTTATTTTAACCTTCTTCTTTCAGTTTCTCAGTGACTTGTCTCATGGTGTTGTTTTCACAGCGGGGTGTTTCAGCATTGTATTCAGAGCGATTACACGGAGGATAACGAGCCCTCTGTCTCTGAGCGTCTCTCCCTGCACCACCAAAGTTAGTTAAAACCTCCTTCAGGGGTTTACAGCTTCAGTCCTCTGGTCATGAAACATCTGCTGCATCGCTTTGTCATTGATCCTCCGCGGACAATATTTAGTCATCTGAGCCGTCTCCATGGCAACAGAGTCATCATCATCCCTGAAGTCATGGGAACAGACCGGTCCAAGTCCTGGTCTGGCTCTGAAGAGGGCCAGACTGACGGTGTGTGTTATTTGAGCTGTTAGAGATCTGTGTGTGTGTGTGTGTGTGTGTGTGTGTGTCTGTGTGTGTGCTGACTATTTGTCCTGTATTTCTCTCCACCCTGCACCTGTACTGAGGTCATCACCCGACCTTGAAAGCACACACACACACACACACACACACACACACACACACACACACACACACACACACACACACACACACAAGGCTGTTCAGATCCACAGATACCACAATGTTCTGTATAATAATAATAATAATAATCATAATCACTTTATATAGCACCTTTAAAAACAAGAGTTTACAAAAACACAAAAATCAGTAAACAAACAAACAACATGGCCGACACAGCGAGACAGCTTGAAGGAACAGTCAGTATGAAGTTAGACCAGGAGGACAGAAGATGTGAAGACACGGCAGAAAAGTGAAATAGAAACAGAAATAAAAGCAATAAAATGAAATCAAAATACAATTTAGAATGACTATAAAAAGTAGGGATGCACCGATCGATTGGACAGCGATCAAAATCGTCCGATATAGGCTCTAATTAGGGGATCATTGATCAGCCAATCACCTTTCAAAGTGCCGATCACTCCAGCTGATCGTGGGGAGAAAAAAAATGGGCCGCAGCACACCGAGCAGATTCCTGTTTTTTCCACAGTGACGGTGAAGACAGATAAAAGGTGCGTGTTTGCCTCATGACTCTGCTGTATTCAGTGTTTGAACCTGATTAACTCTCTTTGTTAGGGAGTGGAGGAGACCTCTGTGCTAAAAGCTGGTTAGTGATGCACACTGGAGGAGACTAAAACAAGCTGAGCTAATGTTAGCAACATCTCGGCTCGGTTCAGTGCTTTATGTTTAATTCATTGATTTATCATTCTCTGACTGTGGAAGTCACCGTCTACAGATATCCTGTTTGTGCACAGAGACAGAAGGGGACGGTCAACAGCGTGTTTTTGCAGATCAATACTTGAGGTTGTCTTTTTTCCTTCATTCTTATAATCATGATGGTAAGACTGTGTGTTGTTACTGACATAAGTTACCTGATGATGCACACCTGCAGTCTGGCTCTGATATAAAATGTGAACAGCTTAAGAGAAGAATCAAATGTTTCCTTCATGTTAATAAAATATATTCTTAAGTTTAACTTTTCGTTTTCAGGCTCAAACTTTCTGCATTTCAAACTCGTTACTGATCAGTGAAAAAAGACTGTTGTGATCATATATCACTTCCAGCGCGCCCACCTTTAACTCACACAAAGAAGTCAGTGTGGACACTCGAGGAGGTGGACCCCCCCTAAGGCTGCAGGCTGGGGGTCAGGCTCCGTCATATACGAGGTCACAGCTGCTAAAACATAGCAAACAAAATTAGACGTGTTTGTTTTTGAAGAAAATCTGTATGAGCCACGGCCAAATAAACTTCATTCAAACCCCCCGGACCTCCTGAGGACTCCCCCCGACCCTCAATCAGCCTGCAGCCCTGGTCAGCACATTACAGCCCCGCTCTGAGGCCTCTGAAGTCTGGCCTGTGTCAGAGCTGATCGCCCTGTCTTACATAAGTCTAACCCCCCATCCCATCGCTTTCATCAGCACAAGCATGACTGCACTCCCCCCACCATTTTCTCTGACGACACACTTTTCACACGCCATCGTATAAATAAAGGAACTCTCGATTTTTGATTGATGAGCAATAAACTAGACAAGCAGTGAAATGTGACCATACAAACTAAAAACAACATGTTACCAATGGTCATCGTCACGGAACAGCTAGCATTAGCATTCATCCACTTACAAGTTAAAATAGCCATAAGCTAGAAGGTAGCTGTACGCTAATATTAATCTTGTGGTGTTGTTTACACCATGTTAGCTAGCAGGTCGTTAAATGCTAACATTAGCTGTTGTCTAGCTGTAGCTAATGGGTCCTCTGACGTGCTAAAATCTGATGTTTTTGGCTAGCTACAGTATGTTGTTAGCATTTCAGGTTTGTAGCACTATGAAATTATTAATGTGAAAGCTGACCAGCGATCATACCTCATGTGAAGACGTCCTTACAGTCGTACATTTAGCTGTTGCTTTCTCACTCCTTCATTACATCAAAAAAACTTTGACTCTAATTTCAGACGATGTGTCTCTAAGTTGTTCTTAAAACTCTCGACTTGAAATTTAAATACAATCAAACATGTTTAACTCAACTTCATTTATTTAAAGCACCTGTGACACAGACATGCAGGGAACAAGGAAACAGAACAAGAACTGATAATGGTAATATAATTAATATAATATATGTCCCGTTTTCAAGCTCCGTGTCCCGACAGATATCTATAAAACAAGAATATGTCCGGGATTTGATCAACTGAAATAGTAAAACAATGTGCTTGAAACGCTGATTTGTCTGTGTATGTCAATCAGTGTCGTTGCTAAGGCTGTTGCTGTTTTAAACAATAGAAAAACATCACTAATGCACCGCTGGTCAAAGTTCAATACTGATTTGTTTGTACATGTGTCAATCAATGTGGTTGTGCGTCTGTTGCTTAGTTTGCCCTGCTTATCATACTGACAGGACCTGCTGCGTAATGTCAGGTAGGCGAGCTGCCATTTTTCTGTTTCATATTTCTGTTTAAGTTAACTTGGCTTCAAGATATTTCCAGGCAGACCTTGTTTCAGTTAAAACAAAGCTGACAAAGAATGGGTCACTGCAGGTCACCCATGTGGAAATAAATAAATGAATACGTTCTATTAAACCATCGGTGTTATAGAATTACATTTTTTAAAGAAGGTTTCGGTTGATCGTGGGAAAGGCACTTTCCATGGTGCTTAAAGGTGCACTGATTGTACCATGAGCTCATACATGTGGCTTTACGGTAAAATCATAGTGTCCCTATTTGGAGGTTTGAAAATGTGGTCACCCTGCTCATTGCTCTGTGGACAAAAGCTGCTTCTGTTTCTGCGGTTGTTTGTTTTCCTTCTTGTAAATCTCCACCAGGAGCATGATGGGAAATAACCTCAACAGAAAGCTAGATATAGTCTGTATAAGTGAGCGTGAAAGATACCCAGACTTTGTGAAGTCTGACAGTGACTGAAGCGCCTTTAGATGTCACAGCACAGACTCGTATGGAACAGGTGAGCTGACGGCATGTTTGACTGAATGCTTTATGACTGTTTAGCTTGTGTACTCGCTAACTTACTAGCTATCAGATGAGCCAGTCTGCTCACTGACTGAAATACCTTCACTTCTGACTGCTTGACTGATTGAACAGTTTCCAGATTATTAACTAGTTTGGTTATACTGGGAACGTAACGAGCTGTCTGAGCGCCTGACGAGCGCTGACCTCATAACATCAAGGCTCCGCACTCATTTAGTCTCATTAGGACCAAGACTGCAGAACAGACAGCTCCCTGTGGGGCGTGTGTGTGTGTGTGTGTGTGTGTGTGTGTGTGTGTGTGTGTCCTGTCTGTCAGTGAAGCACAGATGTCCAGCGGATTACATCACACTGACCGCACCCTGATCTCCTCCTCACCCCTTCCTCACATTCTCCCACACACACAATGACTTCAGATTTCACACCTCACTCCATCTTCATCAGGCTGTGGGACTACATGTACCATGATGCACTGGAATGTGTGTAGAGACGGAGGTCCTCATTCTTTATTTGAGCAGGCAGCTCATTCCTGTCCTCGGGGAGAGATGGGGTAGGGGGTGATGGAGGGTGAACACAGGGGGGAGGTTGATGATTAGGATCACATTAAGTTTTCAGAGGTTAAAACATGATGCATCGTTTCCAAGAGGAAGTAAAGACTCCTTCAGTCTGCCTCTCCTCCCCATGATATCCATCTTAACAGCCACTGTGAGCTACGTCCTCCTCCCTCCTCATCAGTGCTTGGAGCTCCCAGCAGGCCTGAGGGGAGGGAGGAGCAGGTCTTGGAGGACTTGGATGAGGAGGAGGAGGAGAAGGAGGCCCACAACGCTGCAGATGGTCCCAGAGCAGAGCTAAGAGGTCGTCCGGTTACATGTCGCTCTGTTTGTTGTCATGTAGCGAGGTGATGTCATGATGACAGTGTGGAGACGCTGGAACGAGCTCAGAGGGAAGTTTACGAGTCGTTCTCTCCTTGTTTGACACATAAACAGAAACCACTTCCTCCTCCAGGTCGCAGCTCTTTCACAGTGATCTCATCACATTCTGAAACTGATCAAAGGATTCAGAAAAAGGTCACATGATCCAGTTTTATCATCTAGTCTGTGGTTTGATCTGACGTTCAGTTTCACAAGCAAACAAATCCACAGGAGCAGGCGGAGGTCACTATCCCAGCAGTCATTGGGCGAGAGGCGGGGTTACACCTGGACAGGTCACCTGTCAATCACAGGGCTGACACATAGAGACAGACAACCTTTCACGCTCACATTCACACCTACACGGTCAGAGTCACCAGTGAACCTAACGAGCATGTCTTTGGACTGTGGGAGGAAGCCGGAGTACCCGGAGGGAACCCAAGCATGCACGGGTAGAACATGCAGACTCCACACAGAAAGGCCCACTACGTCTGAACAGGGATTCAAACCAAGAACCTTCTGGCTAACCACTGCACCAACGTGCCGTCCACGTACAAACTTTTTTAGCATAAATAAAGTTTCAACCCTAAAGTTTGATGAGGTGTTCTCCACATTTGTTTCAGCTGCAGACCTTTGCAGATATGGCGGCCATCTTGTTTTTACATGGCAAAACAAAAAAGTGTGGACAAACGAGGACAGCAGGTCAAAGTGAAGCAGAATAAAGTCTCAAGCAAAGATCAATGTGATGTCCTCACATGAGGACGCAGGGCGGACACACTGATGTCTCTTTTCCTCTTCTGTTCTCAGACAGAAATGTTCTGATTGGTTAAAAACAGAGATCACTTAGCTGATGACAAACAGTGAGACACATGTACGTGTGATGACGTCTTGTTTGGACATGTAATGTCAAATCTGTTTCCTGTAGAGAGCTGATGGATGAGTGACGGCTGACCTTTCAGCACAAAGAGGAGACCTTTTCCCATGACACGTAACATCAGATGTGTCCCTGCGTACAGTGGATGATTGACGGATGTTAAATCAGCGTGACGTCCTTTTGAACCACAGAATCAGTCCTGTGAACGTCCTCTGACACAGAGTGAGGACGAGCTGGTCCCACTTCCTGTCGTCCTCCGTCCTCTTCTCTGACCTCCGGACTCGAACAGCCGAACAAACTCTCCCTCTCTTTCTCCCTCCTCTTCCTCACATTCTGACACAATACGGTCACGTCCGGCTGATGAATTGGCGGCTCTGTTCGGCCGTGAATGGACGGAACGACAGAGCGTGAATGGAGCATGAACAGAGTGGTTTATGTGCCGAGTCGCAGCGATGAAATAAACGGCTGTAATGGACGGGTGCAGATGGAAGACAGAGGAGGTCAGGCAGAGTGGGGCCTGAAAGATGAAGACAATAACTGCTCTGCTCCCCGCCAGGGGCTTCTGGGAGGAGGTCAGAGGTCGCCGTGCTCGGGTGAGATTCATATCCGAAGTCCTGTTGGCCCTTAAACTCTGAACACTGGTACCAGCCTTTACAGCTGCAGATGTCCTCTCTCACAACCCCTGCATTCCCCTCTACTCCGCTCCTTGTGATGCTCTCCCTCTCCCTCTCTGCCTCTCCCTCTCTCTCTCCCCCTCTCTCTCTGCAGCTTCGTGTTTTTACTATATTTCTGTGTCTCTTTCTGTCAGTCTGGTGTCACTCGGGGCTGCAGCTGAACCAGCTCTCCATCTCTGCAGTGATAACGTCTGTCTGTTCTCTCACGGTGAGTCCTCACATGTGTAACTTCAGACTCTGCTGTCCCTCTGAACAAATGCACCATCATCACAGTATCTGTTCTCTCTTCAGGATCAGTATTATTGATCAGGGCCTGGACTCTGGGTTAACACTGCTCTCCATGTTCAGACACAAATAGACATACACTCAACACAAGGACAACAAGCTGAGCAAGATAACATGAATACTCTGTAAGCCTACAGATAATATATATGTCAAAATAAAGATAACAGCTGTAGACACTGAGACAGTAGAGCCTGAGGGGAGGTGACACAGGAGGCGTGCATTCAGCACAGGTTCATTATTAAAGATGGATCACTTCATTTCCTCTGGTTCTGAATCTCACAGCGCCTCACCTGTTTTACAGCACCTGGTGCTGATGTGTTCTTCTTCTCTTGTTTTTTAATGGCGGTTAGCAAACAGCTTTCAGAGAACAGAACGATAAAAAACTAATATGTTTAAGATAACATTCACATGGACATTTAGATTATTTATAAATAAATTAATATTCCAAATTCACGACCCATCACTATTAAATATGTAACAGGTATGTTTTTATGTTTCCTCTCATCGCTCGTCCTCCACTCTGCTGATCCGGAACTGATCGGCTGCAGGAGCCCCATTTGTCAACAGAGCTGTCAATCATCATTTTGACAGCATCAAATAACTAATTAAAAGTAAACATGTGAGAAAAATAAACACTTGGACATAAATCATCATGATAAGAACTAACTATAATGACAGAAACCATGTTTGAGAAAAATGTATTTGAAGTGTATTTAGATTTTATAGTTTGACTCATGTCCCACCTGTTAACATGGAGGAGGCGGGCTTTATGAGCTATACTGCAGCCAGTCAGCAGGGGGCGATAGAGAGGTTTTGGACTCAATTTTAGGGAGCTGTCATGTCGGCCATCTTTTTATACAGCCTGTGGTTGAAACACAGGAGGTACTGTAGACAGGTTAGTCAGTGGTCTGTTATCAGTGCAGCCAGAGCACATTTTAAGGAGCTTCTTTGAAGGGGCAGGTCTCCCCTGTTAAAGCTCCTGTCAGTCACAGCTGGTGTTCTCTTTAATCGATAGAAGCAATAATATTTGAAATTGGCGCCATAGCTGTGAGAAAGTCGTGCAAACAGCTTGTGGTTTCATCCATTCTACATTCCTACAACACCCAGCATGCATTGTGCCCCTCCCTCTGAAAGGAACGGCCCAGCGAGAGACGCTGGAGTGAAATACTACTGTTTCACTGCAGGCGACGGCTCAGAGCGGGACAGAATCAGAAATACGTCGAGAATATAAAATCAATGAATGACTCAGTTATTAATGTGTGATGTCTGGGAGGGAGAACGGGAGAGCAGGCAGTGTTCCAAAGCACCTCACAGAACAAATGATTACATTTTATGGTGTCTTTTTTTCAACTAAACACGGCAGACATCGGAGGCGGTGTCTTAGATTGAGGAAGTGTAGTTTAGAGAACTGGCCCTTTAAACCAAGTTAGTGTGTCTGTGTCTGTGTTACACCCCTTTCCCACCAAATTTAGTGAGTTGATGCAGGTTTTTCAGACCCGGGAAGATTGTCTCTTCTCCCATTGCCAGTGAAGTATCCTCCTGTCGGTCTCTTTTCTGCTGCGTCACTGTCTGACGTCACAAACGTACCGGAGACAGGGTTAGTAACCAGTAAAGATGTTACAGTGGTTAGGTCTTTATTGTATCTATTCTATATCTATTGTATCTCATTCAGTCTGTGTATCAAACTTGGCGCCGACAAATCTGGAACGACGTTCAAGCACTGCTCGGACGGAGACGGGCGGAGTTTGTAGCTGAGATGACGAGGAGTCGCAGAAGTTACCGACGGAGCATAGCATCGCGCCAGGAAGGGGGCGGAGATTAACGTGTCGACACAGGTTTTGTGTTCCCGGGTCTACTGCAGAGTCATGTGACTCGGGTCTGAATGCTGATTGGAGCCTTTCCCACTAAGCTAAAAAGCCAGGTGTTAGCAGGTGTGTTTTTGACCAGTGGGAAAGTTCTTTGTTGAGTTGTTCTCGCTGACACACCTGCACGCTCTCCGCTCCGTCTGTTGCTCCTGTGGATGTTTATTCACTAACAGATGATTGGAATCACTGCCCCCCCGTGCTCCTTGTCTCTGGAACACCCTTCCTTTCAGGTTAATGACGTTCACATGTTTATGTCCTGACGTATTAATGATCTTAATGTGTTTGTTGAAACAGTCTGTGGGTCCAGTGTTTGTCTTTGACCCTTACAGTGCGTTTGTAGTCAGACGGCGATTCTGCTCATTAAATAAAGTTGATGAATTGATTTCAGCATCTAAACTCTCATTTGGGTCCACATGACATTATAAGAAAGACCTGGCTCATTATATGTGTGCATGTGACTGCTGTTACCCCCCCCAGCTGCAGCAGGTTTATACCGTCTCTGCAATCGGAGCCATTAGACGGAGGGCCGTGTCTGCAGCGTGCCAGTCAGGCGGAACAGGGGAGTAAGCTGGGGCCTGAGCCTGTCTGACTAACACACAGGGGGACTGGTGAGTTACAGTCAGGGTGTTTGGGGGAGGTCTGTGTTGGGTTAAGAGCTGCAGTCATGGAGGGAGGGGTCGTAAAACGTGAGTATGGAAACCTTTACGTTCAGTATGGACTTACACCAGGAGTCTGTGGGAAATTATGTCAGAGTCACAGCGGATCACAGCAGGACGTTTATCAGCATGCACACAAGAATGAATGAGAGTCCATCATGGAGGAGATGCACACCACACCACCATCAGTCAGAGCACGAGACTCAGCCGCTGTGTTCTCTCTCATATACATATACGATATATAGCGTATATCCTGTATATACATTACACTTTCACATAGAACGAGTTAGGACGCCTTCTTTACTGTCTGAGTAATCATCATCGTCTCCTCTGGTGACCTGGGTGGATCCTCTCACAGCCACTGACCTCTTCTCGTGCTGCAGCCCGTCCAGTCCTTCATATCGTCCTGTCAGGATCTTCTCTGTCTGCCTCTGAGTCTTGTCCCTTCTACCTCTTCATTTGTCTCTCTACAGGTAGATCTAACAGTCTGTCACACGGAGGGAAAAGCTCCAACAGGCCAGATAGTCTGCAGGTTTACACGCCTACGTCGCACTGCAGAGCATAGTTTGAGCGGCTGTAAAGAGACGGAGAAAGTGACCTCCCGTCATCCTCCAAAGATGAGGAACCTGTTGACATCAGTTTGATGAAGGTTAGATGCAGCTCAGCTCGCAGCCTTCTCATCAGAAATCCTGAGTGTCAGAAGACCATTAGAAGAAACATTGATTATAACCTGAAACTTTGTTTTGGAGAGGAGGAGAGCTCTGTGGACTCCAGGTTTCAGTCCTCTTTCCTGTAGAGAAAGTAAACATCTTCATCATGTCTTAAAGAACCTTCATCCTACAGTCTGGATCAGTGGTTCCCAACCTCGCTTCCTTGGAGCCCCCCTGCTTGTTTCTAAGAAAGGCTGAGCCAGTCCAGCCCGCACACACGTACACCAAAACAATAAAGTGATTCAATCCAAATCTTTCACCAATCAGCCGATAGTTCTCAGAGCTATGGCCTACAGAGTAACTTCTGTGTTTGAATGAGGACCAAAATATATTTTTTAATAGCTAAACAGACTTTTGATGATCAAGTAAGAGCTTCTTTAATGATTTTATTTAACGTGTGATTCTAATCTTGACAATCTCAGTGCAGACAAAGCCTTGCACACCCCCAGCGATCTTTGGTGCCCCCCTAAGGGGGGCCCGGACCCCAGGTTGGGAACCACTGGTTTATATAATCCAAGTTTAAGGCCTTTGTAATCAGAATACTCTCACACTCACAGCACCATCAAACTGTATACGTCGTTCATAAATACATGTGCAAAAATTATTTCGAAGCAATTGATCCTTCGCTAAGCTTTCGCTCCAGCAGGTAATTATTTAGGCGTTTTCAACTCTTACAGTGAGAGGTGTTCAGAGGGGAATAACAGGAAATGTTCCCAAACATCAGAGAGAAGTCGAGACAGGACAACAACACGCAGGTGAAAGCTTCATCCAGAATATAATGTGTCAGCAGAGTGAATGAAGAGGACATGAAGCTCACCGGTCCCGATGCAAGCGTCACACACCCCACGACAGACAGTTCATGTTAAAGATCAAAGGTCATACAGGAACAGCAATGTTCTCACACAGCAGATGAGTCAATACATTGTTTTATTTTAAGCTAATGTTTAGTTATGACTCCCTGTAACTTTCATTATCTAACATGTTTTAGCCCACTGCTAGCAAACTAAATGATCCCACTTCTTCACTTTGTTCAAAGTCAAGATATCGCTTGCACATCGTGGACTTGATCCAAACACTGGATCTGGATTAACTTATTAACATTCGAACACCTTTGTTTGCTAACATGCTAACCTAAGTTAGTTAGCGTCTTAACTTGGAGCAAACGAAGGAGTTTTTGTTGAACTTTGATGGATTAAGCTGCGAGTGAGGTCTTCCATAGTTTATAATCCATGTCGACGTCTCTCCTCTGAACTTTGGGAATATGCTGTTGGAGATTCCTCATGCACACCATTTCAGCATTTCATCTATCTCCTGAAAGCCTGACCGGCCTCCCGCGCCTAGTTACGGTTGTTAACGTAGGATTGGACAGTGGCCGTCCGAGGGAGGGGCTTAGAGAAGGATCAGATGTTCGCAGTTTTGCACATCCTGAGCTTTTAACGTCCACGATCCACCACGAGCACGACCTCTCTCAATGTGTCCTCAGATTTTCTTTAACAGTTCCTTTTCAAGATGGCGGCGTGTGAGGGGGCAGCCTGTAAAACCCAGTTTATCTGTGGACATACCAGCAGACATCAGACAGGACAGCCTGATGAGAGTGTGTGTGTGTGTGTGTGTGTGTGTGTGAACTCTGCAGCTCTGTGACCCAGACCAGGACCTCAGGGATCCTGATGGAGGATCATTGCTGGTGTAACCGAGACAGACTGACAGCTGCTGTCTGTCTGCTGCCTGTCAGCAGCTCATGTACCAACACCGCATACACACACCACACACACACACACACACACACACACACACACACACACCATGCTCACACACTGCAGTCACACCACGTCCACACACCGTGTATATATATATATATATGTATCTGTGTATATATATAAGCTTACATTCAGAGTGAACCAGTCTGATCTATATTTAAGAGTGGTGTGTGTGTGTGTGTGTGTGTGTGTGTGTGATAAATGTTCCTGTGATGTAGCAGGAGACAGTCTGAGTCCTCTGTGAGAGATCTGCTGTTTGTAGTTGCAGGACGACATCCTCAAACACACACCTTCATTACAGGTATAAAAAGTGCACCGAGAGACAACAGAGAAAACTGATCCAGACTGCAGAGTCGTCTCAGAAGTTTGATATTCACTGATCAGCCATAACATGACCACTGGCCATACAGTGGACACGTGAGCATCAGAACTGGACCACGGAGCGATGGAAGAAGGCGGCCTGGTCTGATGAATCACAAGGCTCTCTTCACTCAGGAAGGAATAAATACACAATCAAACCATGCTGTGGAGCTCTCTGTATCACATGTGACACCAGTAAAACCAGTAAACCAGTCCTCCTCCTCCTCAGCAGCTCTGTCAGGAGTCTGGGGGGGGGGGGGGGGGGCACTAACCTCTCAGTCTAATCTTCATGTCGCTGCTCCGTCAGCCTCAGCTCCACCCGTCCTCCGCTCAGGGCACAGGGCAGAGCCGGGGTCAGAGGTCGAGGGTCGGGCCAGCTCCTTGGTTCCGGACAATAGTGGAAGCTCCACCTGGAGTAAATCAGTGGCCGGCTCGGACGATTGGCCGTGACAGCCGCCATTAGAAACACTAAGGACACCAGGGTTTGTGGGTAAATCTGAGGGGAGATCCACGCACATGTGCACACACACATCCGGAGGGCCACAACTCACTGCTGCCCCAGTGTCACCCCTGACTCACCCCCAAATCACCCCCCACCCCATGTGTGTGATTAACTGCTGGAAGTGGAGAAGGTGAGAGGTCTCCAGTGTGTGTGTGTGTGTGTGTGTGTGTGTGTGAAGGGGGAGACTTGTTGTTTGTTGGTTCAGACTCTCCTCTCCATGTATCTCTCTGTGCTTCTCTTCGCACGTTTGGACAGACACTTTAACCTACAGTGGCTGACAAGGACAAACACTTACAAAACTGCTGCAAATTCAGAAACAAAAGTACGAATCCAACAAGTGAATGTGCTGCACATGAAAATCCAACATGATATTTGTGGAACATAAAAACACAAACCAACCTGGGCCCCGTTCTTATTGTGAGCTCTGAATATCTAATGGGTACAAGTACAGTTGCTGCAGTAGATTTACAAACATCAGTGTTTTTATGAATGGCGTCTGGTGTGTTTGCAGAGAGCGATGTAACGTCTGTTTGTGGTTAAACAAATCATCTTCCTCTGTAACAAAAAGGTCTATCTCTGTAGGGATCCTTTCTGTAATGTTGTCACACACTTAGAATAACAATCTGAGCCTGTCAGTGGAAACAACAAGAACTTTTAGTGGACGACCTTTGACCCATCAAGGATTATGTTGCAGCCATTACAGCCTGTTTCACTGCTGCAACAAGACTTGGACCAAAAGGTCCTGAATGAGTGGAAGCTTTGGTTTATTTGTGAGGTTTCTGATTTAAATAATGTGACTGAAGCCACTGAGCTGATTAAAAGTTGTGTTTGTCCTTCTGGTTTCTTGTTTTCACCAGTTGTAAGTATTTACTGGTTCCACTGCTTCCTTCTGTGGGACGTTTGATTTGCAGCTCTTTAATTGAAGGCTTTAGTGCAGTAAAGCTGCAGAGTCTGAGGGTGTGTAGAGCTTCGATATGCACTGTGTGTCTGAATGGATCTGCCTCTGTGGTGGAGGCTGTGAGGGCTGAGCGGGGCAGATAGAGGGGGGCAGGCATGACTGTGTTTTGGATACTGAGACATGATTATAACCACAGTGGTCTCTCTGGCTCCAGCTGAACCTCAGGGTGATGGTCAGCATGGGCCACCGCTGGGCTCAGCTCTGTGTGTGTGTGTGTGTGTGTGTATGTGTGTGTGTGTGTGAACATGTTTGGTTTATAGACACAGAGGTGGGTGAGACGTGGGTGAGACGGGAATAAGAGCTGAGTAGAAGGAAACATGTGATACGTGCTCGTTGAGTGTGAATGCATGTTGTGCAGTGTGAGTTGTTGTGATTGTGCAGCAGATGTTGGTGCAGACAGATTGTCGGGTTCACTGCTCTCTGGGATAGACGCTCATTATTGTAATTATTTTTCTTTGTGGTATTTCCCTTTATGTGATGGAAACAGAACCAAACAGGAAATGTGAGGTGAACAGCCTCATTATTACTTCTCGGGTCCTGGCATGTTGGCATGTTGGCATGTTGGCATTTTGGCAATTTGGCATTTTGGCAGTTCCCATGTTGTTTTGGAGTGACTATATTTTGGACAAGAGTGGAGTGAGTGGAGAGAGGGGTTAGCAAGTTATCAGCTAAAGCTCGCTCAAATGGGATGCTAACTTTAGCTAGCTTAAACAGGCTTCGAAAACAATGCATCAGGTGAAAATGTAAAACCTTTATCAGTTGTGTATTACTGTAAAATGATTGCAGAGGAATAAAACAATGAATAAAATATCATTAAATGTAAAGAACAAGTAGTTCAAAGTTGTATTTTGGTACAGTGCGCATTGTGCTTATCTACCTTCATCCTCAGAGGTCCATCCATCCATCCATTCGTTCCTTCATCTGTCCATTTTCTGCCTTTTATCCAGGGTTGAATCGTGCTGCTAGCAGGCTAAGCAAGTTATCCCACATGTCCCTCAACACAGCAACGTTCCCAGCTCCACCTGGGGGGATTCCGGGGATGTACCCAGGCGGGATTAACAATCCCTCCAGCGAGCTCTGGGTCTGCCACGCGGTCTCCTCCCAGTTGTCCGGAAAACCTCCGCAGGGAGGCGCCCAGGAGGCAGCCTCAGATGCTGAACCACCTTTCGAAGGAGTAGCCGCTCTACTCAGATCTCCCTCTGGATCTCCGAGCTCCTTACCCTCTCTCTAAGGCTGCGCCCAGACACCCTGCAGAGGAAACTCATTTCGGCTGCTTGTATCTGCGACCTCATTCTTTCAGTCACTCCCCAAAGCTCATGATCACAGGTGAGGGTTGGAACGTAGATCAGCAGGTAAATGGAGAGCTCACCTTCAGGCTCAGGTCCCTCATCACCTCGATGGTACAACACCTGCATTACTGCTGACACAGCACCGTGACCCGTCTGTCAGTCTCAACATCCAAGACCCCAGGAGACTTGACCTCCTTCACTCCCCACCTGAAACAGTTGATGGGTAGAAGAAGAAAATGTAGTTTTTGTTCACAGTGACTGGATTAATGTAAGTGTAGCCTTTGTGTTAGTTTCTGTATAAACATACGTGTGACAGTGACTCTGTATGCATACTTGTGCATCCAAATGTCAGTGTGTATTTGTTTTGTCTCTGTGTCTGTGTGCATCTGAGGCATGTACGGCAGGACCACAGTTATTGACGGGGGAGGGACGGTGGGTTTGGTTGGTGGATGGATGTTAGTGGTGGGGAATCCACTGGGGCTGTTTGGTGGATGGTGGTCAGAGGTTTTTGCAGCCCCCCCCCCCCAGGCCTCAGAGACCCTGTCATTAGGGTGACAGTCAGGTCCTGCTTAGCCCCAATCGTCCGTGTTAATAACAGTTTTAATAACCCGGCTCATGTCATATTTCACTGCTGTGTGAGCTCCATGTCACGCTACGAGCTTGCCACGGAAAAACAGCCTCACTGCTGCAGAGCGGGATGACTCGCTGAACTCTGTTTGTGTGTGTGTGTGTGTGTGTGTGTGTGCACACCTGAGTGTGTCTGTGTTTGTGCAGTAGATTAGCTCAGTAGCTGTGTGTTAATCTGTGAGTGTGTGTAACATGGTTTATAGAGCTCTTCCTGTTTGGAGCAGCTGTCGGGTGGATGTAAACACAAACATGATGGTTACACTCCGACATGCTCAGACACATTCAGGACTGTCACCAGGTTCATCTGAGAAAGGTCACACTGAACTTCAGCCAGAGTCAAAGCAGCTTCACATTTCTCAAGTATTCAAAGTATGTTTCAGACGGACGATCAAATGACCAGAGGAATGAAGAGTCAGAGAGTGGTTTCACATAGAGGGACTGGATGTGTTTGTGCTGTTCAGTCGTAGCTTCAGATATCTGATGAATGCATGATAATGCCAGAGACGGTTCCTCAGATTAACATCCAGCACTATTGTTCAGTGCCAACTGAAAGTCTTTTACTCTAAAGGTGTTCAGACGAAAGGCAAAGGCAAGATTCACCCCTCAAGATATGTCGTCAAAATAAACACGATTCCTCTGATGGACACCAACTAGCAGCGTTCTGCTTCAGCTGTGTAGCGCCTGTCCATCTGTCTCCGCTGAGTGGCAGTTTCACTGTATCTAGCAAGTCACAGGTGGGCTGAGATCTGTCTTACTACAGCGCTATGAAGCCAAAATAAACAGATGTTACTGAGATTTAATGACAATAAACAGGCTGAAAGGATGCTGAAATAACTACATCAGGATGAAGGTTTGTCTGAGTCTGAGTTCATGTTTTGTCAGGTCTGTCTGCAAGACGACAAGAACACTAAAATGCCCGTTTTTTGAATGGAGTTTGGTTTGAATGTTTCTGACGCATCCACGGAAGTCGGGGGGATCTGTATTCGCCCACTGGTGTGCGTGACAGAGCATGACGGGAGTTTGTCGCTTGAATTACAATATTTTAACTCGTTCAAAATGTCTTTGTCAAGTTGTCGGCGTCAGCATATTTGTGTCTTGCCATTGACTTTGAATTTGATGTTGATGCTAAAAAAATTAGCTTTGGTCAGAACACTCTCCATCACGGTGCATCACTTTAGTGATAAGGGTAGGAGGGGTTGGAGATTCACTTGCCCCTTTCACACCGCCCGTTCAAGGCGGGATTATTACCCCTCTGTGACGTTCCGTCTTCTCTGTAAGACACACGGAGGCTGAATGGTGGGGCGAAGTCGTTCCTTCTCTGAGCCGGCATCAGAGGTAGTAACAGAGGCGATGTCTGTGTAACAGCGGAGCTGGCAGGGTGCAACAGCACCGTACGTGATTCTGAAGCACGCGCTGTTTGTTTACACCTCACACCTGTGGAGCCCTGCACACGTTAAACTGACACTACAAGGGGAACCTACTGAGTCACATGTTGATTGTAGGGCTGCTGACCAAGCTAGAGACTCACATCGTCACACGACAGAGCTGTTTGTTTAAAAGAAGACCAAGATCTATAACTTTAAAGTGTTTTACTCTTTAACGTTAAGCGTAGTTAAACACGACCTTCCTGTTTGTGTCCCCCGTCCTCAGCTCCACACAGACACCACCTGATGGCATGTATGTATTAACCTCTGTTAGCATTGCTGCTTCAGCTCTGTCTCTGGTCCTGTCTCACCCCAGCAGAGAGTGAGACAGTCTGTGTGAGTGAAACCTAACCCTCCGTCAGCCTTCAGCCTCTGCCAGCGCTGTGAGAGATAAAGACTCAGGGGGAATCCGGGCCTGGGAATCCAGCGAGCGTCGGCTTTCATTGGGCAGCCACATCACAGAGGAGGCCTTGAGCAGGTCTGAGCCCACCGGGGAGAGCTGGAGACGGACCCGCCGAGAGAGACGGACGGCTGGAGAGCATCAGGACGAGCCCACGAGCTCTTTCATTCACTGCCAGCCTGAGAGTGTTTCCAACTGACTCACAGACGAACACAAGGAGGGACGGGAAAGACTGTCTGCTCTTCAGAAAGATCGCACACTGGGGTTTGACTCTGTGGTATTTTACAGTTTAAGAATCTGATTATTGATTTCCATTCTTCACAAACTTCAGAGCAGTTTGAAATATTTGAAAAAGAATCAAGAATCCCAAGAAGCCCTGCACACCCACGAGGAGGAGGAGGATGCAGGTCTGATGCATCCTGACTGTTCATGACTGTTTCAGGTGTTGGTCCGACATGTCTGATAATGTACCGTGAGTGTCTTTTATTGAACCCTGCCTGTATGTATAATCCAGTCTTTTAAATACCACACCTCCAATTTGTCATGATCATAGTTTATTCTGAAAAAAATGTGTGAGTAAGTTCATCAATTAGTTGATTGAAAGACTGAATCGCCGACTATTTTGACAATCAACCATCATCAGTGGTTAACTCCATTTATATCACCATCATCTGAGCAGATGTGTGCTGTTGGACACGTTTAGTCGAAATGTTTATTTACAGTACTTCAGTCGTCCGCAGAGACGGGGACTCGATCCCAGACTTGGACTTGAGTCGCACACAGATGTGACTTGAGATTTGGGACTCGTGCTTAATCTTTTTGTTTTGTATTTTTGGCGCATTAACATTATGTAAAGTTCCCTCTCACATTCGTAACCTTCGCTCCACAGATGACAGCACAGCGAGCACATCAGCTGCACCTACAGCGCCTGTCAGATCTGTTGGCTTTAATAACTACATTCAAAGCCGAAACAAGAGAAGCGCCACATGCAACGTCTGCAGCATCAACATAAAAGATGCTCAGATCAACCACAACCAACTTTATCAGGCACCTGAAAACATACCCACAGGTCAGCCAAGTTAGCTAACATGTTTAGCTCAGCTGCGTCAGCTATTTAACGTTAGCCTGCTACTAATGTAAGTTTGTGGGAGGTTAACTTTTAAAGGAGTGTTGGTTTCAGTGAAATCATCTTGTTCTACTTAAACTAACCAGTTTTGTGGTTAATGTATCAATCCCTCATTTCCTGCTAGTGTTAGGAGCGCTTTAAGCT
Source organism: Semicossyphus pulcher (assembly GCF_022749685.1). Lineage (NCBI taxonomy): Eukaryota > Metazoa > Chordata > Actinopteri > Labriformes > Labridae > Semicossyphus > Semicossyphus pulcher. The sequence goes on from NW_027211626.1 coordinate 24,999,125, forward strand.
GGGTTTAAGGTCATCACTAGGCGACGGGGAACAGGCAAGGGTCCTGCTTTGGTGAGATGTCTGTCTCTCTCTCCCTCTCTCTCTCTATCTCCCTCTCTCCCTCTCTCTCTCCCTCTCACGGTGTCCCTCAGACAGATCCAGTGTTTTTAAAGCTCCAGTTTTTGATGTTAGTGTCTGTTAGCCTGTGAAGACCGCAAATAAAACACTATTTCGACAGTGATGAACAGTCACATTGAAGCTCACTTTTTGAGTGTCTCTCTTTCCTGTGAATTATATTTCATTATTATTTATTAAAACAGCAGACTTGACTTGGACTTGCCGCTGACCTCAAAGACTCGACTTAAACAGAGAATGATGTGTGTGGCTGAGCTCTGCAGGTTCACAGAGATCAGATCACAGGTTAAAAGGGTTATATAGAGAGACAGGACACGATGAGAGCCTAAAAGGAAACAGCCTGCATCATCATATTAAACAGTAACAGTGTGCTCAGAGCTCAGTGGTCTGCAGAAGGTTTGAAGGTGCTGGTGTGTCATGAATCATCGCCTCTCTCTGAACACGAGCCGCTGTGGAGACTCGATAACAGAACCAAACTCTCTGTATTTGTTATATTTTGGTATCAGATCATGTCTTCATATATCTTCTATCTGTGTTTTCTTTTGTTTCATCTTCAAGTATTCTATCATCAGCTGTACTGACCCTCGCTGCACCATAGGCGCGCTCACGGTTCCGTCATTTAGCTCGCGCAGGGTTTTAAAAACAATATGGGCACATTAGAAATCAGTCGGATAGCTCACACCTTCATGTGCTTGTTTATTGTAAGTGTGTGATGATCAGATTAGACCAGTGATTCTCAAACTGTGGGGCGCGCCAACGTTTGGAAAATGTAGCAGGCGGAACTATGTTTTGACGTCAGACAACCCGGACTCATTTTCGGGTGGCTCAGTACACAAACACGTTGCCCTCGCATATGTCAAGGATTTCTGTGAGAAGCACATCACATGTAGACTTCCACACTCTGAATGTCCTCTTTTCTTCACTGTATTAAGTCTCAATTCACAATCTACTTTAATCTGATCACTTTGCTTTGCTTTACTCCCCCAACACACCTGCACCTCTGCTCTCTGCATAGCTGCTTGCCCCGCCCCCCTCTATCTGTCTGTCTCTCTGTCTGCTGTGTTGACTACCCTCATCAGCCGTCTGTTTAATTAAGTTACAAAAGTTAAATATTTTCTCATGCAATTCAAAACAGCACGTGAGCCGCGTGTGCACGAGGGACGTTATCAATGACGTAGCGATCAAAACGAGCGATCGATTGTTACCAAATGACATCTGCACCTTTTCATAAGCTTTATAAACAGCGACAATCAATGCATTTACAGTAGGGACGTACGGAGATACACAGTATGAATGTTTAGATTAGATTGTGTAACAGAACTGTATATGACTGTGTGCGGACAGAGAGCATCCAATGTCGGACCCTCTTTTACCGTTAGAACACTGTGAGGAGTAAACTGGTCCCGCTGTTGTTTATTTGGTTGCTACGACTTCACGTGTGATTGATGTCCTGTGACTCCTGTCACTGTTTCAGGGCCGCCACAGCAAAATGTATGTAGCGGAAACACTGTTTTTTTTAAGCACCAATTGAACTTGTGAACTTGTTATTGTTCTGAAAAAGTTATTGCACATTTTATTATATTTCTATTTGAAAAAGTCTGATGAAGCAATTTAAATAGTTGGTTTTTTTTGCACAGCAAATTACTCAGAGAAAAGTGAAAAGAACGGTCATGATCTTGTCTTTCTTTCAATAAAAGTTTAACTTTACCCATTTGTGAATTTTTTTTTGGGGGGGGGGGGGGTCGAGGGGGGGCCTGGACATTTTTTTTTCTCCAAGGGGGGGCTTGACAGAAAAAGTGAGCTCACGTTTATTTTCAGGTCCTATTTTAACACAGTGGACTGACGGCTGCTCTCAGTTAAAGTTAACTTCTCTCACAGTGAAATAGTCATTCAGGGCTTTAACACCTGCTCACACACACACACACACACACACACACACTGATGACACACACTGTCCCTCCCTCAGTGTGGATGTGTTTAAATAGAGCAGCAGGAACACTGTGTGCACTTTATATTATGTAACGCTCCATCAGTGGATCACCTCCATAATGGCTCCTGAGCTGCAGACGTGTGCGTGTTCAGATCCTCGCTCTGGTATATGCTCTGTTTCCAGCCTCCATGTGCTGTAGATTAGACTCTTTGTTCTCTGCTCTGCTGCCATAACACTCGCTCATTAATCACACTCGTACAGCACCCCCCACCCCCCCATATTCCCAGGGTGTGAACCCTCGCTGTGTTAAACCGCAGAGGAAAGTGGGTCAACACAAACCACACTGGAACCACCTGAAAGCAGCAGGAATGCAGGACCACCTCCTGATCCTGCGGCTGACTGTGTGTGTGTGTGTGTGTGTGTGTGAGGACTTCTTACCTTCTTACCTGAGAGCCAAAAGAAGCAGCAGTGTTTCCTGTCAGGACTCCATGAGGACAGAAGTGAGAAATCCACCTCAATGCTGTGAAATCCTCTGACCGTGAACAGAACAGCAGTGTGGTCAGCCGTGGTGATGGTGATGGATAACTTCTGACTATTAACAACATCCACATTCTCTGAATCACAAAGAACCTGAACCAGAAACACAAGAGGCCACACCAGCCCCCCAGCAGTGACAGCGCTGTCAGGACACAAACTGTAATCATTAGGAAAGCTACAGCTGTGTTGGTATGAATACACGAATACACACTCTATAGTGCACTGACTCAAGGTGATGCCAGAAGGTGTTATGTGAGTATAGACCCCGTCACAAACCTTCACAGTGTGTGACCTCTGCAAGACAAGACAAGGTGGATGTCAGGTAGAACTCACCTCTGATCAGCTTTGCATCACTAAACGTGCATGGATGCGCTGTTTGCATGTTTGCATTGACCTTGTTTCGACTTTGTTGCTGACTGACTGATAGCTGACTGCTCCTGCAGGTTTAAGGTTCTGTCAGTGTCACCCTGTGAGTCCTCGTCTGCTTTAAAGTTTGTGTTCCACAGAATCACACTTTACTGCTTTAAAGTTTAGTTATTTACTTCCTGTGACATCATTCTTCAACGAAACATGTTCAGTTAGAGGAGTTGACTCAGAGTGTGGTGGAGTCTCAGCGTGCGGCCTGAACGTGTGTGTGTGTGTGTGTGTGTGTGTGTTCATGTCAGCGACCAGCAGCCTGTTTAAATCCATCAGGAGCTCCGACTGTAAATCAGACCAGCATGCAACAGGGGGTCGAGTTTCTGCGAGGCGGGGGCCCCAGGGTCCGAGGTATGGCTCCCTGCCTTTGTTTCCAGCTTTACACACGCACACGCACACAATCACACACACACACACACACACACACACACTCTAAGCCCCCTTCCCGAAATATCTCTTGCACGCTACACTCTTGCCTTTCGTTCCACCTCCGCCCCCACTTCTACGCCCCCCCCCCCCCGCTTTGCAGAGCCAATGGTGAATTAGCATTTTTCCACAGCTCTACTTTGTTCCCCCCCCCCATCTGCTGGTATGCGTCCCATCATTAATCTGCAGCCCAAAGTGACCCCTCAGAAACAGCCCTGCTGGGAAAGGGGGGGCCCTTCACTTCTCATTAAGAGCCAATAGATGCCCCCCCCATGTACCCCAGCACCCCCCCTCTCCATTGCTAGCTCACTATGCTGCGCTAATCACATGCACTCATTAGCATGGCGCCCTGTTTGGGTCCTGCAGAGCTTTATTGGGTCAGGCAGGGGAACGGACGCCTCGCTCTTTGTCCCAGTAGCTTTTAGAGATGCTAAATATGATACCCATTGAGCCCCCTTAACCCCCCCACCCCCAGAACCTCTCAATAACTGAAGGCCCCGATGTGAAGCTGCATCCCAGGAACAGCTCCTCCCACCCCCTCCTTCAAGTCCTGGCTACAGGAGGCTCTCCCTGCTCCAGTGACCCATGCCAAGTCTGAGCGAGCACTGTGCCAGTCTGAACCCCCCCCCCCCCCCCCCCCCCCCCCCCACCACCACCACCACCAACACCACCTCTCTGTGTTTCTCCATCAGACGTGCTGATGGCCCAGCAGGCGGTGGTGGTGGGGGCTCTGCAAAGAGTCACAAGGCTCTCAGCTGAGTCAGAGTCAGCCTCAGTCTGCCACCCAGACCGACTCGCACGGAGGCTGCAGAGCCTCCGAGGTTTAAACACACTGATGATCAGCGTAGGCATGGGAAACCCTCACACACACACACACACACACACAGCATGCATCGTCATTTACACACTCAGATGTTCCTTAAATCCATTTCCAGTCAACACAAAACCAAAGTGTTCCTCACAGTTACACTCACTACGCCGCCCTGCATCACAGCGCAGAGTAACACTGTGTCACACCGGCCCTGAACTGTGCAGACACACTGACTTTAACTCAACACATTACAGTTCTTCATTCGATGTTCAAGGTCAACAGATCTAACCGCTTCAAAATGTGACTCTGTAGGTTCTCCTATGCGTCCAGTGTGAGTTAGCGACAAGCATCAAACACTGAGATGTTCAGATTAAAGCTTGCAGGAAACACCTGATGAGTTTTGAATGTGCCACAATCATTAACGTGGTTAACGTTACGAGCTGCAGCAGTTTGGTGATGTTCAGTCACTAACGGGACACGTGTGACACGGGAATCAAACCCTGGTCTCACAGCTAACATGTGTCCGACCCATCCCAACCCCGCCGAGCCGCGTGTTCATGTGACGCTCCAATAACATGTCTTTGTTCTGATTAGCACAGTTTTACTGTGGTGGTTGTCCCCCCACACGACCCTCTTTACTGCTCAGGAAGAGAGGACCCTCATTGAGAGGGCGACAGAGCCAGTCCCAGTTCTGTCACGACCAAACGGCTCCACTTCCAGGAGAAGGTGGAAATCCTTTGTCTTGCTCATGTTTAACAGGACTCGTATCTACATCTGTCCGGACTTCAGTGCCGACCTGACGAGGAGACGCAGGCTTCGTGAACTCAATGTAAAGTACAATCTTTGTAATGCCTGCATGCTGTTTGTTGTTGTTGATGGCAAACAGCAGCGCTTCACCTGTCACACAGAGGCTGAAGCCGCCTTCATGTCTTCCTTTTCTGCTCCAGCATTATGAACATCACTGAGCCTGACCACTGTGGCTAATTCTAGCGTAGCCTTCCAGCTGTATGTGCTTGTTTAACATCGTGTCGTATTTAATGGATGCATCTGTGCTGTAGCTGTGTTGTGCTCCAGACTCGACTTATCTTCATAAGGGCCACGCAGCAGGTATTGAACTGTCAGCTGTTTTTGTTTGTTGACAACCTGTTGCCTGGAGGCTAGCACGTCACTTCCTTTGTGTCTTCTTCTTCATTTTCTCCTTAGCTCTGCGAGCCCTGCACCACTTCCTTCTGTTTTCGGGTAATTTTACCAACAGACGTCCAGAACGCTATAAATGGGTGATTTATTTATACCTGATGGTATCTGGTGATCCGCTCATCCCCTTGTCTTTTGATATAACTGGCCACGTCCGTCCAGTGGTTGTAATGATTTTCATTTACTGATTTTTTATTGTTCTAATGTTGTAAAAGTTTTATTGTGAGCTTGATTTCTGACTCCCTTGAAAACGAGATGGTACATCTCAAAGGGGTTTATCATCGTAAATTCATTCAGTCATTCATTCAACTGAAATGTTGGTGAAAATGGGAGACAACCATGTCCTGGAGCTTTTTACCCTCCCAACAGGGGCTGTTGTGAGAGCCAGGTGGTAACTGTATAGCTGGGTTTGGATGGTGAGTGTTGTTCAGGTGATGTCAGTAAGACATGTGAGTGTACATATAGAGTTAAGTCTTACTCTACATAAACTCATATACTTGTAATATTATAGCCATGTTAACAGGAGGTCCATCAATGTGAAGTGTGTAATATGTTGAACCTGTGATCTGTCAGGTCACACCTGCGCACCCCTGTACCTGTCATCAAACACCCCCCTCCCACCAAACAGCAGTAACAGTGGATGTGACAACACTGAGTCAAACTGCTCGTTGATATCAGCGTCTCTTCTCTGTGACTGTCAGAGAGAACTATAGTCTGACCTCTGACCCCCCAATACAACACTTAACCCCCCCCCCCCCCATCGAGCCCAGATCTGACATGGCTGACCTTGTTGTCCACCCCCTGCACCTCACCCTGTGACCCCTTCTCAACGCTGAGGGATCGGGGCTCCATTTCTCTCTGACTGCTGCATCATGGGAAACACAGTGAGCGGTTGGGGGGGGCGGTGAGTGTGTGTGTGTGTGTGTGTGTGTGTGTGTGTGTGTGCGCGCGTGCGGGGAGGTCACATCCCCAATCAGTGATGTAAAACAGAACCATTGTCAGGGCGGCTGATTAATGCAACGGGGTGTTTGTTTGAGAGATGAAAGGGGAGAAAAGAGGGGAGGGGGGAGGAGCGGGGGGGAGGGCATGAGAAGATTTTGCCGCGTTCGAGGGTCTGTGCAACGTCCACAGAGGAGAAATATTTCACAGCTGACAACAGTGTGTGTGAGGAGGGGTGAGGGTGTGTGTGTGTGTGAGGACCAGGAACTGATGAAGTGTTGTAGGGAGAGAGCGTGTGTGTGTGTGTGTGTGTGTGTGTCTGTGCCAGGGGGCTGGAAATATGTTATGTAACCTGCTCTCAGGGGAAAGAGAGGCGAGGGTCAGAGCGAGGGAGGAGAAGAGAAGAGGAAACTCTCTCTCTCCTCTCAGAGTGTGTGTGACTGTCAGGAGCTGCTGCCTCACACTCTTAGTGTTTATGTTGTTGTGTGACTTTGGTGTTTCCACTTGTTTGGAAGTGGAAACAAGTGTTGTACAATATTAGTGTCACACAAAATGTCGAAGTGAACGTGGTGTTTTTGCTCCTCCCAGATATGACGTTTGACCGCTTCTTAACTTGAACCCAGAAAATCACCTCCAGAATTTGATTACAGTTACTGCTCGCCAAAATAAAAATGACTTCTTCTGACTTTATTTAAATGTAATTCTAAAACATTGAGGAAAACTTGAGGTGTCGTATCTTTCCATTACCCTCTGTTTCACACAGAGTGGAAATAAAGACAACACCTACACCGACAACTGTCCCCTTCAGTTCTGCTAACGTGTCCGAACCATGTTTATCAACGGACGCTAGCTTGCGAGACTTTAAAGGTGCACAACTTGTCTGCGGACACTCGTACAAATACAGCAAACCGGAGAAGAAGATATAGAGCATGCGTATAAGTGTAACAACAAAGAAGAAACACAAGCAGAAGACGATGGCGCAAAATATGAGTGGAACTAGAAAAGAGACCTTTGTGTGGACTGATGACGAGGTTGAACTTCTGCTTCGGGTCTGCAGAGCGCGACACTGTAGTCCGCCATAGTTGTTGTTGTTGTTGTTGGTGGTGGGTTTAGCGCATGCGTGACGTACGGAGGCAGCGCAATTCAAGAAAGATCCGTATAGGCTGTACACACGGAAACGCCAGGGTGGCGTTTAGGGATTTATCCACTCTGGGAGGCGGTTTCAAAAATTAGCGTATACGGGCTCCTGAAACGCCGGTTCCATGTGGACGAAACGACCATACGACAAAAAACTCTGTGTGGACGTGGCCTGAGCATGCTCAGTCTCGGGACTCACCGGCTCTGTTTACTTTTCACTGAACGAGACGTGTTCATAGACCGGCATCATGTGGCCCTGTTTTAATTTAAGGATGCTTTAATGTCCACTTACATAAAGAGTTTTAATTGATTCCAGGTCCTTAAACGCATCACAGCTCCTCTGTAAATACAACATGACAGCGTTTCACAACACACAAGTTTGAGTTTGACACACACACACACACGCACGCACACACACACACACACACACACACACACACATTCAGACTCCTGGAAAGCTGCCGTCTCTCTCTCTCAGTGTTTCATCAAACTGATCGAGTCCTCATGTGTCTTTATGAAGCAGTTTTATGATGTGAACGTGTTAAAGTATGAATAAATGAATCAAACTGGGGTCGGGCTGCGGGGGAGGCGGGGGAGGCGGGGGAGGAGGACCCTGTTGGCTGCAGTTAGACCACTGATCTGGTGGTCTGGTGTTGGATCGGAGGAGGTCTCATCACTGAGCCATGCTGTAACGTGTCGTCCCTCAAAGTCCGTCAGCACAGAGCTGTGATGATTAAACATCATGATGTCGCTTTGCTTTATTACATGATAACGTCACTTTTATTTAACTCATTAAATGTTTGACACTTACTATATAGATGCCTTCGCAGGCATCATCCATACATCGTTAATGAAGCTCCGCCCTCATGCAGCCTTTGTCATTCTATATTGGACACGCAACTCCGGCGTGAAACCGCCCCAGCGTGTGTTTTTACAGCGTTGAAGAAGCAAAACGTGTGCGAGGTGTCAACAAACAGCACGTGCTTCACACAGACATCTCCTCTGTTACTACCTCTGATGCCGGCTCATAGGAGGAACGACTTCGCCCCACCATTCAGCCTCCGTGTGTCTTACAGAGAAGACGGATCCTCACAGAGGCGTAATAATCCCGCCTTGAACGGGCGGTGTGAAAGGGGCTTCTGAGGACTTTCTCTTTCTCTGCTGCAGGACCTGTGACGCTCTCTGCTCTGAGATCAGCCTGGATTCATTAAAGGAGGAGGCGAGAGAGAGAGAGAGAGAGAGGGGGAGGAGGAGAGGAGAGAGAGGAGGAGGAGAGGAGGGGAGGTGGAGCTGGTTCTCCTAAACCTCATCACTGTGTTTATGCAGTAACAGGGGGAGGAGGGGACCCTGACTCTGTGTGTGTGTGTGTGTGTGTGTGTGTGTGTGTGTGTGTGCTGAGAGCTGTGCTCCTCAGTCCAGAATTAATGGTCCCTGATGGAGGCGGGGCCGGACAATAGGAGCCTTTCACATGGCCCCGTCCCGTCCTGCAGGCACTTTGTTTCCCTGTGGTAACTTCTGCCAGCCGAGCGGAGGGACTACAGCAGGGCAGAGACACTGCAGACCACCACCCTGTGTGTGTTTGTGTGTGTGTGTGTGTGCACTGATGCTCCTCACCACACTGGGTAACAGAGCTGTAAACACATGGTGGTCACACAATAATAAGAATCATGTCTGTCTCTGTTTTCGTTGTTTAGTTTCTTTGGTTTTCTCACATGAAATCGTCCACAGAGCTTTGGTGTGAAAGGTAAAACAGAATAAAAACGTTTGTTCTTCATCCTCCTGTCGAACACTGAGCTGTTTGCCTGAGTTACATTTTTAAAGTAGAAATTGATGATATTTAATCTGTTTATTAGCATGTTGGAAATAAAGACGTCAGTCCGATAAAGAGCAGCAGATAAAGCTGAAGACAAAGGGAAGAGATGATCATGTCAGTAATGATGCCACTGAGTTTGATTGAACATGAACATAACGTAGCTGAGGGGGGGCGGTATAATGACCTGTGCTGGGTGGGACAAACTTGTGTCATAGTGACCGGAAGGTTCATAATGGTTTCAATGTGTGTTTGACAGCTAATGTAATGCTTTCAGATCACTGACGTCTTCTTATTAAGTGCATCCACTTTCTTTACTCCAGACACAGAGAAGCTCTGCAGACAGACACAGATCTATTTCATTTATGATTAATTAGTTTAGAGTGTTTAGAGGCCCTCTTTAGGAACTGGCCTGTAGAACGTGTTTATTATAAACTTTGTGATGAACACTAGGGGGCAGTGTTCACACAAGAACGACGATACTGCTCCTCCTCCTCCTCCTCCTCCTCCTCCTCCTCCTCCTCGTCCTCCCTCTGAGTCAGACTGACTCTCTGCAGGTCATCCCAGCAGCCTGTCCTGTGTGTGTGTGTGTGTGTGTGTGTGTGATGATGATGATGTGTTACATAACAACATCCTCGTTATAATTTTATTCTTCTCTGATGATGTGTGTTTCCTCAGCTCCACACACACACACGCACACGCACACGCGCACGTGCACACACACACACACACACACACACACACACACGCGCGCGCACACACACACACACACACACACACACACACACACACACACACTGAATCTGTCACCTGTCAGTGGGTGTTATCACACTGTTGTTGTGTGTGTGGTTTCATGTATGGAAACATATGTGCATGTTTGTGTGTGTGTGTGTGTGTGGGTGTGTGTGTGCGTGCCTGTGTGTAATAAAAACTGTATCCACTCTGACCCTCCTATATTTAGACTGACCAACTTATGACATCCATACCACACTAATCTCACACCCCTCCACCCTCCATCCTCACACACAGCCTTACCCTAACGCCCTCTCACACACACACACATGCACGCACAGACGCACACACACACACGCACACACACCCACACACACACACACACACACACCCCTTCTAAAGAGCATGGACACTGACTTGCTGCAGGAAATGCTTCAAATGTTGCACACATATCTCGTCAACTGTTTCTGAGTTCATGTTTTATGAACAAAGTTTTGTTGTGATGATGTGTTTTTGTGTTGTTGTGTTGATGTGTTTTTGTGTTGTTGTGTTGTTGTGTTGATGTGTTGTTGTGTTGTTGTGTCGTTGTGTTGTGTCGATGTGTCGATGTGTCGTTGTGTCGTTGTGTCGATGTGTTGATGTGTTGTTGTGTTGATGTGTTGATGTGTTGTTGTGTTAATGTGTTGATGTGTTTATGTGTTGTTGTGTTGATGTGTTGATGTATTGATGTGTTGTTGTGTTGTTGTGTTGATGTGTTGATGTGTTGTTGTGTTGTGTTGATGTGTCGTGTCCATGTGTCGTTGTGTCGATGTGTCGTTGTGTCGATGTGTTGATGTGTCGTTGTGTCGTTGTGTCGATGTGTTGTGTCAATGTGTCGATGTGTTGTTGTGTTGATGTGTTGTTGTGTTGTTGTATTGATGTGTCGTGTCAATGTGTCGTTGTGTCAGTGTGTCGATGTGTTGTTGTGTTGATGTGTCGATGTGTCGTTGTGTCGATGTGTTGTTGTGTTGATGTGTCGATGTGTTGTTGTGTTGATGTGTTGTTGTGTTGATGTGTTGTTGTGTTGTTGTGTTGATGTGTTGATGTATTGATGTGTTGTTGTGTTGATGTGTTGATGTGTTGTTGTGTTGTTGTGTTGATGTGTTGTTGTGTTGTTGTATTGATGTGTTGATGTGTTGATGTGTTGTTGTGTTGTTGTGTTGATGTGTTGTTGTGTTGTTGTGTTGTTGTATTGATGTGTTGTTGTGTTGTTGTGTTGATGTGTTGATGTGTTGTTGTGTTGTTGTATTGATGTGTTGATGTGTTGATGTGTTGTTGTGTTGTTGTGTTGATGTGTTGATGTGTTGTTGTGTTGTTGTGTTGTTGTATTGATGTGTTGTTGTGTTGTTGTGTTGATGTGTTGATGTGTTGTTGTGTTGTTGTATTGATGTTTTACTGTGTTGTTGTGTTCATGTGTTGATGTGGTGTTGTGTTGATGTGTTGATGTGTTGTTGTGTTGTTGTATTGATGTTTTAATGTGTTGTTGTGTTGATGTGTTGATGTGGTGTTGTGTTGATGTGTTGATGTGTTGTTGTGTTGTTGTGTTGTTGTATTGATGTGTTGGTGTGTTGTTGTGTTGTTGTATTGATGTTTTAATGTGTTGTTGTATTGATGTGTTGTTGTGTTGATGTGTTGTTTTGTTGTATTGATGTGTTGATGTGTTGTTGTGTTGTTGTATTGATGTTTTAATGTGTTGTTGTGTTGATGTGGTGTTGATGTGTTGTTGTGTTGTTGTGTTGATGTGTTGTTGTGTTGTTGTATTGATGTGTTGTTGTGTTGTTGTGTTGATGTGTTGTTGTTCATCATTACATCATGATGCTGCTTCAGTTCGTTACTTGACAAGACGTAAACAATTAGCGCCATGCACTTTAGACTGTGTGCCTTCTGCTGTCTCAATAGGGCCCCGACTTTTCATGAAGCTGACTCTCTTTAACCTGGCTCAGTCACCATGGTAACTTGCTCTGCAAAGCTCACCTGGTCAGGCCCAGGTTATGTTCAGAGTTTGGGCTTTAACTCTGCTGTAAAGCTCCGTCCTGTCATTAATAACGTCCTGACGATGTTCTCTAAGATCCTCAGCTGAGGTTATACGTCCTCAGATACCTGCTTTTCTGATGTGGTGCTTAATGAACACAAATATTTCATGTCTTTTTAATGTTGTTATATTGTGTCATGTTGTGTTACATAAAAGTACGTCCGGTCATGTGACATTTTATTGCACATGAAGTTGTCTCTCTCTCTATCTTAGATTATATCCTGTCATGTTCAAAATGTTTAGATTTTGTCACATGATGCTGCTATCATCTTCTGTTCTGTAGCATCAGGTCAGGTCATCATGTCTGAACCCTTCATGAAGCAGCAGAGTTCCCACTCTGTCCCTGTGGATCAGTGGGGATGCAGTGGATGCGAGTTACCTGGTCTGACGGGGGGGCAGGGTGGGACCTGGAGCCCCTTAATCTGCCCTGTGGGGGCCTTAATCCCATTACAGTGTGAGGAGCAGGAGCCGGGGACGCTCCAGCTCGCTGCCCTCAGCCCGACACGGAGCTCCCGGTGGGCCTTTGAAGTAGAGCTGACCTAAAGGGACTCGTCTGGTCTGCTGGAGGGGGGGGAGTCCTGCTGCATCTAATCGGAGACATACAGGAGCTTTATAGAGTCTCAGGTCAGTGTGCAACCAGGCCGCACACATGCCTCTCATTACCCCACTAAGGGGGGAACTCACTGAAGGACTGCACGGCTTTTGCGCCCGTTAAACCTGCAAATGACACAAAAAGACTCCGCCTCATTCTCGATGCACACGCAGAGGGTTGAATGCTCCTCAAAGTGCGCTGCCGAGCAAACAGTGTCTGTGCTCTGGTGCCGTTTGCACATAATTAAATGAGTCATTATGATGACATTCAAGGCACATTTGTCCCCTTTCTATGTAAATGAGCCTCGTGGTAAAAAGCACCTCATTTGCAGACAGCAGCTCTAACAGCAGCGCGCAGTTACAGTGAAAATATGAGCGCCTGCAGAGAGCTGGTGGGAGCTGTGGAACAGTCCTCTAAGGGCTGTCACGCTCTGAGTTTACACTGATCATGGCGACAACTCACCTTTTGTGACATCAAAAAATGTGTTTGTCTGTAAAAACGTGTTAATAATATACTGTAATTATTATTATAATCAGGAGACCAATCAGTCCGGGGCTGTGCGAGGCTCGACCCCGACATATGCGCACAGACACGGGCAGACGGTCTGGAGCCGTTACGCAGGACGGGGAGTGTCATGTGGACGAGCTGCTGCTGCGCGCTCGTTTATATAAATGAATCTGCGTTACAGACAGTGAAACTAGTAAACACTTGTCGAGCCTGGACTTTACAATAAAGCGTTAAAGAGCAGCCCCCTCCTCTCCCTGTTCATCATCGATCTGTGCATGGAGCTGAGCTCCGTCAGTGTGGAGCTCAGATCATGCCTGAGAGCGCAGCACGGCAGAAGAGAGGAGCTGCAGAGAGCTTCTCTCCACAATCAGACACCAAACAAGAGCAAACTGCACCGAGCTGCAAAACTTTATGTTTGCGCTTAAATATCATCAGCGCAGTTTGCTTTGTGAATCGGAGCTTGAGGCGGAGCAGAAAGAGGGGCAATTTATGGAGCTATCAGTGGCAGCAGTTCCTTCTGTGTGAACCCCCCCCTCATCTGAGGTCTCACTGACTGTATTCTGATGCAGTTGAGCCTGCAGAGAGAAATACTCCACATGTGAAATCAGATGAATGTTTGACTGTAATGAGATTATGAGTAAAGCTCTGCAGCTGTGCTCTTACTCACACACAGCGGCCTCTTGGAGCAAACGTAAAGTCACATTAAACATCAGCTCTTAGAAACTGTACTTTTCCACTGGCCGTGAGGTCAGACCCTCCGACTCTCTGAGCTGTTTTTATAGGAAACACACGTCCTGTTGCCCAGCCCACTGTTTCACTGCAGAGACGCTGCCAGCTGCACTTCCTCTCTCAGGGAGCTCTGCATGAAGCCTTTGCCGCTCTGTCTCATGTGTCCACGTTCATGCTCACATCAGTCACTCAGCAAGATGTTTGAGTTGTGTATGTAACATTGAATAAAGAGCTGTGATTGGTCCAAACATGGTGCTGTGTCCTCTCTGCTGTGTGTGCGTGTTTCTGAGGCCGGGGACAGACCTGATATCTGAGGCTGTGTCTGCATGCAGCAGCCTGTCAGTGTGTGTGTGTGTGTGTGTGTGTGTGTGTGTGTGTGTGTGTGTGTGTGTGTGTGTGTGTGCGTGTGCGTGTGTGTGTGTGTGTGTGTGTGTGAGGATGTGTTGGCTGATCTGCCAAAGGGGAGGGCTGTCTCATGTGGGCGACAGGTCTCAACCTGTCTGTGTGTGTAGGTGTGTATGTTTGTGTAGGTGTGCATATGAATGTGTGTAGGTGTGTATGTGTGTGTGTGTGTGTGTGTGTGTGTGTGTGTGTGTGTGTGCTGAGGTTAAGCAGCAGGTATCAGCCTGTGAGGGAGTCAGGGAGGTGTGGGAGTGATGAATTTGGAAGCAGCTAACTCTTTGGACACGGACACACAGAATTATTATATTTAAAGTTCTGGAAAAATGATGAGAGCACTCCAAATGTTCCTTAAATCAGCATCTCTCTCTTCATGTCATGGTCAGCCCGATCCAGATGTGAACCCCATTAAAACCTCCTGAATGTGATCAAGAGGAGGATGGATGTTAGAAGCCATCGAACAAAGCCGAGCCAACGTCACCCAGCAGCACTGAGACAGAGAGCATGCAGAGAGGAATGAGAGCTGTGAGTAGAAACCAAACACTGACCTGTGAACTCTTCCTGAGTTAAAACATCAGAATTCTGTTGTTCCAACCAATGACTGTAGATATTGATGGATGACGCGTCTCCATCTGCTCTCATTGTACGCAAGTGATGCCAAAGCAGCCCTGTGATAGGAGCTGCCATCCTGCGGTGGTGACGTCATTTGGAGCCAGAGACTGCGCAGTAGAGATCGGCGAGTGAAGCGGCCGTAGCCACTTTCGCTAACCCTAACACACACTTAACTTACTGAAAACACAGCAAGGATCCCGCACGCCGGCGTGTTTAACAGCAGAACAGCTTCTCTGTGTTGGTCTGAGGTTAACGTTCACAGGTATGGAAACTTCAATGACTGTAGTGTTAGTGTTAGTTATGTTTCCTCTCGCTGTTCATCCTCCGCTCTGCTCACCCGGATCGGCTGCAGGAGCTGTATTGGTCAACAGAGCTGTCAATCATCATTTTGACAGCATCAAATAACTAATTAAAAGTAATCTTGTCAGAAAAATGAACACTTGGACGTAAATCAGCATGATAAGAACTAACTATAATGACAGAAACCATGTTTGAGAAAAAATTATTTGGCATGTATTTTGATTTTATAGTTTGAATCATGTCCCATCTGTTAACATGGAGGAGGCGGGCTTTATGACCTATACTGCAGCCAGTCAGCAGGGGGCGCTAGAGAGGTTTAGGGCGCTGTCATATCGGCCATCTTTTTATACAGTCTGTGGTTTCAACATGAACATGAACTTGTTTTCTTTGCATCATTCCAGCTCTGAAAAACATCTTTTGGTTTTCTGAACCAGGCATCATTTTCTGCAGATGAAAGACTCAGTGAGAATATTTGATGTGGAGGAGAAATGTTGTTCACAATAAAACTAAAGTTCATTTGACACAAACACACACCTGTGGATAGAGGAATGTGAAATGGTCACCAGCTGGTTCGATGGAAGAAAAGCACTGAAACGTGTCACAGGAGGGTAGCATGGTGCTAAAATGATCAATACCGTGTGGACGGGGGGGAGATGGATGGAGACGTTCAAATCTTGATGTTACAATGGGCTGATGACTGTAAGCATCATCACCCTGCTGCATTTACATCGTCTCACAGTCCAAACCATCAGAGCCCTCTGTAGCTGCCTCTCCAGCATAACGCGTCGTCTCATTGCTTTGGTGTACAGGACTTATACCAGGAGACTAGGGTTCAATTCCTGTGATTCCCAATCTTCTGCTTCCCACTCTGTACCCACAATCCTTTGCAGTCCTGTCAGAGGATGGCTGACACTCTGCATGCTCGTGTGTGTGTGTGTGTGTGTGTGGCTGAAGGTATTTGGGTCTCTGGTTACGGAGCTGTGGCTGTGCTAAGCGCTCAGACGATGCTAACTTTAGCATAATGTGTACATGCTGCTCTCTGCGACCACAAACACAGGCTGGGGCTTTTCTTTTGTCAAAATAAAGCGTACCTAAGTTATACATGTTTTATGAAGTGATGTAGCGGTGCAGCTGTCAGACGAGCTCACTCGCTATGTTTACAGACGCATTTAGAGGGGTTATGTGGTCTCTGCTTCCCCCTCTCACTCTTACATAATCAGCCAACTAGGTCAGAGTTTCTCGACCCAAAAACAGGTTTTGAGAAATCTTGAGGCCGTTTTAAAGAAGACAAGTTCAGTGGGAGAAAAGTCAACATGTGCTGCATCCACAGTCTGCGCTCTGCTCTGACCTTTCCCTCCTCACAGCGTCCAGAGCTGTCGTCATATTATTGGAATTTGTCTTCGCCTGGTTTCCTCGTTGTTCTGCATAAAAAAGTCATTGTGGCGGTTTATATGTAGGTCACAATGTGGCTGGGTTAGAAGTCAGGGCCTGATGACGAAGCTCCTCTGATGTGGGTGCCTGTGCATACATACCTGGAACAGCTCTGTATAATACATATGCAAGGTTATGTAACATCATAAGCGAATGATGACTCTATAATTAGTATTTTACTGCATGTAAAACCTAACTAATGGATGATGAATGATGGATGATTTCTGTTCCATCCATCATCCATCATTCATCATCCATCATCCATCATTCATCATCCATCATCCATCATCCATCCATCATCCATCATCCATCATCTATCATCCATCCATCATCCATCATCCATCATCCATCATCCATCATCCATCCATCAATCATCCATCCATCATCCATCATCCATCATCCATCCATCATCCATCATTCATCATCCATCCATCATCCATCATCCATCCATCATCCATCATTCATCATCCATCATCCATCATCCATCATCTATCATCCATCATCCATCCATCATCCATCATCTATCATCCATCCATCATCCATCATCCATCCATCATCCATCATCTATCATCCATCATCCATCATCCATCATCCATCATCCGTCATCCGTCATCCATCATCCATCATCCATCTATCATCCATCATCCATCCATCCATCATCCATCATCCATCCATCATCCATCCATCCATCAATCATTCATCCATTCATCCATCATTCATCCAGCCATCCATCCATCCATCCATCAGCCATCCATCCATCATCCATCATCTATCATCCATCCATCATCCATCCATCATCCATCCATCCAGCATCCATCATCTATCATCCATCATCCATCCATCATCCATCATCTATCATCCATCCATCATCCATCATCCATCCATCATCCATCATCTATCATCCATCATCCATCATCCATCATCCGTCATCCGTCATCCATCATCCATCATCCATCTATCATCCATCATCCATCCATCCATCATCCATCATCCATCCATCATCCATCCATCCATCAATCATTCATCCATTCATCCATCATTCATCCAGCCATCCATCCATCCATCCATCAGCCATCCATCCATCATCCATCATCTATCATCCATCCATCATCCATCCATCAGCCATCCATCCATCATCCATCATCTATCATCCATCCATCATCCATCCATCATCTATCATCCATCCATCATCCATCATCCATCCATCATCCATCATCTATCATCCATCATCCATCATCCATCATCCGTCATCCGTCATCCATCATCCATCATCCATCCATCATCCATCATCCATCTATCATCCATCATCCATCCATCCATCATCCATCATCCATCCATCATCCATCCATCCATCAATCATTCATCCATTCATCCAGCATTCATCCAGCCATCCATCCATCCATCCATCAGCCATCCATCCATCATCCATCATCTATCATCCATCCATCATCCATCCATCATCCATCCATCCAGCATCCATCCATCATCCATCCATCCATCCATTCATCCAGCCATCCATCCATCATCATCCATCCATCCATCGTCCATCCATCCATCCATCATCAATCATCCATCATCCATCATCCATCATCCATCATCCATCATCCATCCATCATCCATCCAGCATCCATCATCACATCCATCCATCATCCATCCAGCATCCATCATCACATCCATCCATCATCCATCCAGCATCCATCATCCATCCATCCACCCATCCACCCATCCACCCATCATCCATCATCCATCATCCATCATCCATCCATCATCCATCATCACATCCATCCATCATCCATCCAGCATCCAGCATCCATCCAGCATCCAGCATCCATCCAGCATCCATCATCCATCATCCATCATCCATCATCCATCATCCATTATCTAACCATCCAGCATCTAGTAGACGTCTGCCCTGCAGAGCATTGCTTGAGCTGCAGGTGAAGAAAGTCTTCTATAAAAGTGAACTCCTGTTATCCTCCAAAGAGGTTAGTTGTTATTATCAGGACACTGATGAACCATTATCAACATAAAGATCAACATAAAACCTTTTTCCCATCATCCATCATCACATCCATCCATCATCCATCCAGCATCCAGCATCCATCCATCATCCGTCATCCGTCATCCATCATCCATCATCCATCTATCATCCATCATCCATCCATCCATCATCCATCATCCATCCATCATCCATCCATCCATCAATCATTCATCCATTCATCCATCATTCATCCAGCCATCCATCATCCATCCATCAGCCATCCATCCATCATCCATCATCTATCATCCATCCATCATCCATCCATCATCTATCATCCATCCATCATCCATCATCCATCCATCATCCATCATCTATCATCCATCATCCATCATCCATCATCCGTCATCCGTCATCCATCATCCATCATCCATCCATCATCCATCATCCATCTATCATCCATCATCCATCCATCCATCATCCATCATCCATCCATCATCCATCCATCCATCAATCATTCATCCATTCATCCAGCATTCATCCAGCCATCCATCCATCCATCCATCAGCCATCCATCCATCATCCATCATCTATCATCCATCCATCATCCATCCATCATCCATCCATCCAGCATCCATCCATCATCCATCCATCCATCCATTCATCCAGCCATCCATCCATCATCATCCATCCATCCATCGTCCATCCATCCATCCATCATCAATCATCCATCATCCATTATCTAACCATCCAGCATCTAGTAGACGTCTGCCCTGCAGAGCATTGCTTGAGCTGCAGGTGAAGAAAGTCTTCTATAAAAGTGAACTCCTGTTATCCTCCAAAGAGGTTAGTTGTTATTATCAGGACACTGATGAACCATTATCAACATAAAGATCAACATAAAACCTTTTTGCACTTAATTGTTCACTTGAGCTGTAAGTCTTACATGTCCTGCAGGCAGAGCAGCTGGTGCAGAATCAGAGAGCGGTCAGCTTCTCACCCAGAGGATTTCTTCTGTATACGACTGTGTGTGTCGATGTATCCTTTCTCAGAGCCGTGCACGCTCACATGCAGCCTGTGCTGCTTCTAACTGTTTGTCCTGTCTGTCCACATTAGCCTCCCCTTTGCTCCACAGGCCTGATGACCAGCCCAGCCGAGATGGGGAGGGGATATGAGGAAGGGACAGCAAGAGAGGGTAGGTGTGTGTGTGTGTGTGTGTGTGTGTGTGTGTGTGTGTGGAGGAGGGGTCTTGCCATGGTGCCGGCTCCTAATGGGATCAGAGGGGAGCGGCAGCGTGAGGGGGACAAGGTCAAGCTGAGGTGCTGCCAACTCTGGTTAACCAGCAGAAGACCAGAAGACGCCAGCGGGACAGGTGTTCTCTCACACCATTGCTCCCACTCGTCTTTACCCCACTTTCTTTACCCCCCCATCTCAAACTCATTTTTCTCTCATTGTATTGTCCTCCTCTTTCCTCCCTCATGATGCTTCCCTATCTCCTGTCAGCTCCTGTGGAGTTCCTCAGCGCTCCATCCTGGGACCTTTAAGGTGCTTTTCGACTAGAAGTACCAGGAACTTTTATTTCCAGGAACTTCTCTTAAAGGAGCTAATAGTTCCTGTGGCCCATTGTTGTCTGCGTTTCCACAGCAGCCTAAAGTCCCAGGAGGATTATGCAAATCAGGACAATGACGTATGAAGAAGCTGTAAAAGTAACTGCACTACACCACCAGTCCAGTAGGTGGCGGTAATGCACCTTTAAGCTGGTTTGCCAACCACCATTAAAACCCAAAGAAGAAGAAGGTTTCATCATTTGTGCGACACTACCGTTAGCCTGTTAGACTGGAGGAGATTCAACTTGTGCTGTTTTTCATCGTGCTTTATTGGCATAGCAAATGGATTCACTAAGCACCAAAGCTCGCGTC
This sequence comes from Semicossyphus pulcher, assembly GCF_022749685.1. NCBI lineage: Eukaryota > Metazoa > Chordata > Actinopteri > Labriformes > Labridae > Semicossyphus > Semicossyphus pulcher. The sequence goes on from NW_027211626.1 coordinate 25,019,710, forward strand.
TCCTACTTCCTGTCGGCACACATGACCTCACGCCGTGCGTGTGCTGCCGGTGTGACCCCTAAAGGTTAACCACACCGTGAACCGTCCAGTTCACATGCAGCTCACGGAGCGGACGTGCCGCGGAATGGTTACTTTAACGGTTACGTCCACAGCACACACAAGGCATGAGGTTGTGTGCCGACAGGAAGTAGGAGAGGTGAGTTTTCTTTTCATAAAGTTACTGTCGCGGTGCAGATCGCTGATTAACGCTGATTAAACATACGTTTGAACACCATTAGAAACGATTGATGACGTACCGTATAAATAACACACCTGAACTATCCTACTGTTTCCTCAGGCTGTCTGAACCAAGAGGGGTAAAAATAGAGGGGCGGGGGGGGTTGTTATGTTAAAGGAAAATAGACTTAAAAGTGCCAAATAATAAGAAATATGATCATTTATTCTTTATATGGACATGAAAACACACTGCATTCATCTGGTATAATGTCCTGCAACTTTTAATATCGCAGAACAAACATAAAGATTTTTTTCCAATATCATGCAGCCCTAGTGGTTGAAATAATATGCTGCGAGTACTCGACCAATCAGAAACGATCAGAAACGAACAGCATTGCAGGCCCCGCCCCGAAAGTTCCTGCACCTTTGGAAAGTACTACCCCCCGGAGCAGGGACTTTTCATGGGGTAAGTTAATTACCCTGGAACTAAATTTAGACTCTGGTTCCTGCTGTCCAAACGCACCTTTACATGCTCCCTTTCTCTGTCTGTCTCTGATCCCTGACAGGCGGATGAAGTTCAGTTTAATACTTTTGAAAAGGCTCCATTTAATATGTTAGATTAGCTTAGCTCTTCAAGTGGCTAGCACAACACTATAGAACCAGCTCTTTCTCGCCCTTACTCGCTCCTTTCCTCAACATTTTGAAGATTCTTTTATGTATTGTCTCGGGCCATTGTTTTGCAAAGTTCAGTATTAGTACATGCCAGTGAGATCAGACAGAGGGGCGAGGATTTCTACAGAAGAGGCCTCCTCTCTTCAGGCTGACACACTTAAACTTTTACTAGATTAACCTAATCACCTTTAATCTCCACAGAATCTGATCTGCAGAGTGACAGATTCTTCTTCTGCAGAAATGGAGGCCAGTGTGCAGGGTGTGTTATTTCTGACGGACAGGTTAATGCTGCTGGCTCATGCATGAATAAGAACAAACACATGGGAGGAGAAGGCTGTCAGTCAGCGGTGCACTGAATGGCCCTCTGGCTGTAGCTCTTTGTGCACCTTTAGTGTGGATGTTCCCATGTCAGACAGCAGAGCCGCGCGGGCAGTTGTGTAAGAGGATTCCTGACAAGCATCTCTGTGTGAGTGTTTGTTTCCTGTAGTTTGTGAGGCTGCCTGTCGGTGCATGCATGCAGCGTGAGCCTGTGTCTCAGTGTCAAAACCTGTGCAGACTTGTTGGTGTGAAAGCACAAAAACATCATGAGCCTCTTACATGTCTTCTTCCATGCTGTGGCAGGAAAGATTAGAGCTGAACGCGCCACGTTCAGGGCCTCAGCACGAGCAGACAGAGGTGAGAAACCTGCAGAGAGGGAGAGGACGAGTGTTTGTGTGTTTGTGTGCTGAAGAGGAAGCCAGCATGGTGACAAACAGCTCTTATCTGTCGCTGTGAGCGCTCTGCAGGGCTGCTGAAGAAACCACAGAGTACGTAAGAGAGCACACAGGTACACAGGCACACACGAGAGAGACGATTAACACACACCTGCTGCCTGAAACACACACGCACACACAAAATCAGATGTACATATGAACACTTCGCACAGACAGAAAACAGTTATGAAAACACAGTGCAGAGTTAACGGCTCGTATCACCTGTGCATCCGCTCAGAGACACCAGGAGAGAGCAGATGATACGTCCCTCTGCAAGACATTTCTGTTTCTGTTATCATGCTCTTCTGCAGGTGTGTGTGTGTGTGTGTGTGTCACCCTTCTTGTTTGTGTGTTCCTGTTTTTGCATGCAGAGCACTTTGTACATGATAACATGATGTTTTTTGTCTGAACTTTGCATGAGCATGTGGCTGCACAGTGTCTGTCTGTGTCGTCTCATAGCTGTCAGACTCTCACAGCTCTCTGAGCTCGACGAGGTGTTTAAGCTTTTTCTAACACAGGTGAGGGTTTGACAGCCCACCTGCATCTGCTATAAGATGACTTCTGTGGCTCTGCAGGGACAGACAAGCCCCTGATGATGTCTGCAGGGTGGTTAATGATCAGGCCTCCACAGTGCAGCATCCAGGCTGTGAAACGTCCTCTCAGTATAAAGTCAGGCATGTGAACTTCAATTCAAAGATCAAAACAGTGAAAATAATGAACATTAACTTTGCTCCAGTGTGTAAATCAGTTGGATGGGGAACGTCTCACTGCTGCTCGTCGGCCATGTTGGCTGCTTCAGTTTCATGTGGCTGAGAGTTAGGGTCAGGGTGACTGAAGGTCGTACAGGCTTGAGAGTTGTCTCAGCCTAAACTAATTTGGGGATTGGCTTTCCAATGGTACCATCCCCGAGTCTGTCCGACCACCGGAAGTGGGAGAAATCGCTATCACATTCACTCCTCTTCTCCACACTCCAGTTTCCCTCTCTGTCTGTCTGTCTTCACTCGTCTGTTACTTCCTCTTCTTCATGTGACGTCAGTCCTGTGTGATGCGACCTGATGGAGACACTGAGGAAGCAGCTTTCTGTCAGTTATCGTTCATACATGTGGCTGAAATCAGTCTGGATGTTGTGAGGGCGGCGTGCAATGATGCAAAATAAAAATAATCAATAATTCTCCTCAAATGCATCAAAGGTAACGTAAAGAGTGCTGTTTCCAATGTAAGGAGAGTGCAGTTCAGATGTTTGTGTTTAATGGAGGAGGTTAAAGGAAACAGGTCAGAAAGAGTTACACTGCAGTGAAGTACAGGTGCCTGAAACTACTGAAACACTGTAACCACGTCTTTTAATCCTTCCTACCTGTGTGCTGCAGACGGGACGTGGTGTTCTTCCAGAATCACCTGATTAGTCTGAGTTAGTGTCACGTGTGCTGCTTGTTGAAAGATGTCTTGTGTAAGCGTAAATGTCTTTGTCCACGACTGCCTGTAATGTGCTGTACAAATAAACTGTCCTCCCCTCTGTGTGTGTGTGTGTGTGTGTGTGTGTGTGTGTGTGTGTGTGTGTGTGTGAATCCCACCCACATCACCCCTTCGTACTTCTTCTCATGTCTCCTCTCCGCACTCATGAATGAGTCATCCAGCTCGGTACAGACTGTCCTCATTCACAACAAAGTCGCACTTAACCGACCAACCAGGGCCGCCGATGCACCAGATGTTCAGACAGCGTCCAATAGCACGCGCTCAGAGATCTCTGCTGTGCTTCCCAGGGAGCAGCAGGTCAGCGGTGAGGTGGGGGCTCATACGTGTTTCTCATTCATCTGTCTGGGTCTGTTTTCACACACTCACGCTGTGCACCCACACATTACACATGCACAGTGTGTGTATAGGATGTGTGCATTTCATGTACACAACCACACACATACATCATGTACTGAGTGATGCAGACACACACACACACACACACACAGGAATGTAAACACACTTGCCTGTCCCCCACATTAACCAGTGCAGGTACATGAAGTGTGTGTGTGTGTGCATGCATGCGTGTGTGTGTGTGTGTGTGCGTGCGTGCGTGCGTGTGTGTGTGTGTGTGTGTGCATGCATGCGTGTGTGTGTTTGTGCTCAGAGTGTGATCTGTATGTGGTGGTATAAGCCAGGTCCACATGTGCTCACTCTGTTCTTTCCACACCTGCTGTATAGAAACACACAGTGTGTGTGTGTGTGTTTGTGAACTTGTGCCCTCTGCTCCACCACATCACTAACACGCTACCATCTGTGTGTGCGTGTGTGTGATGTGGGTTCATCCACGCAGCATCACAGAGGTTTCCAGTCATTCAGCTCACCAGCAGATACAGGAACTCTGTGTTCTGATGTTATCGTAACACCTTCGTCTCTGTCTGTTTCCCCTTCTCGCTTTCTCTCTTTGAAAAATAAACCACCACAATATTATTTACAGGGGAATTCTGTTATTTTCAAACCATGTTTTTTATCAATTGCTTCCGTAATGCAAAGAAAAAGATGTTTTTTTAACCTCAAACAGACGTTACATCGCTCTCTGCAAACACACCACACTCCATTTGAAAAAACTGTAATCTGCCCTCACAGGACGCAGGAGCTGCTGCTCTGCTGCAGCCTGTTTGTGTTATTGTGTTCTAACCTTGGTGTTTGAAATGGTTAGTTTGGATAGTTTACAAGGTCAACAATCTGAGCCTGTCAGTGGAAACAACAAGAACTTTTAGTGGACGACCTTTGAGCCATCAAGGATTATGTTGCAGCTGTTACAGCCTGTTTCACTGCTGCAGGATGAACACATCTACTGGAGACATTCACTGTTTGTTTTTATTGTAAATGTGTGAATTTAAACTATGGGATTATTTAAACTAATTGTTGTTGGGATGCAGAGGGTCTCAATTTATCTGTCTCTGTTTTGGTCCATCAGTTTCTTTTTCTGTTTCATTCCCTCTTGTTTATCTCTCAAATTCAAATTCAAATTGCTTTATTGGCATCAAGAAAAACATGTTGTTGCCAAAGCGGTTTACAGAAGATTCATAGATTCATATTTACATACATATTAGATACAGAAACATACTGACATGACAGTACACTACAGTTTGTTACCATTTATTACATTTACATTGATGGATGTTGTGGTGGTTGTGAGTCCCTCAGGCTGTGGCAGGCAGAGACATATTTAGCTGCCAGAGGAGCTGCTGTCCCTTCACCAAGGACAACTGACAGTTTGTCCTCTGGGGCTAATGTTGGGAAGTTTATTTTATTTTCTATTTGTTTGAAGTGTAAATGTCTTATTGAAGAAAACGTATCACAGTGGAGGAGGAAGTGCATGTCTGTCTCTATCTGGCCTGCAGAGCAGTGAGCACAAACACGCTCCTCTCTGGGCAGCCATGTCTGTCGGTGTCGTCCTGTTTCTACAGCCAGTTGGTGGTCACTGAGCCTGTACTTGGTTAGGATCAGTCTCTGTTTGCTGTCTTTGACAGAGTGCAGATATTCAGCCATTTTATATTCTCTGTTTAGAGTCAAATAACAATTTTGTCTACTTTGGTTTTTGGTTACATTTCTCCAATGTTCTAAATATAAGTCTTTGGATTGATTCATAATGACTTTTATTCTGCTGTGTTGTTTTGAATCGGTGCTGATGGGAGGCTGGATGGTGAGCTTCATCATCAGCTGACTGAGGGGACTGTTTTCAGGGTTCAGCTCTTGGGTCTTCAGTGCTTTGAATTGAATTGAACTCTCTCTGTCACTCTCTCTCTCTTTCTGTATGTGTGTGTCTCTCTCTCTGTCTGTCTCTCTCTCTCTCTCTGTGTCCCCCCCTCTCGTGCACACAGCAGAGCGTGCTGCACGCTCGCCACGTTGCTGTAGAGAAACCACACTGTAAATATCTGAAGAGGTTTCCTCCTGCGATGTGGAGAGGAACACCACAGGTGATCTGTGACAGGAGAACACATGACTTCCAGGCTCTTGTGGTTCTCTGTCAGGTTTCACCTCGTGTTGTTCTTCATGTCCACATGTGAGAAACCGCTCTGAAGCTCTCCCACAGGAACTCCCTCGCTTACAGGAACTCGTTATTTGACTCAGTCATTAATGGGAAGTGATCAGTGTTTCATCTCAGGGATCAGACACGGTTTCTTTTTATTAGCATGTTTTCTATGAGCTCAGCTAATAGTTTCCAGAGTTCACATCAGCTCTTACAGTAAACGCTTCAGATTCCCTGAACAGCTGAGGACCAAGTTATGTTGTTGTTCTGCATCACAGACTTACTCTTTCCTCAGTGAACATGTTCACTTCTTTTTATCAAGTCGAATCATATGACAGTCGCTCTGACAGCAGAGTCCTCTGCTGCGTCCTGTTAGGTGGGAAAGGTATCAATGAGTATGTAAACCTTTTGCACAACCCAACAGGTTTAGAAGAGCTGTGAGTCTAGCTTCTGCTAACGTTAGCTTAGCTTGTTTTTGATTCCTTCAGTCTACTGAGCCCGGACATCAAACCACATCCAAACAGGGTTAGCAGGAGAGCCTACAGCTGTTCAATGCTCATTATAATATGCATTATTATAACAGGAGCAGAGTGACTCCTCTGACATGTGACTGATGTGTGTCACCTGCACGTCCAGTTTTGTTCCTTTTCTCGCCAAAATCTTAGACGTCAAAAATAATAAGACTCTGCAGTGTCTTTGGTTACTCGTATTGTTTCACGTTTCTGCTGGTGGACGAGCTTATTCCAACTGGGATTTCGCTCGGATGGGCGTGGCTTTGCAGGACTGTCGGCCGTCTCAGCGCTAACTGTTAGCAAGCTAACTTCACGTTAACAGGTTTCCATTAAAACAAGCCTCACAAACTGAGTGCTTGGTAACGTTTGCCCCATGGGGCTATAAAGAATGAAGTTACCCCAGTCTATTCATAACGTGGGTTAAATGCTACAACCCAACTTCAGCAGTTTGTCAATAAACTGAAAGTGAATCACACCTCATGTGTGTACATGGAAGCTAACTGGCCTGTAGCTCATTTGGGCTGGGCATCTATTGATGCAGGATGCTACACTGACAGCAGAGCACAGACCCCCGTCTGACTGTGTTTGTTGTGGACATAATTTAGTCGATCTAAATGTCAGTGTATTTTAACACTGTGTAGTTGTTGACGAGAACACGCTTCAGACACACAACACTGTTTGTGACGCAGGACGTAAGGCACCGCCCCCAAGAGAAATACCGTGTATTTAGGGCGTCCCTATTCCAACTCACCATATTCAGATGGCGGCCATTTTCCTCTGACGGCACACTCAGGGTCTGGAGCTCAAACACTGGTATTATTTTGTACATCTGTGTTCCAGGTTCGCAAAATCTAAATGCTAAAACCTTTCCCACCTGGCTTCTTTGCTTAGTGGGAAAGGTTCCAATCAGCATTCAGACCCGGGTCACATGACTCTGTAGTAGACCCTGGTAATTATCACCTCGGCTCCGATCGGCATTGATGGGAACACAAAACCCGTGTCGACACGCTAATCTCCGCCCCCTTTCCAGCATCCCTGTCCGAGCAGCGCTTGAACAGGAGTATGCTTGACAATGGTAAAAGACACAATCAGCATCTATAAGCGAGTCTTCCTGGGTCTGAAAAAAACACGTCAGCGTGCTAAATTTGATGTTATACAAAAGGAAAAAGCAGGATTTCCTAGCTAATGGTAGTATTAGCCAGCTAATTGCTCGGTAGCGGTACAATTAGCTAAGTGAGTAAATGCTAACATTAGCTGTGTGGACACTGCTGACAGCAGCTAATGAGTTATGGAGTGTGTTGTTTTATCATGAAATATGGCCCTGTGTCTCTTCAGCTGCTGATCAGAGGCTGATGAAAGGTAACACCTTCTCAGGTTACAAACTACAAACACACCACCGCACATTTTAACAGCACGTCAGCTCCCAACAGACCCTTCACCTCGTCCCCCTCTCATTGCTCCATGAAACCATCATTCCCTCACACTGTCCCTTTCCTCCGTTACCCCTCCTACCACAGAGAAAGACCCCCGCACCCACCGTGGGGGCATATTGATTCCTACACTCCCACTAACACCCCCTCCCTGCTCCTACAATGGACCCCCGAGCAGAGCGGGGGCCTTTTATGAACTTGGCAGTCTTCCCTTTTTTTTTTTTACAGTGTCCTAAATGAAAAGGAAAGGTAGAAAAAAGAGTGAATGAGGGAGGAGAGGGAAGAAGGAGTGACACAACAAAAGAGACGAGCAGGGGGTCCTGAGACGGAGGGGGGGTCCTCTCCTCCCTCCCTCAACGACGCTGTTTCTCCGCGCTCCGCCTTTGATCTGCAGCAGGATCCTGTCAAGTGCACTGTGCATGTGTGTGCGTGTGTTTGCGCGTGTGCGTGTTTGTGTGTGTTTGAGGGGCGTGAAAAAGGAAACTTGATGGGCTTCGGAAGTAGGATATAAAGAGGCACAGCTGGACTGATGGAAATGATGAGCGCCTCCTCCTCTCTCCTGTAACACACACACACACACACCATAAACACACACATGCATGCAGGTGCACAGACAGATACACACACACACACACACACACACAATGAAAGTTTCCCTTTCCCTCCCACACACGCACTGCAGAATGCACACATACTTGAACAAAGACGAACGCACTCCTACAGATTCCCTCTGTTTCCATCACACACGCACACACACACATACATGCACACACACACACACATACACACACACACATACACTCCCTGGTGTTGTTGTCAGTCTCCCTGGTCTTGTAAAAAGCCCCTCTGTTCAGGCTCCGCCCATTGTTCTCCGCTAATGGTCAGGTGCTTCTGTTCTTACCCACAGAAATCAATCAGCAGTCTGCTGCCTGTCTAGCAGCCTGAATGGTGTGTGTGTGTGTGTGCGTAGAAATGACTCACTGTAGTTCACTCGCCTCGATATCTCACAGATTCACACATTTGTCTCCTGCAGGCTGTGAGTCACCTCCAACCACAGGACTGATTTGAGTTCAGCCAAATTTCTTGATTTCTTCCTGGTAAAACTGAAGTGCAGTCAGAGAAAAACAAAGATTCTCATCGTTGTTGTTTTCAGAGAAAGAAAGTAAAGCTGTTAATTACGAGATGAGCTGATTACTGAGAAACAAGTTAGAGTAATCAAATTAAAAGGACTTTTTGCTGTAACTCCTGAGCTGTTCTGAGATGTAATCATGAACACATTTGTGTTTCTGCTCTGATACCACCCCTACATCTGTGCTCTGAAGCAGAGTTACACGTTTGCTGCAGGCTGACACAGTCAGGTGGTTTGGTCCAGTCCCTGTGGGCAGCCACTTTTAATAGTTTAGCATAGCACACAACAACAACACTGTAAGCTAATGCTAAGCTAAGTCTCAGCATTCTGTATGTTAGCTAGGGGAATCTGAACATTAGTAATGTAAGTAATGATGTGTGCAAAGTCTGGTCACAACTGGATGATAGACTGCTCCCTCATGTAATGCAGGGTGACCACAGCACTCTGCTGATGACAGTGCAGGTGCTGATGTAAGCTGGAAGTATTGTCTAGTGGGAATCAGAGCCCACATTAGCAAGCTAGGCTAGCTGCTGTCATGCTGCAAGGTTGTTAGCCTATCATGCTAGGCTCAAGGTTTACCTTCATGGCTTCACTGTTCCCGTCCGTCCAAGTTGAGCCCAAACCACGATCTTACCATTAACAAACTGCTAGCAACTGTCAACAACAACCAGGTGCTTTGTCGTCTATTAAGTCAGGAAAAAAGAATGGTTTGGGTAAAAATATAAAGTCAGCATTGAATTTATTTCACTTTCACTAAGCTGCTTCCTGAGTGACAGTCCTGCATCTGAACCGTTTGCTTTCCAAGCCACAGGAAAAACTAACATGCTACTTTACACTTTTAACATGAAACCTAAAGAATGGACTCAATGTAGGAACAGGTTGAAACCAACGCTCAGTTGGCATGTAGAAAAAGAAATAAATGCCTTGTTTTAGGGGAATATGACTTTCTCCAGTCACCACAGACGTTCCCTGGGCATCGTCTAACCACCTTCAAATGTCAGTAAGTTCCACGGGAAACACCCAGAGATCTGAAGCTCAGATGCTGTTTCCACAAGTGTGTCCAATTGTTTGAAAAGGACAGAGGCCTGCAGCGTGTGAGCAGATAGAGAGACTTAGCTTTAGGACATATTTTGACATGAGAATCAAACCAGTGGGGTTATGACTGAGCGTATGACTTCATGTGTCAAAGACAAATGGCACGGTCGCTCCCAGATGGATAATTTAGACAGGTCTAAAGAAAGCTTGGCTCTGCACAGACTGACGTGGTCAGATGGACGTTTGGCCGGAGGTCCAGGCTGGCACACGGACACGACCAGGTGCCCAAAGCTCAGGGCCAGACAGCACTCCTAAGCCGAGCCACCTTTCACTCTCTTTAATAGGTGGCGGAGTGAAAGCCTGATGGCACTAACAGCAGCGTTTGGTGGGCAGCAGGCCTGGAACAACAGAACCTCTTATAAACCCAGAGAAAGGACGGAGAGAGAGAGAGAGTTATAAAATGAACGAGTGACACCATAAAGCTGCTCTCAGGAACAGGGGGAAGGCAAAGACTCACCATAACAACTCACACACACACACACACACACACACACACACACACACACACACTGATCAGCCTGCCAGCCCCCGACATTTACATCAGAAGAGGACGGACACAGTGGGCCTGTGGAGGGATGGAGGGATGGGGAGGAGGAGAGGTGGGACACCCTGTTTGGAGGCTGTAAACACTGTAAGACAGTATCTCCATGGAAGCCCGCTCACTGCTCTGAGGCATCCCACCCCCCCAGCCTTTCCAAAGCCAAGTACCCTGACCGTGGGGCCCCACAGCGGCCCCTCGCCTCGCCTGCCAGCCTGGCTGTCCGGCACAGCAGATGTGTGTGGAGGAGTGGCCTTGGATGATGTGGCCTTGATCCTCGGCTTTAGAGCGAGCGAGGGAGGAGGACGGAGGGGCAGAGCGTCCTTCACAGAGAGCTGCAGGGATCAGAGTCCTGTTGTGCACGGTGATGTTTACTGCAGGTGTCTGTTACATACATGTTACACACATGTTCATGTGTATCATTTTGAGGGTGTGTTTCCAAGTGGCATCAGTGACTTGTGTTATATTTATACCTCTTTTACTGCCTAACATTAATCCTGTAGAAGCGACAGGAGGTTTCCAGCTGTCCTGATGAAACGACGGTCGATCACGTTTACTTTTCAAGCTGCTTTTCACCACATTCACACAGCAGCCATTTCCCCTGACGTCACGCTCAGAGTGTGAAGCTCGAAGGACGTTACTCTGTTGTTCTGCTGTGTTCAAGGTTGTATGAATGTAGAGAACCTGACAGCAGTCATCATTTCTCTGCCTGTGGATGATGTGCAGCATGATGAGGGACATCAGGCCTTATTTCAAGTTTAAACCACGTACTTGATAACTCTTTAGCTATTATCTAAAAGAAGCTAATGTTAGCATTAAACCACTTGTTAGCTAATAAAACTGTTAGCCTGAAAATGGCTGAATGCTAACATTAGCCTTTGATAGTGTTAGAGTGTGTATGGAAAGGGAAGGTGAAGTGATAATAAGTCAGATTAACTGACTAACAGGAACCTTCACTTCTAGTTTCTGACACCAGAAGTGACCATATTTGGGCAAGAGGGTGGAGCTGGAGAGGAGCAGCAGGTTGGTAAACAATGTATTTGATAACCCAGTTGACACCGTCCGAAGTGTCACAACAGCTGTGGTTAGCATTCACCAATTCCAAGCTAACTTTAATGCTAGCTGGCCAACATTAGGAACGTTAGCCTTTCCTGTCCTGTAACACTGTCACATGGTGATGTAGATGGACAGCAGTCTTTGACCATCCACCCTTTGAAACACGACATACACTCACACACACACTGATTCAGTGGCATGCAAGGCAACTGGGGTACGTCAACATGTAGTGTAGACAGGAGGAGCTGGGGATCCAACTACCAACCTTTCAAACGAAGGTTGACTCACTTCACTTGACCTCTCACTGCTGCATGCTTGAGTTGAGATTTGACCCTCTGGATATGCACTAGCGCTTGTTTTGTTGTGGCTCATTCAGAAAGCAGTGGAATGATAAAGATTCTCTACGTTCCTATATGATAAGCAAACCTGGACACAGCAGCACAACATCAAAACAACATGGTGTACCACCACCCTGAGGAGGAGGAGGAGGAGGAGGAGGAGGAGGAGGAGGAGGAGGAGGAGGAGGGAGACAGGTGGTTTAAATGGTGTTGTCTGAATGAGTCTCCTTTGAGCCCGTTATACAGCAGCTATTATGTGACCGTCATCAGGAGAACCCTCCTACAGACAGACAGGAGAAGACAGACAGAGAGACTGTTGCAGGCACACAGACAGGTGAGCTCCTGATGTTGAACAATGTGTCATCACCAATGATAACACACCTTGAGTGAAGGATTGTCCCCCCTCCCTCATATCTACTGGGAGGGGTCAGGGGCATGGGATGGGGTCACTGGTAGATGGTGGATGCCCTGTAAAACAGATTGCCATTCAGCACCTCTTTATAAAGACCTTTTATTGGCATCTCCGTTCATTAGCCCTCGTCCATCCATTTGCCACTTCAGAGAGAGAGAGAGAGAGCGAGAGAGAGAGAGAGACAGAGAGAGAGAGAGAGCGAGGGAAGCAGTTGAAAGATGCTCATGAGGAGGGAGCGGGGGAAAGTAAAAGGCTAGTTCAGGAGAAAACAGCCTTCAGGCTTTATTTCTGAGCACAAAGGCAGAGTTGGAGAGCGAGCGAGCGAGGGATGGAGGGAGGGGCGAGGGAGGGACGGGGGGGTGAAGCTCAGAAAGAGTGTACAGAGCTGCAGCGGGCAGCGCCTGCCAGGCGAGGAGGAATTCATGCTCGATTTGTCTTGTTCGCAGCCCGCTTGCAATAAAAAGGAGCGGAGAGGGGCTGGGGGGCTGGGGGCAGCAGCAGATTGCAGATGCTCTGTTGGAGGGTCCTTGTGAAGTCGTCCCCTCTCTGAGTCGAGCCCACCCCCACAGAAGAGAGCCCCTCTCTACTGTAAAGGAGCGCTCGGGACATTGTGGGGCTCGCCAAAGGCTCTCGGCTGGAATACAAGGAGGCCCAGTGTTCAGCGCCCAGCTCCTTCTAAAGAGGCCGGGCCGTGCTGGGGGCCCCGGGGGGCTCCACAGGGAGCCCAGTCCTTTCACTGGTACAATGTGCCACTCTCTAACGCTGTCCTGGAGACGGACGAGAGGGACATTCCTCCGCACATCAAACAGAATGTCTTCATCTCCACATGAACGAGGAGCAGGCACAGTGTGACACACTGGGGGAGGGGGTGTGAGTGTGTGAGTGTGTGTGTCAAGTGTTGTTACCACATCTCAGGTGAGATTAGAGCCAATCACGGCCTGTTAGAGCACCTGTCAATCATCACAGTGGACAACTGGACCCAGGTCAGCGTCCAGCTGTGTGTGTGTGTGTGTGTGTGTGTGTGTGTGTGTGTGTGTACGCTCTGTGTTAGGTAAGGTCAGTCATGAGTTGTTATCTTTCAGTTTCCATGAAATCTTTATTAAACGTTATAAAACTGAGAGTCATCTGTCATGGCATCGAGGCGCGCACGCACACACACACACACACACACACAGCGCTGGACCGGGTTAACCGCGACTCTGAAAAGACAAACTTTACACAGTCACCATGACCGCTGCTCAGCGCTGCAGAAAATGTCTCTGATAAACAAAGAGTCGTCCAGCGAGCGGTCGAGGAGTTCCCCAAAACCTCGACCAGAGTGAGACCTCAGAGCTTTTTATATCTCTGTGTTACTCTCTACTCTATCTCTCTGTGTGTGTGTGTGTGTGTCTTTCTAAAGTCACTTCTGAAATGCTAAAGGATGGTTGCAGTTCATCCAGCTCGAGTCTTTTTGTCTTTGCATTATGAAAACTTGTGACCAACAGGAGGCGGAGAGACTTCCAGCGCTGCAGGAGAGACGCACTGATGGTTTATATATGATTACAGTTGTTCACACCTTCATTACTTTCTGTGTGACAGCATGCGATAAGTGGGCATGGTCATCAGATTACAATTTAATAAAGTTCTGAGTGTGTACTGGAGAAGTTGGGAATGAGAGCACATGCTCAGTGACCTGCAAGGGGTCCTGCGGCTGCTTCACATCCTTTTTCAGACACACAGGTGTTCAGTTATCTGACGTAGCAGGGACGAATATTTGCAGGTTGTGTTTAACCAAAACAAATGACCATAAAATATCCAGCCGGTGTACGTGCAAAGAATACTGCAGATGCTGCCACGGGAGGCAACAGGCTCATTTAACATTGAGTCAGTCATTCCTACAAAAGTCAGATTGAATGGATATTTATTGAACTCAGCATAGATGACCTGTTTAAAAGGTGTTGTTGTCGATAGACAGTGTACACTTTATGATGCAATATACATACCTGTATGAGAGGCCAAAACCTGCAGCAGAGGACTGTGGGAAAACACCACGAAAGTTAAACAAGGAACGTGTCTACAAAGAGAACATTGAAGTTGTTGCTGTAATATGAACTCAGATCAGCTCTCTGTCTTTGAAAAGCAACTGTCTGCACTGAAACCTGACACACACAGTCCCTCATCTGCAACCTCCTGAACAGGAAGCAGCTCTTCCTGCAGGATCCCCTTGTCTGGCCAGATGTGTGTGTGTGTGTGTGTGTGTGTGTGTGTGTGTGTGTGCTCGCATCTTTGCATGCGACAGAGATACAGGGAGATGAGTGACACCTCTGACTGTCGGGTTCCTCCAATTGTTCTGCAGGAAACTCGCTCAAAGTGAAGATAAAAGAAACAGAGAGAGAGACGGGGGGGTAGTACAGAGGCATGCTAGACAGTAGAGCAAAGGTGTGGGTCGTGGAACAACAAGAGCAGCAGCGTGGTGAGTCAGGTCTGTGGTTCACACTCAGCTGGTTCACTGAGGAGAAAGACCTGACAATGACGCATGATCTCACACACCTGCTCACTGTCTGCAGGGTTCACACACACACACATACACACACACACACACACACACACACGTCTGATGTCTTTTCTTTTCTGTGACAGTTTCTTCACTGAGTGTCCTCAGAAGTATATATAAAGAGGTTTATATTAATAGTGCAGTTATGACCGTGTTTAAAGTGTCCAGTCCATCAAGCTCCTGAAGCTCGCGGACGACATGGTGATGAGGGCTGGGGATGAGTCTGCCTACAGGTGGGAGATTGACCATCTGGTGACCTGGTGTGGTGATAACATTATGGTGTCTATTATTTATCTTGTTCTATTTCAGTCTTTTACTTATTTTTATTCTGGTTCTGTGTTCATTGTTCTGTGTAAACCTGATTCTGATTCTGATGTGCGCTCTGTAAGAACGATGGGCTCTTATTCTGAAATGAAACTTACTGAGTTTTCTTTCCATCATGTCATGTGAGCAAAGAAACTACATGAGTGTAAAATGTGAAAACAATGACGAGTCTTTCTCCTGTTACTGCCGAGAACCCCCCACATCCACACACACAAACACACACACACACTCGCTGGAATCTCACACTGACTCATCTTTATTAGAAATGATGCTGATGATTAACAAATGATTTTCTCATGTATAACAGTTTCACTCACATTTAAATGTAACTTCCTTTGTTGAGTCTTTTGTGAACACGAGGGCCTCGTGAAGATATTCTGTGAGGGAACAACACCAGAAAGTCTGTCATTTTGGGAAAAACTGCAGTTTGCCTTCCCAATTCACAGCCAGCAGCTGGTTAGCTTGGCTTAGCATTAAGACTCAAACAGCTCTGCCCAAAGGTTAAGAAACACACACATACATTCAAACAACTAAAGCTCAGTTATTAAACACAAACAGTTTGTGATCTAAGGGGAGAGACACAATTCAGTCACAAGCTCCAGTGTAGGTAACTCGTCTGGACTTTGTTGTGAGTCAAAATATTTTAATATATAATAATATAATCTAGGTCACTCTACAGCACAGCAACTAAAAGTTACAACATAATATTATATTACAAATCAGTGGTGGCTGGTGAAAAATATTCTAGTTGGGGCTGTGCTGTGCCATACTCAGTTTTTAACAAGTCCATGCTGTATCCGTGCCAGCAGTTTTAAAACGCAGGAAGCAAAATAGTGCATTTACATGGCTACATCCAGCTAGCCAAGCCTTTCTGGTGTACCAGTTGCGAGAAAATCCTCTGGTGTAGGTTTTACCTTCCCACTCTCTTGTTGGTTGATTTTAATATCTGGCTGATCTGGTCCAGTTTCTTTAATCCATAATTTTTCACTTAAACTTCTCCTCTCGAACGGATTTTGAAGAAGAGAGCGTACAGAGTTGTTTGCGGTGTCAGCGTCCATCATTGTCATTTCCATCACTCATTGACTGATCAGACTTCAACCACCGAGACCTTCAGGGATTATTTTCTACGACGGTGATTGGCCAAATTCACGTTGATATGCGCGTATCTTGCCCCAGCAACAGTCCCTGATTGGCTACTGATATGATGTCAACTCTGTTCTTCGTGTACCAAAATCTTCTCTGACTTTTGCTCCGACTTAAAGGAACATTTTTTTCTAATGTTCTAATTTTCTGACTCAACATGAACACAGGATCTGTGCCCAACTCGTTCCTGTTCAGGTGAAATAACGTTCTTCCTTTTTATTATAATATAAGCTTTAACTTTTGATTTTTGCAGGAACAATATTAACATTTTTTCTTGACAAGATGTGATTCACTCTGTAAGAAGGTTGGTGGTTTGTCATCAATAAATTCAGCTAACACCACTGGAAACATGTAAAGTGCAGTGTCAGCATATAAAATAAAGAATGTTTTTTTATATTAAATGTAACTCTTGGATGTATATAAGAAATAAAAGAGGGCCTAGTATGGAGCCTTGTGGACCACCACACTGAATGTGGCTGTAAGATGAGTTAGCCCTAGCTAACCAGCTTCTGTTTGGAAGAACTGACCAACAAAAACATGGTCTAAAGTCTGTGGCGCAATCTGTGTTTGCTATTTAGAGGGCGCATTATGGACATACATCAGAGAGTTCACAACACGAGTCTCTGCTTGTCACTTAACGGAAAAAGCAGTGTGTTTGTAGATACAGTGACTGCAACCTTTAGTTTCCCTCGTCTCCTTAAATCAAGATACTGCTTTCAGTTTGTTACCAATATGATGAGAAGTGCAGGAAGACGTGGACAAGCTCACCGCTGCCTCCACACACACCTGCTTCACCTCAGGGAGATTCCTGCTTGAGCTGTGCACGGGCCAAAAACTACTGAGAGCGACACAAATCTCTCCATACTGCACGCTCATTCTGACGCATGCTCTTTATAACATAGCAGAAACCAACATCAATCAAATCAATCAAATGTTATTTGTATGGGGCCAAATCATAACCAGAGTTATCTTGAGACACTTTACAAAAAGAGAAGGTCTAGACCGACTCTTTGTTATGTTATTTAAAGAGAGGCCCAACATGAATCACCATGAGTAGCACTTAGCAACATTTGGCACATTGGCAGAAAAACTTCCTTTAACAGGCAGAAACCTCGAGCAGAACCAGACTCATGTTGAACAGCCATCTGCCTCGACTGGATGGGCCGAAAATGGGATAGAAGGAGATGCAGGATAGAGACAGGCAAAGAGAGCAACAACAACATATGTTCATGTTACAACAACAACAGGTAAAACATACTTATGGTTACAATGCCAATAATAGTGGTAAACTAGTGTGAAAATTGGCAAAAAATAAATTAGTGCGAGAAGCAGAGTAATGATAAAGGCTGCAGTAATCGTAATTGTAACAGTTGAAGTCAACAGGTCTACTATTAGCATTAGCAGCAACAATAATGATACTATGGGGAAGGCTGATGTTAGTAGTTGTTGCAGTCGAGCAGGTCCACAGCAGCGGGTGGTCTGCAGCAACGATCTCCAGGAACCTACAAGACAAGGGAGCACAAGAACTCCCAGGAAGATATATGGTTAGTAACGTTGATGGGACCAGAAGATACAGAGTTAATGAGCTGCATTAATATGAGAGAGAGAGGGAGACAGACAGAGAGACAGAGAGGGAGAGAGACAGAGAGGGAGAGAGGTTTGAGTCCTTTTATGAACCGTTAGCAGGAGAAACATGTCACTGTCACACTGTCACATTCTTTAAATGCAACACAACATCAACAAAGAAAAATTTTCCTCAAATCAAATATTCACATCGAGCTCTCCGTCCCCTCCCACAAAGCACAAAACCCCCCCTACAGCCCATACACGAGTGAAAGCCTGCACATCGTCCATCATTGAGGCATAGGCATATTTCACCCTCAGTCTGGCCTTTAAAAGTCCCTCCAGAACCGGTACCGGCTCCACACTACCGGCACGCTGAGCCCGGTTCCTGCGAGTCAGCCAAATGGCCAACTTGGCAGAAGCAGATAAAAAGTTCACCATTGTGTGTGCAGTCTTTTTCTTTGCTGAATACTTTGGTCCAAAGATGAACAAAGGAAAAATCCTCTCTGAGGGCCTGAAACCAAGATTTCAAAAGTACAAATAAACATGATAGTCTGGGACACTCAACAAACAAATGTACGAGGGTTTCAACCTGGGAACAAAACACACACTCCTCTCCCACCCCAGGATCAATGTGCGCTCTGTATCTGTTCGTAGCTATTGCCCCGTGTACAACCCTCCATTGGAGGTCTGCTGTCCGCTTCTCAACGGGCAGCTTGTACAGGGACTGCCAGCTGCCTTTCGGGGAAACATCTGGGCCAAAGAACTCAGTCCACCTCGACTCCTTCATCCCTGACAGAGACTGCAGGTGAAGGACTTTGACACAGATCTGAAAAAGTTCCTTTTTTCCGGCATCCTTAAACTTGTCCAGGTGAGGTGTTATAAAGGACAGCAGCTGGCCTCCTCCTTCCCACCATTCCCCAACGGCTGGAGTAACGGACAGAGAGGGGAAGCTGTACTCGCCGTCCTCGCTCCACTGGTCACACAGAGTTTGGTCTCTTACACAAACTCACACAGAGTTTGGTCTCTTACAAAGGCTCTCAAATGTTGGGGTAGAGCAGCACAGAGAGAGACAGAGGGATTTTGATTTTTAAAGGTAACATTTATTCTAATTAATCTTTTGTAACATTTACAAAAATACAACCATTTTTAAAAACCTGATGAACCCATCAATAGATCAATAAAAACACTCGGTCGTTCACATCAACGCTGGTGAGAAAATTAGTGGTTCTGTTCTACAGAGGACAAGATGTTTCCATGAGCCCAGATCTGGATGAACTGATCCAGATCCTGCATCTCTCTGTAATATCTAAAATCGATGGAGATTCGGGCTTTAACCATTCTGGAGAAAAGCAGACACAGATCAATATCTGTTAACTTGTCAATTTTTTTCTTCCTGCTCACATAAGTGGCCATCTTTGCCTGTCCAATGAGAAAGTTTAACAGCTGGCTCTTGTGCTTTGTAGGTTTTTGTACTTAAAACCCAAAATTAAAACCTGTTTGTGAAAAACCTCTCCAAACTTTAAAACCAGTGAGTCCAGCAAAGAGAAAAGAGGCGACAGTTGAGAACAGTCATTGTAACAGTGAAACACCGTCTCTGTTCCTGGACAGAAAGGACACGTGTCCCTCTCTGGCTGGTTGATCACACACAGGAAAGAGTTCACTGCTAAGATCCCGTGTAGCACTCTCCACTGAAGGTCTGCCACCTTCTTAGTCAGAGGAGCTTTGTACAGACTCCTCCACGCAGGTTTTTCATCACCTCTCAGGTTCAGGTGGCGTCTCCACGGCGTGTCCACACACTGGTTCAGTTTGTCTTTGTGGAGACACCAGACCATCAGTTTGTAGAGAGGTTTGCCCCTCGCTTCCTCCAGGTTTAACCCCGGGCGCTGCTCTGAGTCCACACACAGACCGATCTCTGGGAAGGGGTCGTCACTGTGAGGAGTCACCAGACCCCGACTGTGATCCTCCAGCAGGAGGCTCTCGTGTCCGGTGAGGCGGTGCCTCCAGTGCTCCAGGAGCCGGCCAATGGTCCTCACCGATCTGACCCCCAGACCAGCCGCCAGAGCAGCCGCATCCTCCAGACCAGGCCCAGCAAGATCTTTCACAGATTCCAGGGTGAGCAGGTCAGCTCTGATGAACACCTGAGTCACTGCTGAACCTGCCCAGCAGGGGGCATCCAGGCGTCCGCCATGCACCACCGGCTCCTGCAGCAACCAGTGAAGAGAGGCACTTTGGACCGGTCGCTCTTTCACCAGCATTTTCCACACAGTGAAAACTCCACGATAAAACAGTGGCAGACCCCGAAAGTTTACAGTTTTAAAATCCATCAAAAAGAGAGGCGTGTCCAGTTTAAAACCCCCGCACTGCTGCAGGACCAGGTGAGCCAGTGGCCTCCACACCAAGTCTCTGTGTCTGAACAATAGTCTCTGGACAAACTGCAGCCGGAAAGCAGCTGCTCTGCTGGCCAGATGAATAAGTCCTTGTCCTCCTTCCTCTTTAGGCAGAAAGAGGACGGCCTGAGGAAGCCAGTGCAGCTTGTCCCAGAAAAAGTCCACGAGAACAGCTTGGACACGACAGAGTAAGTTAGAGGGGGGGTCTACGCAGGCCAGCCTGTGCCACAGAGAGGACGAGACCAGGTTGTTAATGACCAGCGTCCTCCCACTGTAGGACAAGCCCGGCAGGAGCCACCTCCACTTTTTCAGTCTACCCTCCGCCTTCTCTACAACGTTCTCCCAGTTTTTCTTTAAAAACGAGTCATCACCGTTTTCCAGGTGAGCCCCCCCTGGCAGAGTTAAGTGGTCTGACAGTTTATTACCCACCATCAGGGCTTCACTTTTACTCCAGTGGACTTTTACAGATGACATCTTGTTAAAAAAGTCCACATTCTGTTTTAAAATATCGATATCAACCTGTTTGTTGGTTAAAACCATGATGTCATCTGCATATGCCGTGACTTTAAAAGTGGAGGGACAGCCTGGGAAGGACACACCTGAGAGCTCTCTCCTGAGCTTGTGAAGCCGAGGCTCGATGGAGGGAGCATACAGCATGCCCGACAGCGAGCAGCCCTGCCTGACCCCCCTCTGGACATTAAAAGGTGCAGCCAGACCACCATTGATTTTCAGTATACTCGCAATGTCACGGTACAGGACCTGTATCTTGGCTATGAACCCTGGGCTGAACCCAAACGCACCGAGCGTGTGCCACAAGTACTGGTGTTCAACCTGGTCATAAGCCTTTTTCTGGTCTATAGAAATCAGACCAGTATCCTCAGCCAATGAGCCAGAGACCTCCACAACATGCCGAATCAGAGTGACGTTGTCACTGATAAGCCTGCCGGGCACACAGTAGGTCTGGTCTGTGTGGACCACCTCACTCATCACCTCTCTCAGCCTGGACGCCAAAGCCTTGGACAGTATCTTATAGTCCCCACAGAGCAGAGACACAGGCCTCCAGTTCTTCAACTCCTGTAAGTCCCCCTTTTTAGGCAGCAGGGTTATGATCGCCCTCCTGCAGCTCAGCGGGAGCAGCCCAGTCCTTTAACTGGCCTGAATGACCTCCAACAGGTCTTCACCAATCACGGTCCAGAAGGATTTATGAAAGTCAACCGGGAGACCATCTATCCCCGGTGCTTTTCCATTCTGCAGGCTCATGGCAGCAGCGTACAGCTCATTCAGGGACAGTTCAGAGTCCAGCAGTGTGTTGGACTCCTCCGTCACCTGAGGTAGACCATCATAAAAACGCCCAGTCAGCTCTGCGTCCTCCACAAACTCCGTCTGAAACAGCACCTTGTAGAAGAAGGTGGCGTAACTCCTGATCGCAGAGCTGTCTGTCACTGTGGCTGCACTCTCAGAGTGCAGAGAGTGGACGATCTTCCTCCAACCGTTTCTTTTCTCCAGGCTGAAGAAGAACTGGGAGGGGGCATCCATCTGAGAGGAGCTTATGAACCTGGACCAAACCAGAGCCCCCTGTGCTGTGATGCCCAGCAGGTTGGTTAAAGCAGCCTTTTAAGCTTTCAAGGCCTCAACGTGCCCCTGATCTCCTGTAGAATCTACCAAACTCTGGAGCTCTCCCACCTCAGTCTCCAGGTCACTCAGACAGCGGGCCATGTGCTTGGTGACATTGCGAGTATACTGTTGACAAAACTGTCTGACCTGGACTTTTCCAAAGTCCCACCAGCGCTGCACTGAGGAAAAAGCAGCCTTGCGGTTTCTGTGCGTCTTCCATAAATAAGTAAAAGCCTCTCTAAAACAATGATCCTTTAAAAGCCCAGTGTTAAAATGCCAGTATGCACGGGTCACCTTCACATTCTGGACAAAAAAGGAGCAGTGAACGAGACAGAGATCAGCAAAACTCACAGGAGAGATAAGACAGGATTTAAAGATGCTAAAATGATGTTTAAAACCGTAAAAGCGATCGAGTCTGGCCAGAGACAGCAGATTATCTCTGCAGTGGCTCCAGCTGTACTGCCTGCTGTTTCTGTTCACACCTCTCCACACATCTTTTAGCTCATAGGCCTCCACCAGGTGCCTGAGCCTGGCCGCTGAGGCTGGGTGAGGCTCCAGGTGGTTCCTATCTAAAAGTGCATTTTCAGTGCATTTAAAATCCCCCCCCAGGAATAAAAACTTGTCAGCACAACTGTTAAGAACATCACCTAAAACATCTAAAAATCCCATCCTCTGAGAGGCTAAAACCGGAGCATAATCATTCACTAAAACCAGCTTCACGTTTTCATATTGCACTTTAACCTTTAGGATATGGCCACACATGATCTCCTCCACGTCCACAGCAGAGGGGGTGAAACTCTGTGAGAACAGCACAGCGACCCCCCTGCTGTTAGACAACTTATGGCTGAGGATCACCTGCCCAGGCCATTCCTTCTTCCAGTCAGCCTCATTCTCACTGTCACTGTGAGTCTCCTGCACAAAGACTAAGTGTTTAAAATCAATCAGTTTAAAAAGAGAGGCTCTCTTCACGTCACTTCTTGCTCCATTTATGTTTAAAGACCCAATTTTGATGTCAGCCATGGAGAGGAAGAGACTTAATAAACAAGCACACAGAGCCAGCATGAGGAGAGAGATCCTGGGTTTAGTCATCATCTTCAGTCAGCTGGGCTTTGACTTTGGTCACCATTTTCTTTAGTCTGTACACCTCCTGCTCACTGAAAGCATCTTCTTCTTTTCTCACAGATTTAACAAACCCTCTGAGATCAGGGAAAAACTGCCTGACTGACGAAACCCCTACCTGCAAACTCACCTGTCTTCCCTGATCTCACCTGTTTTCTCACTAAGAAACACAAAAGAACGACAAAACTATTAAACTAAGAACTAACTAACTAAAACAATAACACTTAAACAAGAGAAAAAGAAAGAAAAAATAATCAAAAACACACTCCAAACGTTCTGTGACCCACAGGAGCTCTCTCTTCCACCATGCACTCAGATAGAGAGAGAGAGAGAGAGAGAGAGAGAGAGAGAGAAGCTTGGTGTGTCAGATCTCCCCGGCAGTCTAAACCTATAGCAGCGTAACCCTGGGCTGGTCCCAGCCTGAGCCAGCCCTAACTATAAGCTTTATCAAAGAGGAAAGTTTGAACTCTTAAAAGAAGAGAGGGTGTCTGCCTCTCGGACCCTGACTGGTAGCTTGTTCCAGAGGAGGTGGGCCTGATAATTTATGTGGCACTATGAGCTCTTTAAGATATGATGGTGCCTGACCATTAAGAGCTTTGTAAGTAAGAAGAAGGACTTTAAATTCTATTCTAGATTTTACAGGAAGCCAGTGCAGAGAGGCTAATACAGGAGAGATGTGATCTCTCTTCCTAGTTCTTTTCAGCACACGTGCTGCAGCATTTTGTACCAGCTGCAGAGTTCCTAGTGACTTATTAGGGCAGCCTGATAGTAACGAGTTACAATAATCCAACCTGGAAGTAACGAATGCATGGACTAGTTTTTCTGCATCGTTTTGAGACGAGATGTGTCTGATTTTTGCTATGTTGCGAAGATGAAAGAAGGCTGTCCTTGATATTTGTTTTATGTGGGAGATGAAGGACATATCCTGATCAAATAGAACTCCCAGATTCCTAACAGTAGTGCTGGATGCCAGGCTGATGCCATCTAGGGCAGCTATATCATTAGAGAAAGAGTCTCTAAGGTGTTTTGGGCCGAGCACAATAACTTCAGTTTTTTCTGAATTAAGTAGCAGAAAGTTTCTAGTCATCCAGATCTTTATGTCCTTAAGGCATGCTTCTAGTTTAGATAGCTGATTGGTTTCGTCTGGCTTCATAGATAAGTATAATTGAGTATCATCTGCATAACAATGAAAATTAATGGAGTGATATTACCCAGAGGAAGCATATATAAGGTAAAAAGAATCGGTCCGAGCACAGAACCTTGTGGAACTCCATGACTAACTTTGGTTTGCATAGAGGACACATCATGAACATTAACAAACTGAGATCGATCTGATAGATAAGATTTAAACCAACTTAGTGCAAATCCTGTAATGCCAATTAAATGTTCTCGTCTCTGTAACAGGATGTGATGGTCTATCGTGTCGAAAGCGGCACTAAGATCTAACAGGACGAGTACAGAGAGAAGTCCTCTGTCTGAAGCAGTAAGTAGATCATTTGAAACTCGCACAAGGGCTGTCTCAGTGCTATGGTTGACTCTAAATCCTGACTGAAAGTCCTCAAATAAACTGTTGTTATGAAGAAAGTCACATAATTGATTAGCGACTGCTTTCTCAAGGATCTTTGAGATAAAAGGAAGGTTAGATATAGGTCTATAGTTAACTAAGGTGCCTGAATCTAGGGTAGGCTTTTTAAGAAGTGGCTTAATTACAGCTAGTTTAAAAGACTGGGGTACATAGCCCGTTGATAAAGACATATTGGTCATATCTAGTAAAGAAGTGCTAATTGAGGGAAAGACTTCCTTAAACAGCTTGGTTGGAATCGGGTCTAAAAGACAGGTTGATGGTTTAGACGAAGATATCAGAGAATTTAGCTCAGGAAGGTCAATTGGAGACAAACAGCCAAGGTAAACATCAGGTTTTTGAGCAGTTTCCAAAGATACATCTGCACCAGTTAACGGCAGGAGGTTACAAATTTTGTCTCTAATCTTTAGGATTTTGTCATTAAAGAAGCTCATGAAATCATCACTGCTGAGGCCTATAGGAATACATTGCTCAGTGGAGCTGTGACTCTCTGTCAGCCTGGCTACAGTGCTGAAAAGGTACCTGGGATTGTTTTTATGTTCTTCTATGAGGGAGGAGTAGTAGACACCTCGAGCATGCCGTAGGGCCTTCCTGTATTTATTAAGACTATTTTGTCAGAGTAAACGAGACTCTTCTGTTTTGGTGGATCGCCACATTCTTTCAAATTTACGCGACATTTGCTTCAAGTTACGAGTTTCTGAGTCATACCATGGAGCTAGCCTCTGTCGTTTGATAATCTTCTTTTTTAAGGGGGCAATCGAGTCTAGAGTACTTCTCAGCAAACCTGCAGTACTATCAACAAACTGATCAAGCTGAGAGGGACTAACATTAGCATCAGAGCTTTCTGTAGTAAACAGATGTGGTAAAGAATTATAAGCAGCTGGAATTGTTTCCTTAAATTTAGCTACAGCCCTATCAGACAAACATCTTGTGAGTACATTTTTGTTAACTGGAGAGTAGTCGGTTAATAGGACATCGAATGTTACTAAATAGTGATCTGATAAAAGAGGATTTTGTGGGAAGACAATTAAGTTTTCGGTTTCAAGGCCATAAGCTAGAACAAGGTCGAGGGTGTGGTTAAAGCGGTGAGTAGGCTGGTTTACACTTTGAGTGAAACCAATAGAGTCCAAAAGGGACATAAATGCCATGCTAAGACTATCATTATCAACATCTACATGAATATTGACGTCCCCTACAATAATTATTTTATCTGAACTCAGGACTAAATCTGATAAAAACTCTGAGAATTCAGTTAGAAAATCAGAGTATGCGCCAGGAGGGCGGTATACTATCACAAATAAAACAGGCTGTAAAGTTTTCCAAGCTGGGTGTGAAAAACTCAGAACAAGGCTTTCAAAAGAGCAGAAACTAAGTTTGGGTCTAGGGTTGATTAGAAGACAAGAACTGAAGATAGCTGCCACTCCACCACCTCGACCAGTGTCTCGAGGAGTATGAGTATTAAGATGACTGGGAGGAGTGGATTCATTTAAGCTGACATATTCTTCCTGACACAGACAAGTCTCAGTTAAAGAGAGTAAATCAATATGATAATCTGATATCAGATCGTTCACTAATAGAGCTTTAGATGACAGGGATCTGATATTTAACAGACCACATTTAATTCTCATATTTTCTGGCATAAGTTTGGTTGTTGTTTTAATTTTTATTAAAAAAAAATTTATTAAATTTTTTTGATTTACTCCTTTTTTAAGGTGATTCCATTGCTCGTGAAAGCCTCAACCAGCATGTCTGATGCCTCCAATGCCTCGGATGATACAGAGATTCTGTCCACACACAGCTCATCGTCATCAACAAGACAAGAGCCATGGCCAGAGTTTTTTGACATTCCAAATGTTTCTGTTGATGTGGAATTCAGACTGAGACAGGCTGATCTTGCATGTTTACAAGACAAAACATACCTCAATGTACCCAGAGACATTGCACTAATAAGCAAAAATCCCTACCTGAGGGAAATGGGCTCACTAGATGGCTGTTCAGGCTGGAAGAATAGCTTGAAATTCAAAATGGGAAACTATCGCACCAAACTGAGAAGATCGGGATGCGGGATGTATAGAATTTGGTATAAATGGGGCCAAACAAGGTGTCTCGGAAATTACTGCCAAAGGCCTCAAGAGACCAAAATGGTATGAGGTGAATTACTTGCCGGACCTTGAAGAAATGATAAAAAAGGAACCCCAGTGGAACTGTATAAAAAATGGACCCGACCTTCCCACTGCGGAGAAGGAAGATTGTGGAGGCTGAATCACCAGTGAAAACACTGAAGGAGCGGTGGCCTGCTCTTTTTACGGAGAGACAAGTAAGTACTGAATTCCTATGCTTTTTTGTTTTCCACTTATGAACTATGCATTTAGTTTTATGCACTGGTTGATTGCCAGTGGAGTGTTGATCATGCAAAGACAGCTATTTAAAAAAAAAAATGAAATGTATAAAATCATTTATGTTGATGAGCTTATATGTACAGTTGTGAGCAGCACAAATCTCCTTTCTCTTTGGTGATAAATTACTTTATTGTTCAGAACTATAGTGACAGTTGCTTCCATTGAAAATTAATGTTCAAAGTACAAATTCAGTAAAAAATGTGTACTGTGCTCTAGATACAGATTTGGAGTAAATTAACCTATTTTAAACTACAAACTGTGATTCTTGTCCGTATATAGGAGTATTAAGTGCCCCATGTGAGTTTAATACATCCTCTAAATTTGAGTTATTAAGTATTTCCTGGTCATGCGAATGAAAATGTCACAGGCAGTGTTCTGCTGCAATGAATGTGGTTGTTACAAACCAAAGAAATATAAATATATATATATATATAAAATTTGGTTTAATTTTTAACCCCTCTTTTAATCCCACTATTTCACACTGTATCATCCAAGCAGTGTTCTGTCCCATATTCAACTGGTTTTCAAAAATGTCCAAACTGGCCCAAGTATATATTGTCAATCTGTGTTGTCTTAAATGTGCATTGTAGGTGTATGCAGAGTTCAATAGGATTGCCACCAAAAACCTGCAGTGACTTTTTTGATGCGCTGGACCGCCACACACCACGCTTTGTCACAATCTTCAAATCCAAGAGAGGAAGTGTTGAAGAGACATTGGCTGAGTTAGTGCAGCAAATTAATTCAGGGGTGAGTCTACTGCTGGTTTCTTATATCTTTATCATACTGGAACACCAATAGTGTTGTTTTTTGTGCAACAAGAGTGGTTAGGGAGAAAAGGATGGAGCATAGGCTAGGAAGGAACCAGCCTATAATGTAAAACCCTTTTATGATGCTACTTTCCTCATGGTTATAATGCTACATGTGAGGAGCTGTAGTGATTTTTGAAAAACTTGGTCAAGGATACAAATCAACATCACACCAGCATGCTAAGATTTATCCAGATCTCAGTAGGAGTCAGTAGCAAACAGGGTTTTTGATTTTATTCAACCTTTATTTAAACACAAACGTTTTTAATATCAAATCTTGTTTTAAGAGTGTCCTGGCCAAGACAGGTTTATGAATAGCAACATACATCTGAATTTAAATTTAAAGAGCTGAGATGGACAGTCTGTGTCCCCTAAAATACTTACCTACATTTGTGTTGTTACCTACATTAAATTCAGTATTTAGCCAAAAACGCTGTTTGCTTCCCTGACAATGTCTTTGTACTGTAACTTTTGAATGCTGCATTATCTTTAACTTTATTTGTTAATTAATCGCTTCTAGAAACCAGATGTAACAGCAATGCGCACCCTTGTACTCCGAGGCCTCCCTGTTCTTCTTGGAGATGATCCCAGTAACTTCTACAACACCTGCTTTGTAAGTTATCATTGTTACATATTGAAAGAGCTCAATGAGTTGTGGGGAAATCTGCTTTGTGTTTGACATCATTTTACAGAGTGTTGGATAAAAAAGATTAATCTTGATACAACCCTGTGAGTTCAACACAAAGATGGACATGGGCTTCATGCTGACTGGCATTTCAGTTTATGCCAGCAAGTTTAAGCTTTCAGCCCAGTTCCTGTGAAGTGAGAGAAATATACCTTTATCTCCAAACGCAGTTAATAAAGTGCAAGACCTGCATATTTATGAGTCAGAATAAAAATCCTAAACAAGGTCTGAGCACGTCTGCTCTATCTCTGTCTGCATATGCTAAAAGATGTATTATTTTGTCTCGCTTTACATAAGCTAGACTAGTTGCATAACCCACACAGATAACTAACTCTGTTAGCAATCTATGCCACCGGGTTGCTCGCTTTCGAGCAGTGGAATTGAATGTGAGGAAGAGATACTTAATTTCTTTCACTCAATATCTGTAAACTTGTCAAAAATGTTTTAGGCCCAATGTTATTAAAATAGCTAACTTGAGGTGTTTATAAATTGAAAATTTCATGGGACAAGATTTTAAGGCATTTTAGACAGGAAAGATTAAACTGATTATGTCTTAACATTTCCCTGTTGTTATTTTGTTTTTTTGTGTTTTGTACAAGATTCAGACAGTGATGAGGCCTGGGCACAAGTATCGGTTGGGGTGCTGTTTGTCATCAACAAAGATGTGCCTGTTTATCCAAATAATATCTACCTTGACCCAGCATCTACTGCCATCATAGTTTAGGGCGATATTGTAATGGATAATCTCCGAAACCTACATCAAGCACTTTGCCTCTTGTTTGAGCTGTCATATGCTTTACACTTGGATTACCCTTAAGCCATGAAAAACACTTCGTGAGTCATTCTAAGAGTGATGCTTGGCTTGGGAGAGAACAAACTCCCAACAAAACTACAAACACTTGGAAATCTGCTGCTGAATTAAAATGTATGTCACCAATGTCTTAACAAAGTTCGGTCTATACATGTTGTTATTCCAGAAGTGTTAAGGTGTAATGATACAAACACCTTCCAACTTGTTCTGGCCATGTCATTATCCCTCTTTTCACTCTTCTCCCTGGCTTGTTCGCAAAACCTGGTCTACAACTGAGCTCTTTCTTCAGCTACTTTTGTTTAAGTGAACAACCCCAAAATCAGACTCCATCTTTTCTTTGTTCTCAAATAGTTATAATATAGAAAGTATAGTAATCCGAACTGTTGTTGGTCTGAGTCACAGTTTTAAAAAAGTCTGTTTTTCATTGAAAAATACATAATAAAAAATGCATATAATTGTACTTTGAACTGTGCTATTATCATGTTTGATTATGTCAAATATAAATAAGATTTTAGTAGAATAATTTAGCCTGTTTTCATTGATGCGTAATGGATGTAAGGGGCACTTGATTATACAAGTATCACTTACTTGGTATTTTTGAGGCAATCTGTTTGCATGGTTTTAATCAGTAAATCAGATTGCTGTTCCAAGTACATACAACTGAGAAATCCTAAGTTGCTGTTATTTTCGATTAAGTAAGCCCAACTTAAATAAATGAGTTGATTGGAATACACACACACACTAAGAAAGCTTTAGTAAGTACAACACACAATATTTATCTTACTTTACTGAGGTCAAAATGTTGTGTATACGTTTTTTTGAGGCAGTCGGTTTGCATGCTTTTTTTTAAGTGAAGTTAACTAATTAGTGGGCTGTGCACGCAAAGCCCACTATGGACACCTCTATAGCAAAGCTATAGGTGTCCATTGTGGGCTGTGCGAAGCGTCGTAAGACGCGAAAAACTGCAACAAATTTCCCATCTGGAATGAATGGGACGAGGTACAAAAAAACTCGCAAATCTGCAATGTTTTTCAAACATCTCCTGCTCTGGCCTACGTTCACCTAGAAACACCATTCAAACTTTAAAATGTAGGCACGGGTCTTGTCTATTTAAGTTGTATTTGAACTTTTTTCCTACGATGTTTCGTTTTTGAATGGTGACCCTTTAAAGATAGTGAGTTATTTTGGAAAAATTCAGGATTTATAATGGGTGTGTATTGCGGAATGTTCATGCAGAGCCAACTGACAGAGTGGAGAGACTCAAAAAAACGTCTCAGAAATTCTCTCTTTCTCTGACGACCCCAGCCACAAATTACACAGTAGAACTGTGATTTTTTCACAGAGTTGTAGCCACACTTGTCTTCTTTCTCCCAATGTGTCTACTTTATCAGTAGGATTTACGGTTTTTGATTTATCTGCCCCTAACCGACAAGAGTAGCTCTCAACTGCTCCATTTACTCCAATGTTAATCGGGAGGAGGATTTTCCAGGATTTTCGAAACTGCACCTGTTTTTAACTCGCTCCTATTACCACATTTTAGAAGCTAGGACCACAAAAACTTATGTCTGTGTTCTTTAAGGCCTTTCTGGCTTGATGGTGAAGAAATTTTGCCGATATCATGTTTGGTTTTGAAGAAATGGCAGTAGTTTGACGTCCTAAATGTGAGCCAGAAATCACGCTCAGATCAGCTGTCACAGACACCAGCTGTGGTCGTTGCTAGGGCTTTCCGACAACCATCACCGCGGCAATCGAGATCAACTGGGCCAACAGAGACACACTACTCAAAAAAACTCTCAGAAATTCTCTCTTTCCGTGACGACCCCAGCCACAAATTACACAGTAGAACAGTGATTTTTCACAAAGTTGTAGCCACACTTGTCTTCTTTCTCCCAATCTGTCTACTTTATCAGTAGGACTTATGGTTTTTGATTTATCTGCCCGTAACCGACAAGAGTAGCGCTCAACTGCTCCATTCACTCCAATGTAAATCACACAGACAGACAGACAGACGACAGACACACACAGACACACATGCACAGAGACACACACAAGACAGACAGACAGACAGACGACAGACACACACAGACACACACAGACAGAGAGAATATTTCTAAACATTTAAACTATAGTTAATGATTATCTTTTCATTCATTCAAGCCAGGAACTCCATTGAAATATTTAAATGTTTCCAATCATCAATATATCGAGATTAATTGAATTTCTCAGTCTGATTCAGAGTATTTGACTCATTCTCACTGTAATATCTCTTCATACTCCATCAGCTGATATAATATAAATAATATATGAATATAAGAAAAAATAAATAAAACATATATTGTTTTATGTTATGTATTTAATAATATATAATATAATAATTCAATGTTAATCAATTAATATTACTATTAATTAAGTGTTATTAACATATTAACATTAATTAACATTGATGTTTTTTTAATGTATTTGTATATGTATATATATATATATATGTATATGTATTTTTTAATGTATTGTACATTCATAAAAATAAATATAAATGATGAAATGCAGCAGAGTATGATCGTCCGGCGTCTGTGTCAAGTGCACAGATATCAGCCATCTCATTTGACAAATCACCTCGGATACAGATGACAGACAACACAGGAGGACTCTGATTGGACAGTTGTGTGTGTGTGGTTTTTTCTGCCATGATATAACCTTCTGCTCCGCGCTGATCGATCCCCTTTGACCTACTCGTAGGTAAGTACCGGTCATGTTCGACATTAGCATACTGAAATCGTTAATAAAAGTGGATTTTATTGAAGCTAGACATTACTATCTCTCCCATGATCACGATTACTCATGATTTGGGAAAAATGAATGTACTTGTTTATGGTCGGTCTGTTTCAGCAACATTAATCCGGAGGTACTTGGGTCCGGATTAGCGAGTAGCCGAGCTAACGCTAACGGAGCGTTAGCAGTTAGCTTGGCTAGTCGGAGCCCAGTAGCTCCGGGCAAACAGGGGTTAGCAAAGCTATAGGCTATCCATAAGTACAGAATGTGTCTGTCTAGCTAACAGTAACGTCAGTCTGTGTCAATACAACAATATTAATACGAGCTAACGGCGCTACTCGGCTCTGGTATATAAAGCATTAGGCCGCGCTGTAAGTCAACAGCGGTGACTTTGCGTTTTCTATAGAGAAACGCTAACCGGAGCGAAAAGCTAACTGCGCTAACTGTGCTAACATCCGTACATCTTTAACAAATAAGGGAAGTGAGATTTCGTTAAATTCTCAACTTTCACTTCAGTCTTTGAAATCTGTTACTAATTTATGTCTTTTAAATCTGCCAACATTTATACAGACAGCAGCAAGAAGACCTCCAGAGGACTGCTGCAACAATAAGGGAAGTCAGATTTCCTGAAATTCTCAACTTTAACTTTTTTTCACTCGAGGAAGAAGGCCTCCTCTGCTTGTTTTAAAAAAAAAAAAAAAAATGTTATCTGTTACAAAATGACGGTGTATGCCTGTTTATTTATGTTCCAAGTTTAGTTTTAGTTTGTAACAAATACCAAATAATAGTTTGTAAAAAATATGAATGGTAGGTGGTGAAATGAATACATTGTAGCATTGCATTGTAGTATAGTATCATAGCATTGGCAATCCTCATTGACAATGAATGGGGCTGTGTGAAAAAAATGAAACTTTCTTTTTCAAAAATAATATTATCAATGTACATGGGGTTCACACACGCGCACACAGACATGCAGCACAGCACAGCCCACTCTCGCGATTTCCCAACGGGGAATTGTCTAGTTGGATTTTACAGTGCATGACTAATTTCATTCTTTGCATTTTGTTATTGTTTAATTATATATTATTATATTATATAATATTCCCCTTATTGTGAAATCACTGCATTCTGTGACATAAAACGTTTTGTGACATCACTGCATTATGTGACATCACTGCATTATGTGACATCACTGCATTCTGACACATCAAGCAGACATCAAAGCATTCTGACACATCAAGCAGACATCAAAGCATTCTGACACATCAAGCAGACATCAAAGCATTCTGAGACAATAAACCAAACCACCTTCTTTGTAGAGTCTGTATTGCTGTGGAAGGATAGTGAATACATAGGACACATTTACACTCAAGTACTGAAGTTACTTTAAACAGCTTAGAAGATACGTGTTATATACAAAACAGAGATATACTTTGCCATACACTTTCTGTATTGAAAGAAAGACTAAAAATGAATGAAGCGGTAGACGAATTCCGTATCAGGCCTCTGAGAGAAGAAGCAGCAAACTACGAGTTCTTCGGACAAAACAACATGGAGCTACACAGAGACAATAAAGAACTGTGCGACACCACTGAGGAACTCCTGATAGAAAGTGAGGAGTTTAGTGCTGAAGAAAAGTCCCACAGAGACTTTGAGATCTTGCACAATGAAATTAATACTCTGAAAAACGAAATAACAGCCCTTTACAAACAGAAGGAAGACATGCAGAGTAAGTTTAAAGTTGACAACAAAATCTGGCAACAAACATTTAAACTGCTGATCCGTCACACCAACGCAGAGAAAGTGGCTCTGGAGGAGCAAAATAAAACTCTGAAAGAGGAAGTTCAGTTGCTACGTAGACGTCAAGGCTTTAATGTATTGAAAGAAGGACTAAAAATGAATGAAGCGGTAGACGAATTCCATATCAGGACTGAGACAGAAGAGGAAGCAGCCATCTACGAGTTCTTTACACAAAACATGGAGCTACACAGAGACAATAAAGAACTGTGCGACACCACTGAGGAACTTCACCAAAAACCTGAGCCCTTCAGCAGAAAGAAACCCCCCCCACTCCTGATAGAAAGTGAGGAGTTTAGTGCTGAAAAAAAGTCCCACAGAGACTTTGCGAATTTGCACAATAGAATTAATACTCTGAAAACCGAAATAAGAGCCCTTTACAAACAGAAGGAAGACATGCAGAGTAAGTTTAAAGTTGAAAACAAAATCTGGCAACAAACATTTAAACTGCTGATCCGTCACACCAACGCAGAGAAAGTGGCTCTGGAGGAGCAAAATAAAACTCTGAAAGAGGAAGTTCAGCTGCTACGTAGACGTCAAGGCTTTAATGTATTGAAAGAAGGACTAAAAATGAATGAAGCGGTAGACGAATTCCGTATCAGGCCTCTGAGAGAAGAAGCAGCAAACTACGAGTTCTTCGGACAAAACAACATGGAGCTACACAGAGACAATAAAGAACTGTGCGACACCACAGAGGAACTTCACCAAAAACCTGAGCCCTTCAGCAGAGAGAAACCCCCACTCCTGATAGAAAGTGAGGAGTTTAGTGCTGAAAAAAAGTCCCACAGAGACTTTGAGATCTTGCACAATGAAATTAATACTCTGAAAGACGAAATAACAGCCCTTTACAAACAGAAGGAAGACATGCAGAGTAAGTTGGAAGTTGAAAACAAAACCTTGCAACAAACATTTCAACTGCAGATCGATCACTCCAATGCAAAGAGAGTGGCTCTGGAGGAGCAAAATGACACTCTGAAAGAGGAAGTTCAGTCGCTACGTAGAAGTCAAGGCTTTAATGTATTGAAAGAAGAAAACCTGACTTTGAAAGAAAAAGTAAATGCGTTTCAAGAAATGAACACACGTCTACAAATAGGCATTTTGGAGATCCAAGAAAGTCTGCAACAAGAAATTACAAAGTATGAACTAGCCATCAAAGTTACGCAAGAACAAAATGTTGTTGAGCACAACTATTACACGTTGATGCAGGAGAATGAGTGTCTGAGCAAACACAATATGACCCTGGAACAAGAACTTCAGGAGACCAAGAAACGGTTGCTTGAAGAGGAAGGGGCCAAAACAGAAAAGAATGACGCTCTTCAAGAACAAGTTCAGGCTTTCAAAAAGGTTCACCAAGAACTCAAAGACTATAAAAGTCACTGTAATATAATCAGCAGAGAAAACATGATTGTGAGACAGCAAAAAGAGTCCCTGGAACAAGAACTTCAGGAGGTCAAGCTTATGTCCTGTAATGTTGAAGAGGTCCTGAAACAAAAGGACAAGGCTCTCCAAAAACAAGTTCAGGCTGTGGAAAATTTTCAGCAAAAACTTCAAGTCAATGAACACAACTATAATGTGGAACTCCTGACTGTGAGAGAGCAGAACAAGGTCCTGGAACAAGAACTTCAGGAGACCAAGAAAAGGATGCTTGAAGAGGAAGAGGCCAACAGAGAAAAGAATGAGGCTCTTCAAGAACAAGTTAAGGCTTCTGAAAATGTGCAAAAACAACTCACAGACTATGCAATTAGCCATAATAGCTCTTATATAATAAGCAGAGAAAGACAGCAAAGAGAGTCCCTGGAACAAGAACTTCAGGAGGCTAAGAAAATGCTCAGAGTAGAGAAAGGCTTATTTGCAAGTAAACACATCAAAGCTCGTCAGAGGGAGGATGCACTTCGTGAAGAATTGCCGATCCTCCAAAAACAGATGAAGCTAATGAAGCAGCAAAATGAGGAGGGACTTAAGAAGGAATTATTGACAGCTAAAATAGAACTGCAGGCTGCTGCTTTAAAACTCAAGACTGTTCTTGCCAAAAGTTCCTCAGAAGAGTGCGACACGTTGCCTCAGAAGAGTGCGACACATTGGCTTACTTCCTGGTTCTACTAACTCCCCCCCCACCCACCCACCTTCCATGTTTCCATGTTCACCCTGTGCATTTGGGTTCTCTCCGGGCACTCCGGCCTCCTCCCATAGATTAAATACAAAAAGGTTCAAATGTGTGAATGTGAGCATGAAAGGTGAATTGGGAGTTTTTCCTTGCCTTCTCTGAGAGCCTGGGCTGGTTTGGGAGCTTTTGCTGAGTTTGCACTGCAAAAAAGTAAAACAATGAAAATAAAAGAAAGAATTAAAGATAACTTATTATGTCTCTATTATGTTATCTCTTAAAATATGTGTACCAGACGGCTAACATAATGTTTGCAGTAATCCACTTAAATAAATGACATTTTACATGGCAACACTTTTTGGTTGTGTTAAACTGTTTGACCTTATGTGTCCTTTGATGTAACTCTGTATGCTTCTGTTTTCCTGGGTCCAGGGTTTGGTTTATTTGGCCTGGTCCAACAAATGAGTTTCAAATCAGCACACACATTTTGTTTGCTTTTTAATGAGCCAGTGATAACATGAAACAGACCAGACAAAGCCACAAAGGACCTTTTTTCTTTGTGTTAGCAGGGTAGTAAATAAAAAACGTCTGTTAATGTTTTCTTCATTTATTGTATTTTGTCTTTTTGCATTTGTTTTTTTTTATTACATTGCTGCATGATCTCTCAGGGCCACCGTAGATTTTAGTCATCTGGTTATATACTGTATGAACTCAAGCACCCACGTTTTTCGGAAATTGGTCTTCTCCACTAGAAATCAATCAATCAATCAAATGTTATTTGAATAGCGCCAAATTATAACCAAAGTTATCTCAAGACACTTTCCAAACAGAGCAGTTCTCGACCGTACCCTTTGTTAGTTAGAAAGAGAGCCAACATAAATCATCATGAGCAGCTCTTAGCATCATTCAGCACAGTGACAGAAAAACTTCCTTTAACAGGCAGAAACCTCGAGCAGAACCAGACTCATGTTGAAAATCTGAAGAGACTGGATGGGCCGAGAGAGGAGCAGGATAGAGACAGGCAGACAGAGCAACAACAACAACAACAACATCAGATAATGCATGCTTATGGTTAATGGTACAAATGTTTAAAAATGAATAAGAGCAGCAGAGTAATGATAAAGGATGATCATAGTAATTGTAACAGTTGAAGTCAACAGGTCTACTATTAGCATTAGCAGCAACAATAATGATATATGAGGAAGACTGATGTTAGTCGTTGTTGCAGGTCCACAGCAGCAGGTGGTCTGCAGCAACGATCTCCAGGAACCTACGAGACAAGGGAGCATGAGAACTCCCAGGAAGATATGTGGTTAGTAATGTTAATGGGACCAGAAGATACAGAGTTAATGAGCTGCATTAATATAAGAGAGAGAGAGAGAGACAGAGAGACAGAGGGAGAGAGAGACACACAGAGAGAGAGAGAGAGAGGAGCTCGGTGTGTAAGATCCCCCCGGCAGTCTAAACCTTTAGCAGCATAACTCTGGGCTGGTCCCAGCCTGAGCCAGCCCTAACTATAAGCTTTATCAAAGAGGAAAGTTTTAAGTCTACTCTTAAAAGAAGAGAGGGTGTCTGCCTCCCGGACCCTGACCCGTAGATTGTTTCAGAGGAGGGGGGCCTGGTAATTGAAGGCTCTACCTCCAACACTACTCTTAGAGACTTTAGGTACCACAATCAGGCCTGCATCCTAGGAGCGTAATGTTCTAGAGGGGTAATATGGCACTATGAGCTCTTTAAGATATGATGGTGCCTGACCATTAAGAGCTTCGTAAATTCTATTCTAGAGAAGTCAGTGCAGAGAGGCTAATACAGGAGAGATGTGATCTCTCTTCCTAGTTCTTGTCAGCACACGTGCTGCAGCATTTTGTACCAGCTGAAGAGTCTCTATCAATCAAGCAAAGAGCCCAATAAAAACAGAAACTGAGGAAACGCTATCATGAATCCATTATGAGGAAACACTGGAGGTACGATTAAAATGTTAAGACTCAAAATAGCAGAAAAAAATTGTGAACATAAATATTTTATTTAAAAGGTTATAAATAAGAATAAACTAGAATAAGATAATAAAACATTAAAACATTATTAAGAAAAATAAAACTAGAGTGAATTTTTGCCATAAATTTGAAATATTTAACGTGTTAAAAAAACCGCAGCTGTGTTTACTTTATTTAGCAAATCTCTCTCTCCCTCTTGGTGACTTTTCTCTATAAAGCGGCTCGTGACAAATTTAGCTTCTTTTCAGACTAGTGAAATACATTATACTGTAATTCATTGCCATGCTGATCAGAGTAATCGCAGTTCACGGCTCCTCTGCCAAAAGCTCTGACTTGCTCTCCCTCCTCTCTCCTCTTGTCCCGTGCGCAGCAGGTCTGCGCAGGCAGTCAGGGGCGGGCGGGTCTGGCCTGGGGCAGCGGGCAGGAAGAGGACAGCGGCCAATCGGGCAGCTCGCTTGCCGCAGCAGTGCTGTAACAACACCTAACTATCCTGGCTAAAGATGGATAAGGACAATGATGGTTTTGAAGTTCAGCTGGCACTCATATGCCTGGGTTTTGTTATCATTTCTTTTGGTACATAAGAAATCTGCCTTTCAAGCGGGCAGTCAGTTGTGATGGCCTTGAGGGTTTTATTGGAAATCTGTGGTTCACAGGAGAGAATCTGTTTAAGATTAAAAAGATGCTATTAAACAAAAGTATTTTAAATTAAATATATTTATTTTGTGTTAATTCGACATTAACTTCATGATTTTACATTTAGATATCCACAAGCTTCAGTCTGAAGAAGAAAAAAGTGATTAATCGCGATTAATCACAGCAATTGTGCGATTAGTTTGTTTTAATTAATTCTAATTTGTATTAATCGATCAACAGCCCTAAATAAAACAGTAAAATAAGATAACACACTAAACAAATATATATGAATCACTAAAACAGACTAAGAGCTAAAATATAAATAAATAAATAAATAAAGTTAAAGTAAAGTTCAGTTAAAAGACTAAACAGGTCACTCTTTAGTTTGCTTTTGAAAACGTTGACGCTCTGTGCTGCCCTCACGTCTTCAGGCTGTTCCACACGCGCAGGCTATAATGATAAAAAGCCCACTACCCAAACACCTGAAGGCTCTCACAGGCTCATAGGTTAAAAGCAGATGTGATAAATAGGTGGGAGCCAAACCGTGAAGAACTTTCAAAACCAATAAAAGAATCTTAAAATGGATTCTAAGACACACGGGGAGCCACTGCAGACACTTTAAAATAGGCGTGTGCTCTCTTTCTGGTCTTTGCCAGCGGTCGAGCAGCTGTAGTTGTGAAATTTTCTTTTTAGGGAGACCAGACAGTAGAGCATGACAGTAATCGACCCTGCAGGTAATAAAAGTGTGAACTGGTGTCTCTGCGTTGGCTTTAGAGAGAAACGGAAGTACTCTGGAAATGTTCCTTAAATGATAAAAAGCCTTTGTAGTGACGTCCCTGATGTGTGGCTTAAAGCTGAAGTCTGAGTCAAATATCACACTTCACCTGCTGACACTGATTAAAAGTCAGTTTCTCTCTCTGAGCTCCACCACCAACGACAAAGGCCTGAGTTTTGTCCTGGTTGAGCTGTAAATTGTTCTCTGCCATCCATGACTTAATATCCAAAATACAATTTCAAAGGGTATCAGTTGGCCCTGGGTCATCAGGAGACACAGCAATGTAGAGCTGTGTGTCATCAGTGTAGCTATGGAGACTGATGCCATGCCTCCTGATGACATTTCCAGGAGGTAGCATATAAATGTTAAAAAAGGTAGGACCTAAATTAGAACCCTGGGGAACACCACAATTAATTTCATGAAGTTTGAACGAGCATTTACCCAGAGTCACATAAAATTTTAGTGAGGTCAGATTTAAACCAGTTAAAAACAGTGCCAGAGATGTCAATCAGGTTGCAGAGTCTGTTTAAAAGAACTGTGTGGTTTACTCTATCGAAGGCTGCAGTCAGGTCAAGCAGCACCAGAACAGAGGGCATTTTTTTTGTCCAACAAGCTTTTCTAAACTCTTACTTAAGAATGGCAGATTGGATACTGGCCTGTAGATATGCAGTACTGATGCATCCAAATTGTTCTTCTTCAGAAGAGGTTTTACTATGGTGTTCTTAAAAGCAATGGGGAATACACAATCACAAGAGAACAATTCACAATGTTAAGGAGACAATGATAAAAAAATTCATAAAATCTTTTAAAAAAGGATGTCGGGACGGGATCGAATAGGCAGGGTGCTGGTCTTAGTTGGGAAATGAATTTGCCGAGCATTTCAGCATCAAGGACAAACTTCTCCAGTGTTTCCTCATTTAAAATCAAAGGTCCTTGAGTGTTCAAATTCATAGGCTGACATCTGGTGAACTTTGATCTAATAAAATCAATCTTACTTCTGAAGTGGACTGCAAAATCTTCACATGGGGAGTTTGTAGACAGATTGCACGGTTGGTTAAAAACAGGGTTAATTGAAAGGTCTAAGGTGGTTTGAAAGAGGATTTTAGGATTGCTCCGGTTATCATAAATTCATTTTGAGAAATGAGCCCTTCTTGCTTCTTTAGTTGCCGTATTGTATACTCAGTTGTTCCCCACTTCTTTCACCTTTCCTGAAAGAATAAGAAAACTCAAAGTTGGGTGGGGAAGCTTCAATTAGGGAGGCAGTTCCATCAGTGCTGAGCCACGTTTCAGTTAAAATCATACAGTCAATATTATTATCTAAAATCAGGTGGTTGATAAGAAAAGTCTTGTTTAAAAGAGATCTAACATTTAAGAGTGCCATGTTCAGTGTCTTTGGTAGAGTCCTCTCGTGGGGAGGATTAGCAGGGGAGTCCGGTAAGGCATGTATTACTGTT
The DNA here is from genome assembly GCF_022749685.1 of Semicossyphus pulcher. Lineage (NCBI taxonomy): Eukaryota > Metazoa > Chordata > Actinopteri > Labriformes > Labridae > Semicossyphus > Semicossyphus pulcher. Next base: position 25,060,340 of record NW_027211626.1, read on the forward strand.
CAAAGTGGAACTAAAATGATAGGGACTAGGACCTGGGGGACATCAATCTCTGACGGACTGGTCAGCAGGTGCGGCTTGTAGCGGTGAAGGTAGCTGCGCTAACATGCTGTATGCCGTATTGGCGGACAGCAACCGGCTACCAAACTTGTTGCGATGAAGGCCGTCAGCACCGAACACAAGCCTCCTGTCCCAGAAGACATTCAAGTTTTCTATGAAGCCCATGTTGTGTGAGCCACAGATGGAGGAGAGCCAGGTGTTGAGGCTGAGCAGCCTGCTGATACGCCCCATTCCTCAGCCACAGGTGGGGGTGGGATCGGAGATATAAACAGTAATCTGGAACTGTTGGGCGGTGTTAAAGGTGGAGGAAGTCCTGCTTCAGAAGTTCGGACTGCTGTTTAGGGATGTCGTTGGTACCGATCAGCCTCCGGATGGGATTTTATGATGTCTGGAAATTTGTCCGCGATGTCCAAAACAGTGGCACCGGGGAACGACAACATGATAGCCCCCTTTACTCACACGCTCCTAAAAATAGAGTCCCCGATGATTATTGTAGATGGAGGAGTTGTCTGGTAGTGAGGGGGGCATGTTGCCGTTTCCTTGGCAACACGTCTTTTCTGTGGAGACCGAGATGGACGTGTCTGCTTGCTCTTTGGGCGTTTTACCGAGTGGACTGGGGGATCTGGGGTGTCAGCTGGGTGGACGATAGGGAAGCAACTTTTTTCTCTGGTTGCTCCTTTGGACCACGGTACCTGCCCCGGAGTGAAGCCAACCGGTTTCTTCGGCTTGGCTCCCTGGAGAAGCCAGCGGTCCTCTACTTGGCATTGAGCGACTGGGATTGTGGAGTCGAGGCCTGTTCCCTCTTTGGCTAGTTCCTCCAGCTCCTCTCTCTGCAGGTGGTTGCTTATCAATGAAATTAGTGATGTTCTACTCTTCCCCCTCACATATTCAAATTCTGAACCAGCTGTGGTCAGGAAGTCACACAGGCTTACAAGATTGTCCCTTGAAAGTGTACAAAATACTCTTATTACTTCCAATTGTAATTCCTCTGACCCAAATGAGTCATTTTTCTTGCAGTAACAGGTAACAGTGTAAGCTTCTAGTTGTGAGTTTGTAGTAACAGCTGTCCTGGTATCTCAGACACTCAGAACTGCACCGTCGCCAAATTACCACCCGATGTCGTCTGGCTGGGTATGTTGAGGGACTGAATGACGGCTGGAAACTTCTACTGCTGATAGAAGCTGACCCACGTCGCATTCAGTCCCAGCGGTGCCTCCAAATATTGCGCCCCTGAAAGGGGAGAATATTACTACAGGGAAAGAAGACAGGACACGCTGCCGTCCACTATTGTTATTCCCCGGGCCTCTTTTTATTATTCTTCCCTCTGTTTTTCGTCCGTTTTCTTGCCCCGCAGCTTTGAGCGCACACAAACAAAAAATATATCAAAACGTGCGGCTCGGTCGGACTCGGTGTGCTATTATTTTTATCTCCAGAATATTAATTTTTACGACACGAAAAACTGCAACAAATTTCCCATCTGGAATGAATGGGACGAGGTACAAAAAACTCGCAAATCTGCGACGTTTTTCAAACATCTCCTGCTCTGGCCTACATTCACCTAGAAACACCATTCAAACTTTAAAATGTAGGCACGGGTCTTGTCTATTTAAGTTGTATTTGATTTGTATTTTTCCTACGATGTTTCGTTTTTGAATGGTGACCCTTTAAAGATAGTGAGTTATTTTGGAAAAATTCAGGATTTATAATGGGTGTGTATTGCGGAATGTTCATGCAGAGCCAACTGACAGAGTGGAGAGACTCAAAAAAACGTCTCAGAAATTCTCTCTTTCTCTGACGACCCCAGCCACAAATTACACAGTAGAACTGTGATTTGATTTCACAGAGTTGTAGCCACACTTGTCTTCTTTCTCCCAATGTGTCTACTTTATCAGTAGGATTTACGGTTTTTGATTTATCTGCCCCTAACCGACAAGAGTAGCTCTCAACTGCTCCATTTACTCCAATGTTAATCGGGAGGAGGATTTTCCAGGATTTTCGAAACTGCACCTGTTTTTAACTCGCTCCTATTACCACATTTTAGAAGCTAGGACCACAAAAACTTATGTCTGTGTTCTTTAAGGCCTTTCTGGCTTGATGGTGAAGAAATTTTGCCGATATCATGTTTGGTTTTGAAGAAATGGCAGTAGTTTGACGTCCTAAATGTGAGCCAGAAATCACGCTCAGATCAGCTGTCACAGACACCAGCTGTGGTCGTTGCTAGGGCTTTCCGACAACCATCACCGCGGCAACCGAGATCAACTGGGCCAACAGAGACACACTACTCAAAAAAACTCTCAGAAATTCTCTCTTTCCGTGACGACCCCAGCCACAAATTTCACAGTAGAACAGTGATTTTTCACAAAGTTGGAGCCACACTTGTCTTCTTTCTCCCAATCTGTCTACTTTATCAGTAGGATTTATGGTTTTTGATTTATCTGCCCTTAACCGACAAGAGTAGCGCTCAACTGCTCCATTCACTCCAATGTAAATCACACAGACAGACAGACAGACGACAGACACACACAGACACACATGCACAGAGACACACAAAAGACAGACAGACAGACAGGCGACAGACACACACAGACACACACAGACAGAGAGAATATTTCTAAACATTTAAACTATATTTAATGATTATCTTTTCATTCATTCAAGCCAGGAACTCCATTGAAATATTTAAATGTTTCCAATCATCAATATATCGAGATTAATTGAATTTCTCAGTCTGATTCAGAGTATTTGACTCATTCTCACTGTAATATCTCTTCATACTCCATCAGCTGATATAATATAAATAATATATTAATATAAGAAAAAATAAATAAAACATATATTGTTTTATGTTATGTATTTAATAATATATAATATAATAATTCAATGTTAATCAATTAATATTACTATTAATTAAGTGTTCTAATTAACATTGATGTTTTTTTAATGTATTTGTATATGTATATATATATATATATGTATATGTATTTTTTAATGTATTGTACATTCATAAAAATAAATATAAATGATGAAATGCAGCAGAGTATGATCGTCCGGCGTCTGTGTCAAGTGCACAGATATCAGCCATCTCATTTGACAAATCACCTCGGATACAGATGACAGACAACACAGGAGGACTCTGATTGGACAGTTGTGTGTGTGTGGTTTTTTCTGCCATGATATAACCTTCTGCTCCGCGCTGATCGATCCCCTTTGACCTACTCGTAGGTAAGTACCGGTCATGTTCGACATTAGCATACTGAAATCGTTAATAAAAGTGGATTTTATTGAAGCTAGACATTACTATCTCTCCCATGATCACGATTACTCATGATTTGGGAAAAATGAATGTACTTGTTTATGGTCGGTCTGTTTCAGCAACATTAATCCGGAGGTACTTGGGTCCGGATTAGCGAGTAGCCGAGCTAACGCTAACGGAGCGTTAGCAGTTAGCTTGGCTAGTCGGAGCCCAGTAGCTCCGGGCAAACAGGGGTTAGCAAAGCTATAGGCTATCCATAAGTACAGAATGTGTCTGTCTAGCTAACAGTAACGTCAGTCTGTGTCAATACAACAATATTAATACGAGCTAACGGCGCTACTCGGCTCTGGTATATAAAGCATTAGGCCGCGCTGTAAGTCAACAGCGGTGACTTTGCGTTTTCTATAGAGAAACGCTAACCGGAGCGAAAAGCTAACTGCGCTAACTGTGCTAACATCCGTACATCTTTAACAAATAAGGGAAGTGAGATTTCGTTAAATTCTCAACTTTCACTTCAGTCTTTGAAATCTGTTACTAATTTATGTCTTTTAAATCTGCCAACATTTATACAGACAGCAGCAAGAAGACCTCCAGAGGACTGCTGCAACAATAAGGGAAGTCAGATTTCCTGAAATTCTCAACTTTAACTTTTTTTCACTCGAGGAAGAAGGCCTCCTCTGCTTGTTTTTAAAAAAAAAAAAAAAAAATGTTATCTGTTACAAAATGACGGTGTATGCCTGTTTATTTATGTTCCAAGTTTAGTTTTAGTTTGTAACAAATACCAAATAATAGTTTGTAAAAAATATGAATGGTAGGTGGTGAAATGAATACATTGTAGCATTGCATTGTAGTATAGTATCATAGCATTGGCAATCCTCATTGACAATGAATGGGGCTGTGTGAAAAAAATGAAACTTTCTTTTTCAAAAATAATATTATCAATGTACATGGGGTTCACACACGCGCACACAGACATGCAGCACAGCACAGCCCACTCTCGCGATTTCCCAACGGGGAATTGTCTAGTTGGATTTTACAGTGCATGACTAATTTCATTCTTTGCATTTTGTTATTGTTTAATTATATATTATTATATTATATAATATTCCCCTTATTGTGAAATCACTGCATTCTGTGACATAAAACGTTTTGTGACATCACTGCATTATGTGACATCACTGCATTATGTGACATCACTGCATTCTGACACATCAAGCAGACATCAAAGCATTCTGACACATCAAGCAGACATCAAAGCATTCTGACACATCAAGCAGACATCAAAGCATTCTGAGACAATAAACCAAACCACCTTCTTTGTAGAGTCTGTATTGCTGTGGAAGGATAGTGAATACATAGGACACATTTACACTCAAGTACTGAAGTTACTTTAAACAGCTTAGAAGATACGTGTTATATACAAAACAGAGATATACTTCGCCATACACTTTCTGTATTGAAAGAAAGACTAAAAATGAATGAAGCGGTAGACGAATTCCGTATCAGGCCTCTGAGAGAAGAAGCAGCAAACTACGAGTTCTTCGGACAAAACAACATGGAGCTACACAGAGACAATAAAGAACTGTGCGACACCACTGAGGAACTCCTGATAGAAAGTGAGGAGTTTAGTGCTGAAGAAAAGTCCCACAGAGACTTTGAGATCTTGCACAATGAAATTAATACTCTGAAAAACGAAATAACAGCCCTTTACAAACAGAAGGAAGACATGCAGAGTAAGTTTAAAGTTGACAACAAAATCTGGCAACAAACATTTAAACTGCTGATCCGTCACACCAACGCAGAGAAAGTGGCTCTGGAGGAGCAAAATAAAACTCTGAAAGAGGAAGTTCAGTTGCTACGTAGACGTCAAGGCTTTAATGTATTGAAAGAAGGACTAAAAATGAATGAAGCGGTAGACGAATTCCATATCAGGCCTGAGACAGAAGAGGAAGCAGCCATCTACGAGTTCTTTACACAAAACATGGAGCTACACAGAGACAATAAAGAACTGTGCGACACCACTGAGGAACTTCACCAAAAACCTGAGCCCTTCAGCAGAAAGAAACCCCCCCCACTCCTGATAGAAAGTGAGGAGTTTAGTGCTGAAAAAAAGTCCCACAGAGACTTTGCGAATTTGCACAATAGAATTAATACTCTGAAAACCGAAATAAGAGCCCTTTACAAACAGAAGGAAGACATGCAGAGTAAGTTTAAAGTTGAAAACAAAATCTGGCAACAAACATTTAAACTGCTGATCCGTCACACCAACGCAGAGAAAGTGGCTCTGGAGGAGCAAAATAAAACTCTGAAAGAGGAAGTTCAGTTGCTACGTAGACGTCAAGGCTTTAATGTATTGAAAGAAGGACTAAAAATGAATGAAGCGGTAGACGAATTCCGTATCAGGCCTCTGAGAGAAGAAGCAGCAAACTACGAGTTCTTCGGACAAAACAACATGGAGCTACACAGAGACAATAAAGAACTGTGCGACACCACAGAGGAACTTCACCAAAAACCTGAGCCCTTCAGCAGAGAGAAACCCCCACTCCTGATAGAAAGTGAGGAGTTTAGTGCTGAAAAAAAGTCCCACAGAGACTTTGAGATCTTGCACAATGAAATTAATACTCTGAAAGACGAAATAACAGCCCTTTACAAACAGAAGGAAGACATGCAGAGTAAGTTGGAAGTTGAAAACAAAACCTTGCAACAAACATTTCAACTGCAGATCGATCACTCCAATGCAAAGAGAGTGGCTCTGGAGGAGCAAAATGACACTCTGAAAGAGGAAGTTCAGTCGCTACGTAGAAGTCAAGGCTTTAATGTATTGAAAGAAGAAAACCTGACTTTGAAAGAAAAAGTAAATGCGTTTCAAGAAATGAACACACGTCTACAAATAGGCATTTTGGAGATCCAAGAAAGTCTGCAACAAGAAATTACAAAGTATGAACTAGCCATCAAAGTTACGCAAGAACAAAATGTTGTTGAGCACAACTATTACACGTTGATGCAGGAGAATGAGTGTCTGAGCAAACACAATATGACCCTGGAACAAGAACTTCAGGAGACCAAGAAACGGTTGCTTGAAGAGGAAGGGGCCAAAACAGAAAAGAATGACGCTCTTCAAGAACAAGTTCAGGCTTTCAAAAAGGTTCACCAAGAACTCAAAGACTATAAAAGTCACTGTAATATAATCAGCAGAGAAAACATGATTGTGAGACAGCAAAAAGAGTCCCTGGAACAAGAACTTCAGGAGGTCAAGCTTATGTCCTGTAATGTTGAAGAGGTCCTGAAACAAAAGGACAAGGCTCTCCAAAAACAAGTTCAGGCTGTGGAAAATTTTCAGCAAAAACTTCAAGTCAATGAACACAACTATAATGTGGAACTCCTGACTGTGAGAGAGCAGAACAAGGTCCTGGAACAAGAACTTCAGGAGACCAAGAAAAGGATGCTTGAAGAGGAAGAGGCCAACAGAGAAAAGAATGAGGCTCTTCAAGAACAAGTTAAGGCTTCTGAAAATGTGCAAAAACAACTCACAGACTATGCAATTAGCCATAATAGCTCTTATATAATAAGCAGAGAAAGACAGCAAAGAGAGTCCCTGGAACAAGAACTTCAGGAGGCTAAGAAAATGCTCAGAGTAGAGAAAGGCTTATTTGCAAGTAAACACATCAAAGCTCGTCAGAGGGAGGATGCACTTCGTGAAGAATTGCCGATCCTCCAAAAACAGATGAAGCTAATGAAGCAGCAAAATGAGGAGGGACTTAAGAAGGAATTATTGACAGCTAAAATAGAACTGCAGGCTGCTGCTTTAAAACTCAAGACTGTTCTTGCCAAAAGTTCCTCAGAAGAGTGCGACACGTTGCCTCAGAAGAGTGCGACACATTGGCTTACTTCCTGGTTCTACTAACTCCCCCCCCACCCACCCACCTTCCATGTTTCCATGTTCACCCTGTGCATTTGGGTTCTCTCCGGGCACTCCGGCCTCCTCCCATAGATTAAATACAAAAAGGTTCAAATGTGTGAATGTGAGCATGAAAGGTGAATTGGGAGTTTTTCCTTGCCTTCTCTGAGAGCCTGGGCTGGTTTGGGAGCTTTTGCTGAGTTTGCACTGCAAAAAAGTAAAACAATGAAAATAAAAGAAAGAATTAAAGATAACTTATTATGTCTCTATTATGTTATCTCTTAAAATATGTGTACCAGACGGCTAACATAATGTTTGCAGTAATCCACTTAAATAAATGACATTTTACATGGCAACACTTTTTGGTTGTGTTAAACTGTTTGACCTTATGTGTCCTTTGATGTAACTCTGTATGCTTCTGTTTTCCTGGGTCCAGGGTTTGGTTTATTTGGCCTGGTCCAACAAATGAGTTTCAAATCAGCACACACATTTTGTTTGCTTTTTAATGAGCCAGTGATAACATGAAACAGACCAGACAAAGCCACAAAGGACCTTTTTTCTTTGTGTTAGCAGGGTAGTAAATAAAAAACGTCTGTTAATGTTTTCTTCATTTATTGTATTTTGTCTTTTTGCATTTGTTTTTTTTTATTACATTGCTGCATGATCTCTCAGGGCCACCGTAGATTTTAGTCATCTGGTTATATACTGTATGAACTCAAGCACCCACGTTTTTCGGAAATTGGTCTTCTCCACTAGAAATCAATCAATCAATCAAATGTTATTTGAATAGCGCCAAATTATAACCAAAGTTATCTCAAGACACTTTCCAAACAGAGCAGTTCTCGACCGTACCCTTTGTTAGTTAGAAAGAGAGCCAACATAAATCATCATGAGCAGCTCTTAGCATCATTCAGCACAGTGACAGAAAAACTTCCTTTAACAGGCAGAAACCTCGAGCAGAACCAGACTCATGTTGAAAATCTGAAGAGACTGGATGGGCCGAGAGAGGAGCAGGATAGAGACAGGCAGACAGAGCAACAACAACAACAACAACATCAGATAATGCATGCTTATGGTTAATGGTACAAATGTTTAAAAATGAATAAGAGCAGCAGAGTAATGATAAAGGATGATCATAGTAATTGTAACAGTTGAAGTCAACAGGTCTACTATTAGCATTAGCAGCAACAATAATGATATATGAGGAAGACTGATGTTAGTCGTTGTTGCAGGTCCACAGCAGCAGGTGGTCTGCAGCAACGATCTCCAGGAACCTACGAGACAAGGGAGCATGAGAACTCCCAGGAAGATATGTGGTTAGTAATGTTAATGGGACCAGAAGATACAGAGTTAATGAGCTGCATTAATATAAGAGAGAGAGAGAGAGACAGAGAGACAGAGGGAGAGAGAGACACACAGAGAGAGAGAGAGAGAGGAGCTCGGTGTGTAAGATCCCCCCGGCAGTCTAAACCTTTAGCAGCATAACTCTGGGCTGGTCCCAGCCTGAGCCAGCCCTAACTATAAGCTTTATCAAAGAGTAAAGTTTTAAGTCTACTCTTAAAAGAAGAGAGGGTGTCTGCCTCCCGGACCCTGACCCGTAGATTGTTTCAGAGGAGGGGGGCCTGGTAATTGAAGGCTCTACCTCCAACACTACTCTTAGAGACTTTAGGTACCACAATCAGGCCTGCATCCTAGGAGCGTAATGTTCTAGAGGGGTAATATGGCACTATGAGCTCTTTAAGATATGATGGTGCCTGACCATTAAGAGCTTTGTAAATTCTATTCTAGAGAAGTCAGTGCAGAGAGGCTAATACAGGAGAGATGTGATCTCTCTTCCTAGTTCTTGTCAGCACACGTGCTGCAGCATTTTGTACCAGCTGAAGAGTCTCTATCAATCAAGCAAAGAGCCCAATAAAAACAGAAACTGAGGAAACGCTATCATGAATCCATTATGAGGAAACACTGGAGGTACGATTAAAATGTTAAGACTCAAAATAGCAGAAAAAAATTGTGAACATAAATATTTTATTTAAAAGGTTATAAATAAGAATAAACTAGAATAAGATAATAAAACATTAAAACATTATTAAGAAAAATAAAACTAGAGTGAATTTTTGCCATAAATTTGAAATATTTAACGTGTTAAAAAAACCGCAGCTGTGTTTACTTTATTTAGCAAATCTCTCTCTCCCTCTTGGTGACTTTTCTCTATAAAGCGGCTTGTGACAAATTTAGCTTCTTTTCAGACTAGTGAAATACATTATACTGTAATTCATTGCCATGCTGATCAGAGTAATCGCAGTTCACGGCTCCTCTGCCAAAAGCTCTGACTTGCTCTCCCTCCTCTCTCCTCTTGTCCCGTGCGCAGCAGGTCTGCGCAGGCAGTCAGGGGCGGGCGGGTCTGGCCTGGGGCAGCGGGCAGGAAGAGGACAGCGGCCAATCGGGCAGCTCGCTTGCCGCAGCAGTGCTGTAACAACACCTAACTATCCTGGCTAAAGATGGATAAGGACAATGATGGTTTTGAAGTTCAGCTGGCACTCATATGCCTGGGTTTTGTTATCATTTCTTTTGGTACATAAGAAATCTGCCTTTCAAGCGGGCAGTCAGTTGTGATGGCCTTGAGGGTTTTATTGGAAATCTGTGGTTCACAGGAGAGAATCTGTTTAAGATTAAAAAGATGCTATTAAACAAAAGTATTTTAAATTAAATATATTTATTTTGTGTTAATTCGACATTAACTTCATGATTTTACATTTAGATATCCACAAGCTTCAGTCTGAAGAAGAAAAAAGTGATTAATCGCGATTAATCACAGCAATTGTGCGATTAGTTTGTTTTAATTAATTCTAATTTGTATTAATCGATCAACAGCCCTAAATAAAACAGTAAAATAAGATAACACACTAAACAAATATATATGAATCACTAAAACAGACTAAGAGCTAAAATATAAATAAATAAATAAATAAAGTTAAAGTAAAGTTCAGTTAAAAGACTAAACAGGTCACTCTTTAGTTTGCTTTTGAAAACGTTGACGCTCTGTGCTGCCCTCACGTCTTCAGGCTGTTCCACACGCGCAGGCTATAATGATAAAAAGCCCACTACCCAAACACCTGAAGGCTCTCACAGGCTCATAGGTTAAAAGCAGATGTGATAAATAGGTGGGAGCCAAACCGTGAAGAACTTTCAAAACCAATAAAAGAATCTTAAAATGGATTCTAAGACACACGGGGAGCCACTGCAGACACTTTAAAATAGGCGTGTGCTCTCTTTCTGGTCTTTGCCAGCGGTCGAGCAGCTGTAGTTGTGAAATTTTCTTTTTAGGGAGACCAGACAGTAGAGCATGACAGTAATCGACCCTGCAGGTAATAAAAGTGTGAACTGGTGTCTCTGCGTTGGCTTTAGAGAGAAACGGAAGTACTCTGGAAATGTTCCTTAAATGATAAAAAGCCTTTGTAGTGACGTCCCTGATGTGTGGCTTAAAGCTGAAGTCTGAGTCAAATATCACACTTCACCTGCTGACACTGATTAAAAGTCAGTTTCTCTCTCTGAGCTCCACCACCAACGACAAAGGCCTGAGTTTTGTCCTGGTTGAGCTGTAAATTGTTCTCTGCCATCCATGACTTAATATCCAAAATACAATTTCAAAGGGTATCAGTTGGCCCTGGGTCATCAGGAGACACAGCAATGTAGAGCTGTGTGTCATCAGTGTAGCTATGGAGACTGATGCCATGCCTCCTGATGACATTTCCAGGAGGTAGCATATAAATGTTAAAAAAGGTAGGACCTAAATTAGAACCCTGGGGAACACCACAATTAATTTCATGAAGTTTGAACGAGCATTTACCCAGAGTCACATAAAATTTTAGTGAGGTCAGATTTAAACCAGTTAAAAACAGTGCCAGAGATGTCAATCAGGTTGCAGAGTCTGTTTAAAAGAACTGTGTGGTTTACTCTATCGAAGGCTGCAGTCAGGTCAAGCAGCACCAGAACAGAGGGCATTTTTTTTGTCCAACAAGCTTTTCTAAACTCTTACTTAAGAATGGCAGATTGGATACTGGCCTGTAGATATGCAGTACTGATGCATCCAAATTGTTCTTCTTCAGAAGAGGTTTTACTATGGTGTTCTTAAAAGCAATGGGGAATACACAATCACAAGAGAACAATTCACAATGTTAAGGAGACAATGATAAAAAAATTCATAAAATCTTTTAAAAAAGGATGTCGGGACGGGATCGAATAGGCAGGGTGCTGGTCTTAGTTGGGAAATGAATTTGCCGAGCATTTCAGCATCAAGGACAAACTTCTCCAGTGTTTCCTCATTTAAAATCAAAGGTCCTTGAGTGTTCAAATTCATAGGCTGACATCTGGTGAACTTTGATCTAATAAAATCAATCTTACTTCTGAAGTGGACTGCAAAATCTTCACATGGGGAGTTTGTAGACAGATTGCACGGTTGGTTAAAAACAGGGTTAATTGAAAGGTCTAAGGTGGTTTGAAAGAGGATTTTAGGATTGCTCCGGTTATCATAAATTCATTTTGAGAAATGAGCCCTTCTTGCTTCTTTAGTTGCCGTATTGTATACTCAGTTGTTCCCCACTTCTTTCACCTTTCCTGAAAGAATAAGAAAACTCAAAGTTGGGTGGGGAAGCTTCAATTAGGGAGGCAGTTCCATCAGTGCTGAGCCACGTTTCAGTTAAAATCATACAGTCAATATTATTATCTAAAATCAGGTGGTTGATAAGAAAAGTCTTGTTTAAAAGAGATCTAACATTTAAGAGTGCCATGTTCAGTGTCTTTGGTAGAGTCCTCTCGTGGGGAGGATTAGCAGGGGAGTCCGGTAAGGCATGTATTACTGTTCAAAGTGGAACTAAAATGATAGGGACTAGGACCTGGGGGACATCAATCTCTGACGGACTGGTCAGCAGGTGCGGCTTGTAGCGGTGAAGGTAGCTGCGCTAACATGCTGTATGCCGTATTGGCGGACAGCAACCGGCTACCAAACTTGTTGCGATGAAGGCCGTCAGCACCGAACACAAGCCTCCTGTCCCAGAAGACATTCAAGTTTTCTATGAAGCCCATGTTGTGTGAGCCACAGATGGAGGAGAGCCAGGTGTTGAGGCTGAGCAGCCTGCTGATACGCCCCATTCCTCAGCCACAGGTGGGGGTGGGATCGGAGATATAAACAGTAATCTGGAACTGTTGGGCGGTGTTAAAGGTGGAGGAAGTCCTGCTTCAGAAGTTCGGACTGCTGTTTAGGGATGTCGTTGGTACCGATCAGCCTCCGGATGGGATTTTATGATGTCTGGAAATTTGTCCGCGATGTCCAAAACAGTGGCACCGGGGAACGACAACATGATAGCCCCCTTTACTCACACGCTCCTAAAAATAGAGTCCCCGATGATTATTGTAGATGGAGGAGTTGTCTGGTAGTGAGGGGGGCATGTTGCCGTTTCCTTGGCAACACGTCTTTTCTGTGGAGACCGAGATGGACGTGTCTGCTTGCTCTTTGGGCGTTTTACCGAGTGGACTGGGGGAGCTGGGGTGTCAGCTGGGTGGACGATAGGGAAGCAACTTTTTTCTCTGGTTGCTCCTTTGGACCACGGTACCTGCCCCGGAGTGAAGCCAACCGGTTTCTTCGGCTTGGCTCCCTGGAGAAGCCAGCGGTCCTCTACTTGGCATTGAGCGACTGGGATTGTGGAGTCGAGGCCTGTTCCCTCTTTGGCTAGTTCCTCCAGCTCCTCTCTCTGCAGGTGGTTGCTTATCAATGAAATTAGTGATGTTCTACTCTTCCCCCTCACATATTCAAATTCTGAACCAGCTGTGGTCAGGAAGTCACACAGGCTTACAAGATTGTCCCTTGAAAGTGTACAAAATACTCTTATTACTTCCAATTGTAATTCCTCTGACCCAAATGAGTCATTTTTCTTGCAGTAACAGGTAACAGTGTAAGCTTCTAGTTGTGAGTTTGTAGTAACAGCTGTCCTGGTATCTCAGACACTCAGAACTGCACCGTCGCCAAATTACCACCCGATGTCGTCTGGCTGGGTATGTTGAGGGACTGAATGACGGCTGGAAACTTCTACTGCTGATAGAAGCTGACCCACGTCGCATTCAGTCCCAGCGGTGCCTCCAAATATTGCGCCCCTGAAAGGGGAGAATATTACTACAGGGAAAGAAGACAGGACACGCTGCCGTCCACTATTGTTATTCCCCGGGCCTCTTTTTATTATTCTTCCCTCTGTTTTTCATCCGTTTTCTTGCCCCGCAGCTTTGAGCGCACACAAACAAAAAATATATCAAAACGTGCGGCTCGGTCGGACTCGGTGTGCTATTATTTTTATCTCCAGAATATTAATTTTTACGACACGAAAAACTGCAACAAATTTCCCATCTGGAATGAATGGGACGAGGTACAAAAAACTCGCAAATCTGCGACGTTTTTCAAACATCTCCTGCTCTGGCCTACATTCACCTAGAAACACCATTCAAACTTTAAAATGTAGGCACGGGTCTTGTCTATTTAAGTTGTATTTGATTTGTATTTTTCCTACGATGTTTCGTTTTTGAATGGTGACCCTTTAAAGATAGTGAGTTATTTTGGAAAAATTCAGGATTTATAATGGGTGTGTATTGCGGAATGTTCATGCAGAGCCAACTGACAGAGTGGAGAGACTCAAAAAAACGTCTCAGAAATTCTCTCTTTCTCTGACGACCCCAGCCACAAATTACACAGTAGAACTGTGATTTTTTCACAGAGTTGTAGCCACACTTGTCTTCTTTCTCCCAATGTGTCTGCTTTATCAGTAGGATTTACGGTTTTTGATTTATCTGCCCCTAACCGACAAGAGTAGCTCTCAACTGCTCCATTTACTCCAATGTTAATCGGGAGGAGGATTTTCCAGGATTTTCGAAACTGCACCTGTTTTTAACTCGCTCCTATTACCACATTTTAGAAGCTAGGACCACAAAAACTTATGTCTGTGTTCTTTAAGGCCTTTCTGGCTTGATGGTGAAGAAATTTTGCCGATATCATGTTTGGTTTTGAAGAAATGGCAGTAGTTTGACGTCCTAAATGTGAGCCAGAAATCACGCTCAGATCAGCTGTCACAGACACCAGCTGTGGTCGTTGCTAGGGCTTTCCGACAACCATCACCGCGGCAACCGAGATCAACTGGGCCAACAGAGACACACTACTCAAAAAAACTCTCAGAAATTCTCTCTTTCCGTGACGACCCCAGCCACAAATTACACAGTAGAACAGTGATTTTTCACAAAGTTGTAGCCACACTTGTCTTCTTTCTCCCAATCTGTCTACTTTATCAGTAGGACTTATGGTTTTTGATTTATCTGCCCGTAACCGACAAGAGTAGCGCTCAACTGCTCCATTCACTCCAATGTAAATCACACAGACAGACAGACAGACGACAGACACACACAGACACACATGCACAGAGACACACACAAGACAGACAGACAGACAGACGACAGACACACACAGACACACACAGACAGAGAGAATATTTCTAAACATTTAAACTATAGTTAATGATTATCTTTTCATTCATTCAAGCCAGGAACTCCATTGAAATATTTAAATGTTTCCAATCATCAATATATCGAGATTAATTGAATTTCTCAGTCTGATTCAGAGTATTTGACTCATTCTCACTGTAATATCTCTTCATACTCCATCAGCTGATATAATATAAATAATATATGAATATAAGAAAAAATAAATAAAACATATATTGTTTTATGTTATGTATTTAATAATATATAATATAATAATTCAATGTTAATCAATTAATATTACTATTAATTAAGTGTTATTAACATATTAACATTAATTAACATTGATGTTTTTTTAATGTATTTGTATATGTATATATATATATATATGTATATGTATTTTTTAATGTATTGTACATTCATAAAAATAAATATAAATGATGAAATGCAGCAGAGTATGATCGTCCGGCGTCTGTGTCAAGTGCACAGATATCAGCCATCTCATTTGACAAATCACCTCGGATACAGATGACAGACAACACAGGAGGACTCTGATTGGACAGTTGTGTGTGTGTGGTTTTTTCTGCCATGATATAACCTTCTGCTCCGCGCTGATCGATCCCCTTTGACCTACTCGTAGGTAAGTACCGGTCATGTTCGACATTAGCATACTGAAATCGTTAATAAAAGTGGATTTTATTGAAGCTAGACATTACTATCTCTCCCATGATCACGATTACTCATGATTTGGGAAAAATGAATGTACTTGTTTATGGTCGGTCTGTTTCAGCAACATTAATCCGGAGGTACTTGGGTCCGGATTAGCGAGTAGCCGAGCTAACGCTAACGGAGCGTTAGCAGTTAGCTTGGCTAGTCGGAGCCCAGTAGCTCCGGGCAAACAGGGGTTAGCAAAGCTATAGGCTATCCATAAGTACAGAATGTGTCTGTCTAGCTAACAGTAACGTCAGTCTGTGTCAATACAACAATATTAATACGAGCTAACGGCGCTACTCGGCTCTGGTATATAAAGCATTAGGCCGCGCTGTAAGTCAACAGCGGTGACTTTGCGTTTTCTATAGAGAAACGCTAACCGGAGCGAAAAGCTAACTGCGCTAACTGTGCTAACATCCGTACATCTTTAACAAATAAGGGAAGTGAGATTTCGTTAAATTCTCAACTTTCACTTCAGTCTTTGAAATCTGTTACTAATTTATGTCTTTTAAATCTGCCAACATTTATACAGACAGCAGCAAGAAGACCTCCAGAGGACTGCTGCAACAATAAGGGAAGTCAGATTTCCTGAAATTCTCAACTTTAACTTTTTTTCACTCGAGGAAGAAGGCCTCCTCTGCTTGTTTTTAAAAAAAAAAAAAAAAATGTTATCTGTTACAAAATGACGGTGTATGCCTGTTTATTTATGTTCCAAGTTTAGTTTTAGTTTGTAACAAATACCAAATAATAGTTTGTAAAAAATATGAATGGTAGGTGGTGAAATGAATACATTGTAGCATTGCATTGTAGTATAGTATCATAGCATTGGCAATCCTCATTGACAATGAATGGGGCTGTGTGAAAAAAATGAAACTTTCTTTTTCAAAAATAATATTATCAATGTACATGGGGTTCACACACGCGCACACAGACATGCAGCACAGCACAGCCCACTCTCGCGATTTCCCAACGGGGAATTGTCTAGTTGGATTTTACAGTGCATGACTAATTTCATTCTTTGCATTTTGTTATTGTTTAATTATATATTATTATATTATATAATATTCCCCTTATTGTGAAATCACTGCATTCTGTGACATAAAACGTTTTGTGACATCACTGCATTATGTGACATCACTGCATTATGTGACATCACTGCATTCTGACACATCAAGCAGACATCAAAGCATTCTGACACATCAAGCAGACATCAAAGCATTCTGACACATCAAGCAGACATCAAAGCATTCTGAGACAATAAACCAAACCACCTTCTTTGTAGAGTCTGTATTGCTGTGGAAGGATAGTGAATACATAGGACACATTTACACTCAAGTACTGAAGTTACTTTAAACAGCTTAGAAGATACGTGTTATATACAAAACAGAGATATACTTCGCCATACACTTTCTGTATTGAAAGAAAGACTAAAAATGAATGAAGCGGTAGACGAATTCCGTATCAGGCCTCTGAGAGAAGAAGCAGCAAACTACGAGTTCTTCGGACAAAACAACATGGAGCTACACAGAGACAATAAAGAACTGTGCGACACCACTGAGGAACTCCTGATAGAAAGTGAGGAGTTTAGTGCTGAAGAAAAGTCCCACAGAGACTTTGAGATCTTGCACAATGAAATTAATACTCTGAAAAACGAAATAACAGCCCTTTACAAACAGAAGGAAGACATGCAGAGTAAGTTTAAAGTTGACAACAAAATCTGGCAACAAACATTTAAACTGCTGATCCGTCACACCAACGCAGAGAAAGTGGCTCTGGAGGAGCAAAATAAAACTCTGAAAGAGGAAGTTCAGTTGCTACGTAGACGTCAAGGCTTTAATGTATTGAAAGAAGGACTAAAAATGAATGAAGCGGTAGACGAATTCCATATCAGGACTGAGACAGAAGAGGAAGCAGCCATCTACGAGTTCTTTACACAAAACATGGAGCTACACAGAGACAATAAAGAACTGTGCGACACCACTGAGGAACTTCACCAAAAACCTGAGCCCTTCAGCAGAAAGAAACCCCCCCCACTCCTGATAGAAAGTGAGGAGTTTAGTGCTGAAAAAAAGTCCCACAGAGACTTTGCGAATTTGCACAATAGAATTAATACTCTGAAAACCGAAATAAGAGCCCTTTACAAACAGAAGGAAGACATGCAGAGTAAGTTTAAAGTTGAAAACAAAATCTGGCAACAAACATTTAAACTGCTGATCCGTCACACCAACGCAGAGAAAGTGGCTCTGGAGGAGCAAAATAAAACTCTGAAAGAGGAAGTTCAGCTGCTACGTAGACGTCAAGGCTTTAATGTATTGAAAGAAGGACTAAAAATGAATGAAGCGGTAGACGAATTCCGTATCAGGCCTCTGAGAGAAGAAGCAGCAAACTACGAGTTCTTCGGACAAAACAACATGGAGCTACACAGAGACAATAAAGAACTGTGCGACACCACAGAGGAACTTCACCAAAAACCTGAGCCCTTCAGCAGAGAGAAACCCCCACTCCTGATAGAAAGTGAGGAGTTTAGTGCTGAAAAAAAGTCCCACAGAGACTTTGAGATCTTGCACAATGAAATTAATACTCTGAAAGACGAAATAACAGCCCTTTACAAACAGAAGGAAGACATGCAGAGTAAGTTGGAAGTTGAAAACAAAACCTTGCAACAAACATTTCAACTGCAGATCGATCACTCCAATGCAAAGAGAGTGGCTCTGGAGGAGCAAAATGACACTCTGAAAGAGGAAGTTCAGTCGCTACGTAGAAGTCAAGGCTTTAATGTATTGAAAGAAGAAAACCTGACTTTGAAAGAAAAAGTAAATGCGTTTCAAGAAATGAACACACGTCTACAAATAGGCATTTTGGAGATCCAAGAAAGTCTGCAACAAGAAATTACAAAGTATGAACTAGCCATCAAAGTTACGCAAGAACAAAATGTTGTTGAGCACAACTATTACACGTTGATGCAGGAGAATGAGTGTCTGAGCAAACACAATATGACCCTGGAACAAGAACTTCAGGAGACCAAGAAACGGTTGCTTGAAGAGGAAGGGGCCAAAACAGAAAAGAATGACGCTCTTCAAGAACAAGTTCAGGCTTTCAAAAAGGTTCACCAAGAACTCAAAGACTATAAAAGTCACTGTAATATAATCAGCAGAGAAAACATGATTGTGAGACAGCAAAAAGAGTCCCTGGAACAAGAACTTCAGGAGGTCAAGCTTATGTCCTGTAATGTTGAAGAGGTCCTGAAACAAAAGGACAAGGCTCTCCAAAAACAAGTTCAGGCTGTGGAAAATTTTCAGCAAAAACTTCAAGTCAATGAACACAACTATAATGTGGAACTCCTGACTGTGAGAGAGCAGAACAAGGTCCTGGAACAAGAACTTCAGGAGACCAAGAAAAGGATGCTTGAAGAGGAAGAGGCCAACAGAGAAAAGAATGAGGCTCTTCAAGAACAAGTTAAGGCTTCTGAAAATGTGCAAAAACAACTCACAGACTATGCAATTAGCCATAATAGCTCTTATATAATAAGCAGAGAAAGACAGCAAAGAGAGTCCCTGGAACAAGAACTTCAGGAGGCTAAGAAAATGCTCAGAGTAGAGAAAGGCTTATTTGCAAGTAAACACATCAAAGCTCGTCAGAGGGAGGAAGCACTTCGTGAAGAATTGCCGATCCTCCAAAAACAGATGAAGCTAATGAAGCAGCAAAATGAGGAGGGACTTAAGAAGGAATTATTGACAGCTAAAATAGAACTGCAGGCTGCTGCTTTAAAACTCAAGACTGTTCTTGCCAAAAGTTCCTCAGAAGAGTGCGACACGTTGCCTCAGAAGAGTGCGACACATTGGCTCACTTCCTGGTTCTACTAACTCCCCCCCCACCCACCCACCTTCCATGTTTCCATGTTCACCCTGTGCATTTGGGTTCTCTCCGGGCACTCCGGCCTCCTCCCATAGATTAAATACAAAAAGGTTCAAATGTGTGAATGTGAGCATGAAAGGTGAATTGGGAGTTTTTCCTTGCCTTCTCTGAGAGCCTGGGCTGGTTTGGGAGCTTTTGCTGAGTTTGCACTGCAAAAAAGTAAAACAATGAAAATAAAAGAAAGAATTAAAGATAACTTATTATGTCTCTATTATGTTATCTCTTAAAATATGTGTACCAGACGGCTAACATAATGTTTGCAGTAATCCACTTAAATAAATGACATTTTACATGGCAACACTTTTTGGTTGTGTTAAACTGTTTGACCTTATGTGTCCTTTGATGTAACTCTGTATGCTTCTGTTTTCCTGGGTCCAGGGTTTGGTTTATTTGGCCTGGTCCAACAAATGAGTTTCAAATCAGCACACACATTTTGTTTGCTTTTTAATGAGCCAGTGATAACATGAAACAGACCAGACAAAGCCACAAAGGACCTTTTTTCTTTGTGTTAGCAGGGTAGTAAATAAAAAACGTCTGTTAATGTTTTCTTCATTTATTGTATTTTGTCTTTTTGCATTTGTTTTTTTTTATTACATTGCTGCATGATCTCTCAGGGCCACCGTAGATTTTAGTCATCTGGTTATATACTGTATGAACTCAAGCACCCACGTTTTTCGGAAATTGGTCTTCTCCACTAGAAATCAATCAATCAATCAAATGTTATTTGAATAGCGCCAAATTATAACCAAAGTTATCTCAAGACACTTTCCAAACAGAGCAGTTCTCGACCGTACCCTTTGTTAGTTAGAAAGAGAGCCAACATAAATCATCATGAGCAGCTCTTAGCATCATTCAGCACAGTGACAGAAAAACTTCCTTTAACAGGCAGAAACCTCGAGCAGAACCAGACTCATGTTGAAAATCTGAAGAGACTGGATGGGCCGAGAGAGGAGCAGGATAGAGACAGGCAGACAGAGCAACAACAACAACAACAACATCAGATAATGCATGCTTATGGTTAATGGTACAAATGTTTAAAAATGAATAAGAGCAGCAGAGTAATGATAAAGGATGATCATAGTAATTGTAACAGTTGAAGTCAACAGGTCTACTATTAGCATTAGCAGCAACAATAATGATATATGAGGAAGACTGATGTTAGTCGTTGTTGCAGGTCCACAGCAGCAGGTGGTCTGCAGCAACGATCTCCAGGAACCTACGAGACAAGGGAGCATGAGAACTCCCAGGAAGATATGTGGTTAGTAATGTTAATGGGACCAGAAGATACAGAGTTAATGAGCTGCATTAATATAAGAGAGAGAGAGAGAGACACAGAGAGACAGAGGGAGAGAGAGACACACAGAGAGAGAGAGAGAGAGGAGCTCGGTGTGTAAGATCCCCCCGGCAGTCTAAACCTTTAGCAGCATAACTCTGGGCTGGTCCCAGCCTGAGCCAGCCCTAACTATAAGCTTTATCAAAGAGTAAAGTTTTAAGTCTACTCTTAAAAGAAGAGAGGGTGTCTGCCTCCCGGACCCTGACCCGTAGATTGTTTCAGAGGAGGGGGGCCTGGTAATTGAAGGCTCTACCTCCAACACTACTCTTAGAGACTTTAGGTACCACAATCAGGCCTGCATCCTAGGAGCGTAATGTTCTAGAGGGGTAATATGGCACTATGAGCTCTTTAAGATATGATGGTGCCTGACCATTAAGAGCTTTGTAAATTCTATTCTAGAGAAGTCAGTGCAGAGAGGCTAATACAGGAGAGATGTGATCTCTCTTCCTAGTTCTTGTCAGCACACGTGCTGCAGCATTTTGTACCAGCTGAAGAGTCTCTATCAATCAAGCAAAGAGCCCAATAAAAACAGAAACTGAGGAAACGCTATCATGAATCCATTATGAGGAAACACTGGAGGTACGATTAAAATGTTAAGACTCAAAATAGCAGAAAAAAATTGTGAACATAAATATTTTATTTAAAAGGTTATAAATAAGAATAAACTAGAATAAGATAATAAAACATTAAAACATTATTAAGAAAAATAAAACTAGAGTGAATTTTTGCCATAAATTTGAAATATTTAACGTGTTAAAAAAACCGCAGCTGTGTTTACTTTATTTAGCAAATCTCTCTCTCCCTCTTGGTGACTTTTCTCTATAAAGCGGCTCGTGACAAATTTAGCTTCTTTTCAGACTAGTGAAATACATTATACTGTAATTCATTGCCATGCTGATCAGAGTAATCGCAGTTCACGGCTCCTCTGCCAAAAGCTCTGAATTGCTCTCCCTCCTCTCTCCTCTTGTCCCGTGCGCAGCAGGTCTGCGCAGGCAGTCAGGGGCGGGCGGGTCTGGCCTGGGGCAGCGGGCAGGAAGAGGACAGCGGCCAATCGGGCAGCTCGCTTGCCGCAGCAGTGCTGTAACAACACCTAACTATCCTGGCTAAAGATGGATAAGGACAATGATGGTTTTGAAGTTCAGCTGGCACTCATATGCCTGGGTTTTGTTATCATTTCTTTTGGTACATAAGAAATCTGCCTTTCAAGCGGGCAGTCAGTTGTGATGGCCTTGAGGGTTTTATTGGAAATCTGTGGTTCACAGGAGAGAATCTGTTTAAGATTAAAAAGATGCTATTAAACAAAAGTATTTTAAATTAAATATATTTATTTTGTGTTAATTCGACATTAACTTCATGATTTTACATTTAGATATCCACAAGCTTCAGTCTGAAGAAGAAAAAAGTGATTAATCGCGATTAATCACAGCAATTGTGCGATTAGTTTGTTTTAATTAATTCTAATTTGTATTAATCGATCAACAGCCCTAAATAAAACAGTAAAATAAGATAACACACTAAACAAATATATATGAATCACTAAAACAGACTAAGAGCTAAAATATAAATAAATAAATAAATAAAGTTAAAGTAAAGTTCAGTTAAAAGACTAAACAGGTCACTCTTTAGTTTGCTTTTGAAAACGTTGACGCTCTGTGCTGCCCTCACGTCTTCAGGCTGTTCCACACGCGCAGGCTATAATGATAAAAAGCCCACTACCCAAACACCTGAAGGCTCTCACAGGCTCATAGGTTAAAAGCAGATGTGATAAATAGGTGGGAGCCAAACCGTGAAGAACTTTCAAAACCAATAAAAGAATCTTAAAATGGATTCTAAGACACACGGGGAGCCACTGCAGACACTTTAAAATAGGCGTGTGCTCTCTTTCTGGTCTTTGCCAGCGGTCGAGCAGCTGTAGTTGTGAAATTTTCTTTTTAGGGAGACCAGACAGTAGAGCATGACAGTAATCGACCCTGCAGGTAATAAAAGTGTGAACTGGTGTCTCTGCGTTGGCTTTAGAGAGAAACGGAAGTACTCTGGAAATGTTCCTTAAATGATAAAAAGCCTTTGTAGTGACGTCCCTGATGTGTGGCTTAAAGCTGAAGTCTGAGTCAAATATCACACTTCACCTGCTGACACTGATTAAAAGTCAGTTTCTCTCTCTGAGCTCCACCACCAACGACAAAGGCCTGAGTTTTGTCCTGGTTGAGCTGTAAATCGTTCTCTGCCATCCATGACTTAATATCCAAAATACAATTTCAAAGGGTATCAGTTGGCCCTGGGTCATCAGGAGACACAGCAATGTAGAGCTGTGTGTCATCAGTGTAGCTATGGAGACTGATGCCATGCCTCCTGATGACATTTCCAGGAGGTAGCATATAAATGTTAAAAAAGGTAGGACCTAAATTAGAACCCTGGGGAACACCACAATTAATTTCATGAAGTTTGAACGAGCATTTACCCAGAGTCACATAAAATTTTAGTGAGGTCAGATTTAAACCAGTTAAAAACAGTGCCAGAGATGTCAATCAGGTTGCAGAGTCTGTTTAAAAGAACTGTGTGGTTTACTCTATCGAAGGCTGCAGTCAGGTCAAGCAGCACCAGAACAGAGGGCATTTTTTTTGTCCAACAAGCTTTTCTAAACTCTTACTTAAGAATGGCAGATTGGATACTGGCCTGTAGATATGCAGTACTGATGCATCCAAATTGTTCTTCTTCAGAAGAGGTTTTACTATGGTGTTCTTAAAAGCAATGGGGAATACACAATCACAAGAGAACAATTCACAATGTTAAGGAGACAATGATAAAAAAATTCATAAAATCTTTTAAAAAAGGATGTCGGGACGGGATCGAATAGGCAGGGTGCTGGTCTTAGTTGGGAAATGAATTTGCCGAGCATTTCAGCATCAAGGACAAACTTCTCCAGTGTTTCCTCATTTAAAATCAAAGGTCCTTGAGTGTTCAAATTCATAGGCTGACATCTGGTGAACTTTGATCTAATAAAATCAATCTTACTTCTGAAGTGGACTGCAAAATCTTCACATGGGGAGTTTGTAGACAGATTGCACGGTTGGTTAAAAACAGGGTTAATTGAAAGGTCTAAGGTGGTTTGAAAGAGGATTTTAGGATTGCTCCGGTTATCATAAATTCATTTTGAGAAATGAGCCCTTCTTGCTTCTTTAGTTGCCGTATTGTATACTCAGTTGTTCCCCGCTTCTTTCACCTTTCCTGAAAGAATAAGAAAACTCAAAGTTGGGTGGGGAAGTTTCAATTAGGGAGGCAGTTCCATCAGTGCTGAGCCACGTTTCAGTTAAAATCATACAGTCAATATTATTATCTAAAATCAGGTGGTTGATAAGAAAAGTCTTGTTTAAAAGAGATCTAACATTTAAGAGTGCCATGTTCAGTGTCTTTGGTAGAGTCCTCTCGTGGGGAGGATTAGCAGGGGAGTCCGGTAAGGCATGTATTACTGTTCAAAGTGGAACTAAAATGATAGGGACTAGGACCTGGGGGACATCAATCTCTGACGGACTGGTCAGCAGGTGCGGCTTGTAGCGGTGAAGGTAGCTGCGCTAACATGCTGTATGCCGTATTGGCGGACAGCAACCGGCTACCAAACTTGTTGCGATGAAGGCCGTCAGCACCGAACACAAGCCTCCTGTCCCAGAAGACATTCAAGTTTTCTATGAAGCCCATGTTGTGTGAGCCACAGATGGAGGAGAGCCAGGTGTTGAGGCTGAGCAGCCTGCTGATACGCCCCATTCCTCAGCCACAGGTGGGGGTGGGATCGGAGATATAAACAGTAATCTGGAACTGTTGGGCGGTGTTAAAGGTGGAGGAAGTCCTGCTTCAGAAGTTCGGACTGCTGTTTAGGGATGTCGTTGGTACCGATCAGCCTCCGGATGGGATTTTATGATGTCTGGAAATTTGTCCGCGATGTCCAAAACAGTGGCACCGGGGAACGACAACATGATAGCCCCCTTTACTCACACGCTCCTAAAAATAGAGTCCCCGATGATTATTGTAGATGGAGGAGTTGTCTGGTAGTGAGGGGGGCATGTTGCCGTTTCCTTGGCAACACGTCTTTTCTGTGGAGACCGAGATGGACGTGTCTGCTTGCTCTTTGGGCGTTTTACCGAGTGGACTGGGGGAGCTGGGGTGTCAGCTGGGTGGACGATAGGGAAGCAACTTTTTTCTCTGGTTGCTCCTTTGGACCACGGTACCTGCCCCGGAGTGAAGCCAACCGGTTTCTTCGGCTTGGCTCCCTGGAGAAGCCAGCGGTCCTCTACTTGGCATTGAGCGACTGGGATTGTGGAGTCGAGGCCTGTTCCCTCTTTGGCTAGTTCCTCCAGCTCCTCTCTCTGCAGGTGGTTGCTTATCAATGAAATTAGTGATGCTCTACTCTTCCCCCTCACATATTCAAATTCTGAACCAGCTGTGGTCAGGAAGTCACACAGGCTTATAAGATTGTCCCTTGAAAGTGTACAAAATACTCTTATTACTTCCAATTGTAATTCCTCTGACCCAAATGAGTCATTTTTCTTGCAGTAACAGGTAACAGTGTAAGCTTCTAGTTGTGAGTTTGTAGTAACAGCTGTCCTGGTATCTCAGACACTCAGAACTGCACCGTCGCCAAATTACCACCCGATGTCGTCTGGCTGGGTATGTTGAGGGACTGAATGACGGCTGGAAACTTCTACTGCTGATAGAAGCTGACCCACGTCGCATTCAGTCCCAGCGGTGCCTCCAAATATTGCGCCCCTGAAAGGGGAGAATATTACTACAGGGAAAGAAGACAGGACACGCTGCCGTCCTCACGTCTGTGTAATGAATGAGGCACAGGCAAACGTACTCCCCCTACAGGAAGTTCTTAGGCAAATATAATCAACCACCCATCTTCAGACCAAAAGAGTAGATAAACAAAATAATAGACATAGACATTGTGTGTTTATCTAAAGCGTGCTTTGCTGTGGTGTCATCGTACTTCCTGGGCGGGGCTACAGCTGGAGTACATTAACATCACATGAGTCACGCTGTGTGTTTGTGTGTTTGTGTGTGTGTTGTGTTGTCAGGAGTGATTCAGTGTGAGTTAATCTGTTGATACTGCTCGTCTATAAAAACATCATTATGATTTATATTGTTGAATGTGATTAAATGTAATGTGTGTAATTTGAAGTGATTTACTGTGACAGCTTCACTGAGTGAGTCACTGATGAATCAGTGACCTTTAAGTCTCTCATTAAAACAACTTTCACTTGATTTCAGACACATATAAATTAAATATACATGTTAGATATCTTCTACACTTCTTTATCACTGTCACTGATCAGACACGTTATAACGTGTCTGAAAAGTTTTTGAAAGTTATTTATTATTCCCAGGGGTGGACAGTAATGAAGTACATTTACGGGAGTACTGTACTTACGTTCATGTTTTGAGTATCTGTTGTTTACTTCGTCGTATTTTTGGGGGAAACTTATTCCTTTGACTCCACTACATTTCTATGATCGTTCTCGTTACTCGCTCCTTTTGCTCTGAAGTCAGCTGATGAATTTTCTTTTCTTTTCTAAAATCCCAAAGACAACAAACTGTGTTTGTGTCGTTCTGCGTGTGGTTTGTCCAAGTGGTGTTGCCGTACCTGTACCTCGCGCGTCTCTTCACTTCGTATTCACGTCACTTCAGTATTTTTAAAAGCAAGAACTCAAAGACTTTAAGTCATAATGTGACTGAGCAACTGTCACTTGTATTGGAGTAATAGGCAGGTCATGCTGGCACTAAATAATCATTTCATATCATCACGACAAGGTCGCTGATATTCTTTCTGTGGTTCCTTTATTATTTTGACTCGATGCCACACACACGTCCTCCTGCTGAAATCACTGAAGATCTTGATGTGTCTTTCCATCGATTGTTGGTTCTCATCCTGCTTTGCCTATTTCTGCATTTTTTTCCATCCTGGGCTGACAAAGTGTTTTTTGATGAGAACCGTTCCATAACTCAGACTATGTACAGAGCGGATTGCAGCCTTCCTTTTTAAATTAACCGAGCTCTGGCCTGCTCATGTAACTTCAAGGATCGGGGAAATCTTTATTATCCCCGACGAGCAGTTTGTTTGACAGCCAGCAGTACCACACAACCATCACACATACAGTGGAAATTAATAATGAGAACAAAAGAAAAATGCATGGGGTGTCAGAAAATACTTTGACGGTGTCCCTACGCAGAACACACACAGCTATACACAAATCTATAATGATGCTCAGATTAAATTATATCTGCCGAAGCAATACCACAACATCAGAAACCATTAGTTTCGTGGACAGCATAACTTACACTGACACTGACACGCCGACAGGATCAGACAGGATCTTATGTTCACTAACGATCTGTGTGCCACAAAATCATCAAAGCAATGTCGGCTGTGAAAATATATTTACTGGGCGTCAGTTTAGCTCAGTGGTTAAATCAGCGACCACATACAGAGGATGTAGTCCTCGATGCCGCGACCGGTTCAACTCCGGTCCTCTGCCCCTTGCCGGGTGTCATCCCCATTCTCTCTTCCCCCATCTCCGCCACTATCCACTATCCTCTCTCTCAAAAAAAAGGCATTAAAAAAGCCATAAAAAGAATCTTAAAAATATATACTGTATATATATTTACTCATTTCAGCTGCTGGAATCCATGTCTATATGCTGTGCTGCGTGAACACTGCACAGTTTGTATATGAAGGGTGCACTGATAGTTAACTTTAAGGATTATAATAAATGTTGCTTGAGTGTGTTAGTGCTTGTGTTTCTGCGTGTGTTAGAGAGAGCGCGCATGATGGAGAGTTTGGTGTCGTCTCGAGGTGGAGTTTTTTTAGCCTGCAGTGCTCGAGCAGCAATCTCCCTGAGGTGAAGCAGGCCTGTAACGCCGGGGACACACCGGACACAGAAGTCACACATGAAACAACGAGAGAATCTGGTCAATTTTCAAAATTAAAACAATTTTCAAAATAAAACAACGCGATTGACAAATGCGTTATATTTGTAATGTTATATTTGTGTGCTTTTATATATTTGTCAGTATCTAAACAGAGCGCAGAGAGATGAAGACACACACACACACACTAGGGCTATAGGGGGTGGGGGCGGGGTGTCAAAACCAAGCGGCAACCTCCGGTGTTGAAAAATGAAGCAAATGCGGAAGTGCAGAAAACTGCAGTTCCCTGGCTCCAAAAAACAAGAAGTAACATTACAGCAGGTGGGAAAATGTCCATTTTTACAGCAGAAATAAACATGTTTACAGCCTGATACAAAAAACGGTTTTGTTATAAATAGCTAATTTTATTGTTCAAGATAACTGTCGGGGGGGTGAATTTTTTTAATTATATTAAGCCTTAAATCATAGGGGCCGGCTCACTTGATTGACAGGTGGATCCTGCTGGCTGTCTGCTAGACGTCAACACAGACACAGACACTGAGCTTAACTTCACCTGTTTGTGTTGTTGGAGCCTTTTGGGGATTTTTTTCATTCAAAGTTTGGACAAATAATCTCTCTGTGGGATTTATGGAACTTTATGGCTGTGCAAGAAGTCTGAGCTCCAGCTTTTCGGTGAGTTAAATGTTAATGGTATAGTATTTAAGTATTTTTAGCACTAAGTAGCAGGTATACTGTGCTCGTTTTAGCTGCTTGTTAGCCTGTGCAGTGTTTATTTATTTAATCGTCGGTCAGTAAATAGGAGTCAGGAGTTGTTGGTTTTTCCCGAGAGATTACAGCGGACTGTAGTGATGAAGAGACCGATTCTTTTACGTTTCCCGTTACGTGTCGGCTCGCCGCTCTCTCACCGGGCGAGCGAGCACCGAGTCTGCTACTTCTTTAGTCTGATAACTAAACACCTGCAGTCAGTCACCGGCAGATTGTCCTCCTGGCAAAGTCAAAACAGCTCATTCATGATTTATACAGTCTATGTCTAATAACCGTTAGCTACGCTGAGGAGCATATAGCCTAGCTTCATAGCCGTAGCTGGCTGATTCATGCGGCCCGCCCATAGAGCTCAGCCATAGGCTGTAGCTCGGTCACACTCCGCCTCTTTGCCCGTCTCTGGATTAGCCAGCTCTGGAATTTCCAATATGGCGACCCCCAGCAGCGGCGCAATTCGGGCTTCAAAACGCTTCTTCAGAAACCAATGGGTGACGTCACTGAGACTACGTCCATTATATATACATTAAGTATATACGGAAGTGCTCCGGCTCGCACGCGTTTTTCGTTGCGTGCTGCTTTGCAGCGCTTCCTCGTCTGTTGTGTCCCTGGCATAAGAAGTGGCGGTCAGCATTTCCTCGTCTTCTGGCAGCACAACACTAACTTTATTCCGAGAGGACTGTAAAGGTCTCAGGAGGAGAGACGTAAGCTAAAGGTGCCTCACGACAGTCTATGACACATCTGCCAGTATCTGCCTATATGTTTGTGTCTGATATTTCTAGAGGGTAGGCTACATAACTTAACCTGAGGGGGCAGGAAATACACCACGCCCCCTCGAGACGCCGGGTCCACCTTGGAGCCTGAACTTGAGGGGCAGAAGGCCAAATGGTCAGAGGCCCAAAGCTTCAAAATATGACTCTATCGTTCCCCTTGGATGTTTTTCCTGACGCAGTCTTCCTTATTGCCTTGATGTGTGTCGGAGTCAGTGACGTACAATAAAGAGCAAGAAAGTCTGCTTGGAGTGGCGGTTGAGGGTGAGGGAAGGGTCAAACCTTGTGGGAGAGCAGGGTCAGATTCCTCTGTGGAACAACAACGTTGATCTATCTTAAAGAGTTCGTGCTCGTTATCCTGAACACAACCACACGTTTCTCAGCTACACCACCTGTTCATGATTGTTGCTCGTCATAAGCTCAAAATGTCAGAAATGTTTTATGCAAGCTTCAATTTGCAAGTCTGTCTGAACGTTGTACAGCTATTATTGCTAACTTTACTTTGAAAGTCTAAGCTTAACATGCATCTTTATTATTGCTAACCTTTAGCGCTTTGGCTCTTTATGTGCAGAGCAACACTAGAGAGCAAGCTACAGGCACATTTTACAGCGCAGGGCGGCTGATCAAGCTGCTGTATTTAATGATTCAGGAGAGTGAACGTGTTGGCACTTCAGCACAGACTGAATAAACCTCTCAAAGTGAGTCATCACAGGAACAAAAGAACAATGGAGAGTCTCTCTGTGGCTTCACACAGGTTTCACTCACCTGTTCACTGTGTCATTTATCATCCATACGCCCTGATGCTCAGCATGACAGCAGCAGAATCCTGTGTGTGTGTGTGTGTGTGTGTGTGTGTGTGTGTGTGTGCGTGCGTGCGTGCGTGTGTGTGTGTGTGTGTGTGAGTGAGAGAGTGTGTGAAAGGCTGACAGCTACCTGCAGCTCTCAGTATGTGGGTCGTGTCCGTCAGCCTGTAATCCTCTGAATGTGGACGTGTTTGAACAGCAGCAGGTTCCCAGCAGCTCCGTTATGTAAGAGCCTCCGATCGGTCTGCACTCGTCAGACTTCACCTACCTGAGCTCCACCATTACACAGGAATGTCCTGGCACCTCCAGCTTTTGTTCTGTGTGTGTGTGTGTGTGTGTGTGTGTGTGTGTGTGTGTGAATGAGCAGGTGTTTGACCAAACAAAGTGTGGCAGTTGGAGATTGCCCCATGCTGCTCCAACACTAACATTAGAGACGTACTGCAGGTTAATCAGATGGAAAATAACCGGAGCACCACCTCCAGAGTTTAACTCTTTCAAAATAAAAGCACTGCTGCTTTTATTGAAGAAATCTGGTGTTCAGCTGCATCAGTGTACATTCACACATGTTCAATGTGGTAAAACCATCCCCTTCAAATCTATTAACCTTATTATCTTCCAAAGACGACCACTCTGCTGCTGACTTTAGGTTCAACATCAAGGCCTAAGGCCAGCCCATAAAGTGCGTCACCTGTGGAAAGGTAGAAAGAAAAGGTGTGTGCAGCATTTGGAGCATCTTGATTGAGCCATTTTGATCAACCCTGTATCTGCTGCCTGACCTGAACCATGCTGTCCCTCTTATTCCTCAGACACTGAGGCTAAACTTCAGCACAGCCGTTCATTAGCTAAATGCTAACAACAGCATGCTAACATGCTCATGATCACCCTAAAACAGAGAAGGTCCCTCAGCAGAACATTTGACCTTTTTCCTTCATGATCATCACGCTGTCTTGTCTCCTACTCAGTTGATAGGTGACTGTGTGGAGGGTTTGTGTTAGTTACAATAACACTCGTGCTCCCCGTGTTTGCTGATCAGAGTGTGACTCAGTGAACCTGCGGAGCCGTGTTCTCCTCAAGCTGATTCACGTGTGTAAGGACATGAATGTGATTGTTACTGTGTGATTCATTCATCCTCCTCTCAGCCCTTAGATCAGCATGTTTGTCTTACAGCTTTTATTTTCTGCATGCAGTCATGACACAGTTTGTTTTCAACCTCTCCACAAAGAAGTAAACCAATCCTCAAACACAGCTTTTACTGTGCTCAGGACAAAGCGGGTGTGATTACAGACAAAGTCATGCAAAGACTAATGGACATGAGCTCAGTGACCTCACAGAAAATCACAAATGTAGGGCAGTCTTTGTGTGACCCCCCCGCATGCGGCCAAAACTCTGTTTATCCACGACTGCTCAGAGAAAGAAGAACAAATCGTAAGACATGTTTCTTAAAATATTGATTAATAACTTTACATTCCAGCTGTTGGTTGTGTCTTGAACTAAAGTAGCACCAGTGCTTCTCCCATTACTATGAATATTTGCATGTTTTAAATTACTACATTAAACCCTGTTTGGGAGAGAAAGAGAAGGCCTGAAAATAAAACGGTTTGTTTCTTCTTGTGCTTTGAGGGCACAAAGTCAGAGCACAGATACATGCGCCTTCATGCTGGGAGGCACAAATCACACATGATACACATCACCCAAATTGGCAAATTGTACACATTAGTGCGACGCTGTGTCGTGAAAGCCAACACTGAGGTTCTCCTGAAATATAGACGTTCCATCAGAAATGTTTAAACCAAACTCCATTCAAAAAACAGTCATTTTAAAGTCGTGTTCTTGTCGTCTTGCAGTCAGACCTGACAAAGCATGACTTCAGACTCTTTACAAACCTGCATCCTGATGTTGTTATTTCAGCATCCTTTCAGCCTGTTGTCATTAATTGTCATTGTCATTAAATCTCAGTAACATCTGTTTATTTTGGCTTCATAGCGCTGTAGTAAGACAGATCTCAGCCCAGTGAAACTGCCACTCAGCAGCTGATGTTACACACCAGGCAGGACTGTGTATCTGTGGGCAAACTTGCATAAGAATGAGAAGCAAAGCTGTGTTCATTTTTGGTCTGAACACAGCTTTAGACTTTGACACATACACACACACATACACACACACACACACACACACATTCACCAGTGAATGACATCATCGTATAAAGAGGACTGATAAGATTGTTCATCAATAAATGCAGTGACCTCCTGTTGCATAAGAAAGTTTAGCAGGACTGAGTGATCGAGACTACCCTGCATACACACACACACACACACACACACACAAACCGGGCTGCAGAGAGTTAATGATTACAGCAGTAATGTGATCGGCTGTTACACCTGTCATATGAAGGCGAGGTCGGCTCCCGCCTGCTTCTCACACATCAGCGTTGTTTTTCAGGCAAGCACCACGAGTCTTACACAAAGACAGTGTATGTGTGTGTGTGTGTGTGTGTGTGTGTGTGTGTGTGTGTAGTGGTGTGTTCATACCAGTTTGTGAGTGAGTGTGAAGACTTCAGAGTGTATAAGTTGTGAAGGTGTCGGTGTGTTTTTGTGTGTGTAGGTGAGGTGCAGATTTTCACAATAAAAGCATTTAAACTGTTTATAAAGACCTAGCCTTCAAGTGTTTGTTTGTTTGTTTGTCCTTTCCTCAAACGAAGTGATCAACCTTTTCTGAGGCAGAAAAGTTTCACCAAAACTCCTGTCGGGACAGTTACTCTTATTTATAAGGTGAAATCCAGAGTTTAACCTTGTAAACATCTCCATGTGATGTTCTTCATGTGCTACAAGACATATCAGGGACAACATAAGCAGTCACATCCATGGCTGGGCCTGTTAACCTGCAGTGTACCAAGGACAGGCTGAACAACACGTTTTCAGATTGGCAGGTTTGAGACGTCACAAACCTAAGGAGCCAATCCTGTTAATGGACGGGGTGACGCTATGGATATCATTATGTGTAAGCTATGGCAACCACTTTGGTGATGTTCGAGCCAGCTGTAACCGTCATCGGCATGACTGGAGCTGGTCACTATCCCATATACACATCAGACCTGGTTCCATCAGTGGACTTCTCTGCAGTCTTCAGTTCAGTTTCTGTCTTTAGTGGTTTCATTAATTTATTATAAATTCATTAGAATGATTTCGCGGACCACCAGGCTATGGTTCATGATCCCCCAGGGGTCCCAGGACCCCTCTTTGAGAACCAATTATTTAAAGAAACAAGCTACTGTTGCTGCATCGCTGTAGTTTAGCTTGCTGCATTTATCTGAGGGTAGCTTCAGTGAAGTGAAGCTAAATTTAATCTAGAGTAACCATTAGCTTAGCTCACTGCCCAACACTGATAATAACACAACATCATTTATTAGTTGATTAAACTATAATCTCAGCCTGCAGAGTAACAGTTAGTGCAGCTGTGTGATACATGTTCGTCTCTCCAACAGAGCGTTCTTTACAAACTGCACCGGATCATAAACACTCAACACTTAACAAACTTACTCCAGGTCTTTTACAATAAAGAGGCCTGAACTGAAACTGTCTTTATTAAGGTCAGTTGGTTTCCACATTTCTGCTCATTTGGTGTGTGTGTGTGTGTGTGTGTGTGTTTGTGTGTGTGTGTGTGTAAGCATGTACACTCCTGCCTGTCCTCGGGCTGTGCTGTCAGAGCAGTCATAAAGCAGATGAATCAGTCGCTGTGTGTGTTTCTTTGTGTGTACATTTCGGTGTGAGTGTGAAAAACAGACATGGCTGTCAGAGCAGAGGATGACTCACCTGACCTGCATTTCACACACACACACACACACACACACACACACACACACACACACACACACACACACAAACACACACACACACACATGCACACACACACATGCACACACACACAAACACACAGCCTGGGAAACAAACAGATCAGTGTTATATCACTGTGATCATATTGTGACCTGTTTGCTAACATGACATCTTTGTGCAGGTCAACATGTGAGCACGTTAGCCTGTTTGTGGAGGCACCACCCTCTGGTTTGTGGTCCAATTTGAAGCCTCAAGTTTGGCATTTTGGCCGTCTCAGTTGGTCTTTTTTGGAGGCAGAAGCGACCATGTTTGGACGAGAGGGTGGAGCTGGAGAGGAGCGAGGGGTTAGCAAATGCAAAGTTATTGGTTAAAACTTGCACTAGCTTTGTTAGCATGGTACATAAGCAACCCATGGTAAGTCCATTATTTATATGGAGGCGAATTCTGGCTAGCTAAAACAGGTTTGAACAAAATGTTCTGACTGAAACGATGAACAGCTGACTCCTCAGATAGTCTTTTAACTGAACTCCAGTTAGGACATTTCTCAGGTCCTTGTGGTAGGTGCTTGTCAATCACAGGTAGCCCCGCCCTAACCCCCCCCCTGCTTTATGGTCTGTGTCTCTAAATGGGAGCATCATGAACATCATGCTGTGTTGAAGAAGACTTGAAATGAGAGATTGAGACCATAAACTCATTAGGAACATGTGTTGTGAGTCTGTGAATGGAACCCTGTGAACAAAGATTAGCATAAGAGCTAGTAATGTAGTTATTCAGGAGTTTGAAGGACCTGCAATTAGTAGTTTTGCCTTTATGATTATAGTTTATAGATTTCAATAATCTAAGTTAAAATAATTGAAAGTATAAACATATTTCTGCTGTATCAATAAACAACAACAAGTGTAGCAGTCCTCATCCTGCATCAGCTAGATTAGCGAACCTTGCGTACACTTCATGGGATACTTTATCACACTTTAGCAGCTGTGTATGTATTTTAGGTGTTATAAGATTTTATAAAGAGCATCACTTTATCTACTAATGTATCCAAACATAACTCTACTCACACAAAAGCTGGTATGATGTGTCCAGTAAAAGCTGGGCTAGAGATCGTTAGCATACCAACGGCCGTCTATTGATAGCTTTAAAACTGTGCTGCTTTGCCTGGCTGGTAGGTTAGCCTAGTTTAGCCTACCAATTTTCAGAAGAACTCATCAGATTCTTCTCGAGCTATATCTCGATGTTTTTTGAGCTATGAGATGCTAATACTACAAATGTGCTTCTTTAGCTCAAGACCTTTAAAAAGACACATGTAACCAGTCTTGTCAAGTAAAGCAAAGGTGAAAGTAATTATAATAATTAGAGTCCTAGAGAGTCAGACCAGTACAATTCCATTATAATTGTGCTGGTGCTGTTTATAGAGGTATAATTACATGTTAAGCTACACCTGTCCTCCTCCACTGTTACACCCCCCCACCCCCCACCCTACATCTAGGTGTCATTGCTGCAGCCTGGAAAAACCCCACCGGCTCAGAGCTCTGCTGTTATGCTCGGAATGACAGAAATGGCCATCTGTCAGTCAACTGAGTCAGTGCACCCGTTTCCCCGGCAACAAACGAACTGAAGCCTCTTTAATTAACCCTTTCAACCCAGGGTTTCTCGTCAGCATTAAAGCTTCAACACCAAGACTAACAATAAAACGTGTTATGCTAACACGTTCAATTAAAAGCATATTTAAAGCAAAAACAAAGTAACATTAGTGCGACGCTGTGTCCTGAAAACCAACACTGAGGTTCTCCTGAAATGTAAACGTTCCATCAGAAATGTTCAAACCAAATTCAAAAAATTGCAATTTTAAAGTAGTGTTCTTGTCGTCTTGCAGACGGACCTGAGAAAGCATGACTCTTTTCAAACCTGCATCTTGATGTAGTTATTTCAGCATCCTTTCAGCCTGTTTATTGTCATTATATCTCTGAAACAGAACGCTGGTAGTTGGTGTCCATCAGAGAAATCCTGGTACTGATCCGAGCTAACAGCTCATCACACTGGGCCTCGAGGAGCTGGAAGCAGCAGGAGAGTTCATACAGACACAGCTCAGGAGGAGGAGGGGAGGTGTGATGTTATGAACACAGACCTGATGGAGTTAGGTGATCTGACGTATCCGAAGGAGAATATTTAGGTTCTTTTTCAACAATGCTTATAGAAACATTTTTGTGTGACTGATTTGATTCAAACTTCCTCTCTGTTTTTGGTCTGAACTTGTTGTTCAGTGTAAAGTTTATTGGCACAGTTTAATGTTTCAGTCCTGACATGCTGATACAGAACTCAGGTACTCATTTATACCTGTGTGACACCTGTGACAGGTCCATGCTCTGTGTGTGATTAAAGTGAATAATAGAAATCAAACCCAGCCATCCACAGGTTTGTACACGTTCCTGTGATACACTCCCTCTCAGAGTGTTCCTGTTCAGACACTGCTGTCTGCTCCCTGTCCCGTCTTGTACGTCCTCGGTTAAGTAGAGACCTTGAATTTTGTCACAGGATGAAATATGAGCGTGTACAGGTACAGGTATGTTATTAAGGTAAGAGAACACTGCGGCTATTAAGTCGGCTGATAACAGGAATAAAAAGAAACACTGTCATCTGAATGCTGTCATCGTGTTTCCTGCATACGCACACGCGCACACACACACACACACACACACACACACACACACAAAACTTTTCCCTCCAGATTCTCTGACTGTGACAGAACTGATTCACAAGGACCATTTTACACTTCTCTCTCCTCCTCTCTGTCCATTCTGCCCTTCTCGTCTTCTCCCTCCTCCTCACAGTGATGTTGTGACCTTTGACCTGCTGTTGACCCTCACAGGTTTCACTGTTTGAATTACCAGTCATGCTGCTGTCTGATGCTTAGCTTATAGGGTCTTACACAACTGCTCCAAGAGTCACAGCTTCAAGTCACATAATACACTTATTGATGGAGGCAGCAGCAGAGCAGCAGCGTCTGTGTCCTGTGAGCTAAAATCACTGTTTTTATGAATGGAGTCTGGTGTGTTTGCAGAGAGCGATGTAACGTCTGTTTGTGGTTAAAAAAATCATCTTCCTCTGTAACTAAAAGGTCTATCTCTGTAGTGATCCTTTCTGTGATGTTGTCACACACTAACGCCGGGAACACACCGGACGCCGAAGCGATCGCGTCAATCCTGGCAGGAAGTCACACATGAAACAATGACAGAATCCGGTCAATTTTCAAAATTAAAACAATTTTCAAAATAAAACACCGCGATTGACAAATGCAATGTTATATTTGTGTGCTTTTATATATTTGTCAGTATCTAAACAGAGCGTGAGAGAGATGAAGATACACACACACACACACACACACACACAGACTCAGACACAGGCACACACGCACACATACACACACACACACGCACACACACACACACACGCACGCACACACACACACACACACACAAGAAAGAGAGAGACACAAAGTGGACTGGCTATAGGGGGTGCGGGCGGGGTGTCAAAACACACACGCAAACAGAGAGAGAGAGCATGATGAAAAAACAGCTCCAAATGTG
Organism: Semicossyphus pulcher; assembly: GCF_022749685.1. Lineage (NCBI taxonomy): Eukaryota > Metazoa > Chordata > Actinopteri > Labriformes > Labridae > Semicossyphus > Semicossyphus pulcher. Next base: position 25,097,686 of record NW_027211626.1, read on the forward strand.
AGTAAACGACAGCTGAGGAGCAGAGGCGCTTGTCGACCGGCGTGGAGAAATGCGCGTCTGGTGTGAACGGAAGTGCTCCGGCTCGCGCGCGATTTTCGATTGTGGCGATTGTGTTCCCGGCGTAAGAATATTAGAACTTAGAACACCATTCATTATGCTAAGCTAAGATGCTACCATATAACAGTATCCAAGACTGTGAGGATGAGTTTTTCACAATGCGTGGAGCTTCAATTACTCCTGCTGCTGAACTGATTGATGGGTGGTAACATGCAGGGTCGTTTGGGCCTCAGGTAAACCTGTCTGTCCTCTGTCTCTTTTGTGTTTTTGGGTTTTTCAGACCCGGGAAGACCTGCTTATAGATGCTGATTGTCTCTTTTCCCATTGCCAGTGAAGTATCCTCCTGTCTCTTTTCTGCTGCGTCACCGTCTGACGTCACAAACGCTCCGGAGACAGGGTTAGTAACCAGTGAAGATGTTACGGTGGTTAGGTCTTTATTGTATCTATTACTCATTCAGTCTGTTTATTAAACTCGGAGCCGACACATTTGGAGCGATGTTCGAGCACTGCTCGGACGGAGACGGGCGGAGTTTGTAGCTGAGATGACCGGGAGCAAAAAGTAATCTAAAATGCTGGGTGTTTTTTGACCAGTGGGAAAGGGGCTTTAAAGTCAAACTGTAACAGCTGATTCAGACTGGAAGCGTGAGCAGAGCGTGATGCCTGCGAGACTCAGAGGCTGCACTGAGGACGTACTAGCAGTAACGCTAAAAGCAGTCAAACACGCTGCACTGCTTCACATTTATTGAGTGTTGAACCTGTAAGTGTTTCATGAGGTTGCTGGTGTTACCACCTTCAGACGCAGCTACCTTTTTACACAAGAAGCACAAAGATGAGTTACATTTGGTGAAGTGAGCCCAAACTTAAGAACGCTTTGCTCTGTGTGTGTGTGTGTGTGTGTGTGTGTGTGTGTGTGTGTGCGTGCGTGTGTGTGTGTAGATCATTCACAGGTGTCTCAGGTCAATCTACAATCCAGATGGCCTCAGACTCCTGAGCTGCATTCCAAACAGAAACACACTTCTGATCGATTGATTGATGATGATGATGATACTGTGTCACCACTCACTACCGTCACCTGTACACCAGGTAAGCTTACCTACCAGTCCACACCTAGGTTCTCACCTGCTGACTGACAGACATGTAAACACTGTCAGATGAATGTGTGTGACAAGGACCCAAGGGGAGGGTCAAAGATTTAGAAATGGAATGCGGCCTAGTTACTCAATGACACACTTGACAACCAGCAGCTATCACACACACAGACCCATAAAGGAATAAACACAAACACACACACACACACACAGTCTATCTCTTCTCACTATCTCGTCTCTCTAACAGCACCGCTCACTATCTCTACTGTGATAACCTCAACAGAGAGAGTGTGTGTGTGTGTGTGTGTGTGTGTGTGTGTGTGCATGCCCATATCTGCCCTAAGTGTTTATAATGGCAGACGACTTTGACCACATGGCCTACTTTACTGTAGTTAGCATGTGTGTGAACAAAAGCGGAGCTGTTTTCAGTCGAGCAAAGGTCTCTGCTGCGCTCTTATTTTGAAGGACATACGTTTCCTTTGCCGAGCGTGCAGTCGTAGTGTAGTGTAGTCACACTCCATGTATCCACTGAGTGGGTAATCCCAGCTACAGTTACATTCCTGAAACTTGATGAGCCCAACAGTAGTTTCATTTATGTTGCTGTTTTAGCAGTGAATATTTTCCCATCATGCACTGCCACCATTTTGGTTGACTATTAAAATGTAGTGTTTTGTGTTGTTACTGTGACGTTTCGTGGTCTCAGATCCAAACTGCACCGTTTTCATTAAATAAATGTGAGTGTTTGAGAACGTCCGAACTGTGGGTGGCAGTTTGTGATGAAGGAGGCGGTGGTTGGTCCTGAGGCGAGACCAGGTGAGAAATTACCATTTAGTGTTCTCAACATTTACACCTTATGCTCTGTATTTCACCTGTTCCTCAATGATTTGACTTCATATTTTCAACATTTCAGCTTGATTCTTCTGCCGTGTCCACTCTGCGCTCCTCATTTCCATTTTAATTGGCAAAATTTCAGCTTTAGTGCGGCACGGTGGTGCAGTGGCTAGGGCTGTTGCCTCACAGCTAAAAGGTTCCTGGTTTGAATCCCGGTTCAGACGTAGTGGGTCTTTCTGTGTGGGTTCCGGCTTCCTCCCACAGTCCAAAGACATGCTCTTTAGGTTCACTGGTGACTCTGACCGTAGGTGTGAGTGTGAGCGTAAAAGGTTGTCTGTCTCTGTGTGTCAGCCCTGTGATTGACAGGTGACCTGTCCAGGTGTAACCCCGCCTCTTAACCAATGACAACTGGGACGGGCTCCAGCCCCCCCAACCCTGAAGCATTGTAGATAATTGATAGATGGATGTAATTAACGTGTTTCCGGACTTTTCCTCTTTATCCTGAACGTTTAGATTCCCTGTGTTCTGTCATTCTTCTCGACATTTAAGTTGATTTTCAAAATACAAACTTGAACAAACGTCCTGATTTTATTAGAACGCCTGACTCACATCCTCCTCCACAGAGCGATGACAGAGCGTCCTTCAGTGAAACAGCGGGCCTGCTCTCTCTCTCTCTCTCTGTCTCTCTGCAGTCAGATGGAAACATGGTGAGAGAGAGGAGCTCTGAGGGATGTATAAAACAAACCCCACATCTAAATCACACACAAATGTCAGCTTTGGCTCGTCCGTCTCTTCTCATGAGTCAGAGCTGATGTTCTCCACATCTGTCATCGTCCTCACTCTCTCTTTTCCATCCTTCCTGCTGCACCGCTGACTGCAGGACAGTTCAGAGGACAGCCTGCGATGACAGCTCGCCTACAGGAGGACGGACTGATGATGAGCAGATACAGCTCCCTGTGTGCGGTATCATGTTCAGAGTCCAGCTGTGACTGAGCTTTATGTGATAAACACAAGTTCTGACTGAAAACACTAAAAGCGTCCAAATCTGCTTCAAATACTTGAACACTTTGTCATCGTTTATCGCTGATGTGTCTCATTTTCCTTTTCTCTGTGTTCCCGCATAACAGGATGTGACTGACATGGAAAGACTGTTGGCCTCTCTCTCTCTCTCTCTCTCGCTCTCTCTCTCTCTCTCTCTCTCTCTCTCTCTCTCTCTCTCTCTCTCTCTCTCTCTCTCTCTCTCTCTCTCTCTATCTCTCTCTCACACACACACACAAACACACACACACACACAGGTCAGGCAGGCTAACACTGTGATCGGATGTCCACCTTTTCCATGTACATGCCGCTCCACATCTGCTCATTTGTTCCATGAATGAAGCCTCCTCTCTGCAGAGCACCGTCTGTACGTGTCATAATGAGGTTTGTTTTTTACATTAAGATTCAGACGAGCTCCAGTGAAACATGAAGCTGACCTGCAGCGCACAGGCTGATGTACGTCCAGGAGGGCAGCGTGCTTTGGTCAGCATGGATGCTAAACTCACCGTTACTTTTAGAAGTTTGCAGATTAGATGTCATTTTCTTGTGTTTTTTGCTGCTGTGATTTGTTTATTCATTAATCTTCGCTTTCTGGTCGTGTTTATTGTTGTTGTTTCGATCGTTAGACATAACAGTCGCTGACAAAGGTCAGACAGGGAGAGAAACACAGTTAGACATCAGTGGGAGGAAAGAAAACAGCAGTTTGGAGAATAAATCAAAGGAAACAGTAAAATCATAACCAAACTATCAGGTGTGTATTTCAGTCCAGCTGAACATGACCATACCTGCCACAACTGTGTGCACTCACTGTTTCTCTGAGCAACACCAGTTTACCAACAACATCACAGACACGCCCACTTCTGTCTTTACCTCCAAAAATAGAGAAAACAAACGTGAGACTTTATACAGAGCCAGCCGTCATCCTGCTGAGGAGAGCAGACTGATGCTGCTGTTAGTCTGGATTCATGATCAATAATAGTACTGACTGATCACTTTGGCGTCTTGTGAGCAGAGAGGGATGTTGGCCCTTCTCACACAAGCAGTCTGCTCGTCTTTTCATACATGAGATTGTCGCTGTCGGACAAAAGGGGGCGTCTCACGGGGCAGGACATGATGTACGAACACTTTCTGTTTTCTGCCCTCACGGCCAGAAGCTCCTGAATCTCTTCATCTCTCCAGTTCACCAGGAGGCTGCAGGAAAAAGCTGCATAAAGCTGGATTGACAAGTCTGAAGCAGGTAACCCGAGGCCACACACTGCAGCAGTTATAGCCTTGGCTAATTTGCAAAGTCATCCCAGATGGGCCTTTAAAATACATCAAATCGACAACATATGAACAAGAGACGGTACAAAGCAGACTCAAGCATAAAACAGATACAACAACACAGGACACAACATGTCCTACAATAAAACGTCATGTAGAACAGGAAGCACAAAATCACACATGACTACAAAACTGAGCCGTCTGCAGAAACGGTTTCAGTTTGAGCTCTGCAGCTCAGGCGTTCACTTATTGATCCCTGAACAGAGAAGGCGCTTCACGTGTTACAGAGCCTGATACTCTCAGAGGGACCACGAGGTCACTGAGCCCCTGAGGAGCCTGATGATGTAAGCGGATGGACGAGTTTAACATTTAATAAAACTTAACATATTATTAGAACATCAGTGATGTGATCTTATCGGCTTCTTGTCTATAATCTTTATGGCTCTGTTATATATAATCAACAGAGGCCTGATGGTTGAAGATGCTGTGTGACCGGGAGGTTACACAATAACTTCATACAGTGCTTAAAGCTGTTAGCAGCGTGGAATGGTCCACAGTCTGTGATAAGCCTGAATGTGTGTAAGTGTGCTTCTGTGATTCAGCTCACTGTTTTCACATGCTGATCAAATGTGCGGTGAGAATCTAACACAAGGCCCAGATGTTTTACTAACCTGCTCAATACACTGTCCTTTAACCTTTAGGTTTCACTCAGTGGCTGCTGATGAGCACCGAGCTTTGAAGAAAAGCAAACACACAGTTTACAACATTGGGCTTCATTTGGAGTCCAGTTCTCGGCCACCTGATCAATAAAAGTACCACATTTTCTCTCTGTGAGCTCACGTTTGGCCTCCACCAGCTCGTAATGGAGCTCTGTTTCTCTTAAGCTGCTATAATTATTCATATTTCATAAAAAACAAACTGAGAACATTTTTATTTAAAGGTTCACCAACAAAATTCACACAACACAAACCTGCAGAGCATGAAGGGTGGAGTGAAGGGGCAGAGGAGGGTTGTATATTTATCAGCCTGGCCGGCCACGAGGGGGGCATGAGGGGGGCAGGAGGGGGCATGAGGGGGTGGGAGGGGTTTTTTTTGCCCCGACCTGCCCCGACAGCCCCCAGCAGGACCCTGAAACAACACGAGGCTGTCAGCACCTCCAACTGTCCCCATCACAGCCAGGACACTGCTGTCAGCACCACACACGCACATACAACACACACACACACCCACACATACCAACCACACACACACAACACACACACACAATGTGAAACCTCCTTAAACGATGACGATGTCACTTCCTGTCCTCCCTTCTGTCCCCACCGTAGGCTGCTTCTCATGTCTCTTAATTGCATCCATGCTTCCTTCACTTGCGTCTTTCAGTTGTGTCTAGTCCCTCCCATCAGATATGCATGAAGAGGAGAGAGGAAACCAGGAGAGGAGAGAGGAAACCAGGGGAGGAGAGAGGAAACCAGGAGAGACGCGAGGAAACCAGGAGAGGAGAGAGGAAAGGAGGGAATGTTTTTTAAGAGACATGAGACGTCCTTTCATCTCGTGTCAGCCAGTAAAAGACTTCCGTGGAGGCTGCTCTCATGTATCCTCGCTTAACGCTCCTCCTCCCTCCCTCCTTCCTCCTCGCTCCTTGATCCTCGCTCCTCCTCGCAATAAGAGCTTTGAGACGATCCTCAATATGGCAGCTCTGGAACTACTTCTGGTTCGAGCAAGGAGCAAGGATATATCAAATAAGAGACGTGAGAAGCAGCCAGCGACTGTGCATGAAAGAGGACGCAGCCTTTCGTCTGAGCTCCTGTTTCCTGTTTCCTTCAGGTAACCCTCTCCCTTCTCCTCTCCATCTGTCCTCTGTCCTCTGTCTAACACAGTAATCACAGCGTTGACCTGTTACCTGACCAGGTGCTGCAGTCTCAGCCAAATCTCCAACCTGCACCTGCTTTATAAACATGTCCTCATTTTCCAGCTTGGTTTATTCCGTCCTTCCTGTCTCCTCGTCCTCCCTCTGCACCTCTCCATATTCACGCCTGTGAGCTCGGCCGCTCTTGCAGTGACAGCAGACCGCAGATGGAGCTGAATACTGGATGAGGAGGAGCTGCTGCGTAATGGAGGCTGCAGGGGGAGGTGAGACCAGGTGAGGTCTGTTCTCCACGACCCCAGTCAGCAGGTTGAACTGTTTCTGCTGATAGTGGAGACCCGCACGTTTCAACAACTCTTATGTTTCTGTATCTGTGTTCATGTGTGTTTGACAGAAGGACACAGAGGGGGTGCAGAAGCTGTAGGTACCAACGCTGAGTGCATCCAAACCTTAACACCTCATTCTAAAGTAACTGCGTCCAGACAACTACAACAAGCAAAGCAGGTCAAAGTGGAATCAGGAGGTCAGTTGGCACACTGTGATGGATGTAACGACTGGGGGTGAGTGCTTTGACAACGTCCCTTCTTTTCCATCTTCCATCATATTAACTACGAGGGCTGATGATACGGCTAAAAACCTGTCAGTTAGATGGTAATCTGAAGAGAAGGCAAATGTAGGCTATTTAAAGATAATTAATTAATGTGTTCATTCGTTAAGCCCAATAACGTCTGCGTGGCGGATTGGGAAAACTTTTTAATGCTTACTGTGCAGGCGTCACGTCGCTGCCATCGGTGTTTTCCAAAGCAGCACGTAATGATGATGGCCGCTCTCTGTGCAGTAAAATGCAACTGTTCTTCTTGTCTAACATCCATCAAACACTGAGGTGTGCTCTCTGCTCCAATGGCGGATCTTTCTGCTGAACACATCCAGTTTCTCTCATTGGCCACCCCTGTGGCCACCCCAGATCTGATAGGTAGTTGGTTAAGTTAGTCAACACATTCAGGCGGGACAAATGCTGGTCAATCAATGATGACAGCTCAGCTGATCCGCTGATTCAGGGCCAGTTAGCAATTAGTGAATGTAGGACTGAGGCCTGAGAGCTGATCTCTGGTCAGCGGACGTTTGACCATGAGTGAACAAAAAGAGGTCCCAAAATCAAAAGTGCCACGGCACCAGCTGCATCCCGCTGCATCCACACTGAGAGAGCATTTGGCGGCGAGCAGGCTTCAGTGTTTGATAGATATTAGCGAAATAATTAGAGACAAGAAGAACAGCTGCATTTTAATGCAAAGAGAGCGGTCATCGTCATTACGAGCTGTTAAAGCACCGGAAAACACCGGCAACGTGATGGCGCACAGGGAGCGTGAAAACGCTCTCCCAGCACACAAAGCATCACACTCACGGGAGCGGGGACGATAACTACGCACTGTAAAAGACCCAAAATGTGAGCAGAGCGGGAATACCATTTAGTTCACTAATGGCGAGCACTCACAAACACGAACAGTGAACTTATAATGAGAGAGAAGGCAGGGACGGCTGTCACAGTGGCAGCTCAGAAACCTCTCATTAATAACTAATAAAAAATATGTAATAATATATCAGTGTAAATGACAGAAGAGTGCCTTTAAAATGAGACAGACATTTGGGCTTTTAGGGTCAAATTGTTTCTCTGGGGGGGGCATGTCCTACTCTTCCCCACTGCACGTCACTGTCATTGTGCTGCATCTTTGATCACATCTGTGATATCGTGATTTGACACTTTCTTATCACATAAAACAATTCTCCCAGTGTAATCTGAGAGATATGATGCGGCACAGCCCAGTTACCACTCAGTTTGGATGTTAGTTTGACACTCACCTTTAGAGGCGTGTCAGAACCTCCACAGTCACAAGGCTGGTCCGGTTTGGACCTGACAGCAGACGTCATTGGGTCTGTGTTAGCTGACAGACAGACGTAATAGCAGTAATGGCTCAGTGTGTATTATATTGTGATGGATGATTTTCAGTCAGGCAGGACAGAAAACAGATATCATGCATGATATCATGATTTTCTTTAAGAGTTCAACACATTCCAAAGCACCAGGGACGTTATAGAAGAGTTTAAGTTGTATCTGTAACGTGTTGAATTTAATGAGTATCATCTACTCCCAGCTGACATCATGTGACAGGAACGCTGACCCTGCTGTTCCCTTAAGTTAACACTGAGGCAGGTCGAAGGGAACATGGTGAAGGTCGTCCCAGACCGTTACACCTGTGTGTACCTGCTCACAGCTCAGACAGGAGCAGCTGACTATCGCTCCATGTGGTCTCATGTTAGTGTTGAGTCTGTACCTGTGTTACTGAATAATCTGACTGTTGTTTCTGGGTCAAAGGTTAAACTCGGCCTGCCTTTAGTCTCGTATCAGCGCTGCACTCTGGACTGTCGTTCACCCTCGTTTCACAGCTTCAGCTCTGCAGCACGTCGACTCTGCTCTGATCACAGACTCACTGAACACCTGTCTGTTACCTGTTATATAAGTCAGAGTGTCACTTTATTCAACAGAACCTCAACACCACCGCACATCGGTCAGACTTATCTCCTGCTTCTGCTCTTATCAGCTGGCCTATATACAGAGCTGCATGTCAGAACAAGGTGTGTGTGTGTGTGTTGTTTGTGTGCGTGTGTGTGTGTGTGTGTGTCACATCACGCTGACACACAGCTGAACAAGCAGCAGATACATGTTAATGTCTGTCTAATTTCTGTAAAGAGGAATAAACAGAATACATGAATACAAATATGTCATGTGTAACACAAAGACAGAGACAAGTAAAAGTAAAAGTATTAAAATATGTGACAAAAAGTTGAAATATAAAAAGAAACTAGGAGGAGTTCGTTAAAGTATGGACCCTGTGAATGGCCAAAAATCGCCCTTTTTTAGAGATTCAAAGCAACATGGCTGACTTCCTGTTGGGTTTGAGGTATGGGTGCCAGAGGCTTCTTCTAGGGGGCGCTACGGAGCCATTTTGCCAATCTCAGAGCCGTTGGTGCTCAGCCCTAATAAGTAAACGAACAGGAAGACCCGTTTGTTTCACATTTCCAAAATGTTTATTAGTTTATTCTTTTATTTATGATATTTCTACACTTTTTTATTTACATGAACTTTATACACTTATTGTTTTATATTATCTTTGTCCTTATTAATGCAACATTTTTATCCCCTTTATAATTAAACATTAATTTGTCTTTCATTTTTTTATTTATTCATCTTTTCATAATTATAGACACACACACACACACACACACACACACACACACACACACACACACACACACATACTGCTCCATGACATTAAATCACATTATCCAGAGTATTGTCTCATAACCTTTCACCCCTCAGGGCAGAGTTGTTCCTCACAGTGCATTATGGGTAATGAGTGCCCCGACCACAACCACAACTACACACACACACAAATACACACACACTCACATTTTATTCCTCTCTGCTGGGGGGGGGGGGCACACAGGAAATCGACGAAGAGTTGTATAACATCTTCCTCACGTGCACACACACACACACACACACAGATCTCTGTGAGTCATTAACGTGTCGGCCCTCTCTTCTCTGAATGACTGCTGTCATAAAGACTCCAATCATCTGCAGATCTCTGTATTTGTCTCCGTATCTTTCTGTTCAACACATCTAGTTTCTCTGTGAGTCAGTCAGCTCTTTACAGCCTCTGTGAGCTCTTTATGGACTGTTTCCAGTGAACACACAAGTACGTTGGAGGATGTGCTTCAGTAACTCTTTTAAGACTAGAATGTGAAATTATTGTATAAAGTGTGTTTTATTCATTCTGTGTTATGAACAGAGGAATCAGAGTCTGAGTCAGAGTTCAGACACAGACGACTTCCATCATCTGCCCATCTCAGTTTCAACCTGATCTGAAGTCTGTTTCACTTCAGTCCTTCCACAGTCTTCTGAGAACAGATAAAAGTTTTTCTCAGCACAGCTCTTTAGACCCTCATGGGCCGATCTGAGTCAGTGCTGCGAGGGTTAAATCAAACGGTCTTTCCCCACAGAGTTTCCCATGCAAATGAAGCAGAGACGAACGTAAGAGGCCACATGTGGATGAGCACTGAACCATAAGTCAGTTTCTAAGGTAACGGCCTGGATAATAAGAGCAGGAAGGGTTAAAGCCAGTGATGACACCATGAAACAAAGCATGCATTACATACCCAGCATGTGTGCTGTTAGTTAACATGTACGTGTCAATCAACTCTATTTATATTTTACCTGTAATGTCACTGACAGCCAGAGCTGCCTTTATGTTGTTGTTGTCACTGCAGCAGTGTATTGTTTGATATGTATACCCTTCATGTGACTTCACAGCAGCAAACAGGAAGCAGCAAACAGGGTAGATAGTGAACATGGAGGGGTTGTCACTGTGTCGCCATGATGGAGCCTCGCCCAGCCTCAAGCTAACCCAGCTAACACAGACCGACGCACACACGCGGGCAAAAAGCTGTTTCTGATTCTGCTCCACTGTTTGGTTTTTCTTCTTCTTTGCTATATGTGCTGCTAAATGTTGCTGCATGCCGTCACTTTATCCCATAACTGTCACTTTGTCCCTTTTGTATTACACCTGTGCATACCTGTTATTCCCTTTAACACACTTTATTTTGATGCGTGATTACTTTGCCTAACATGATGTTATTTTTATCTCCTGCTGCAGACTCACTGACTTATTACTGAGGAATGTTATTCAGGTCAACACGCCATCTGTTGTTGCTTGTTGGGCTTCAGTTTGCCATGTTCTGCTTTCAGCATATGTTTTGAGCATGCAGCACCTTTGAGGTTATTCTGTAGAATATTCTGGACAGTATTTGTCATTGTTTGGGAATGTTGCAGTAATAATAAACATACATTTGCATAAAGGAAGCATATTTGTCCATTCCCATGTTGATAAGAGGATTAAACACTTTAGAAAATATCTCTTTAAGGTACATTTACAACAGGTAAAAAATGTGCCATTCATTTGGGATTAATCACGAGTTAACTATGAACAACCATGTGATTAATCTCAATTTTAATCGATTGACAGCCCTACTTCATTTGATCTATTCTTATATCTTTTTGTATTTACCTTCCTGCTACTTTGTCTTGTGCTGTTGCAACACCCGAATTTCCCTCTGGGGATCAGTAAAGAATTACCTAATCTTATTAATGTCCACCAGGAGCATGATGGGAAATAAACTCAACAGGAAGTTAGTTGTAGTCTTGTTGTAAAAGGTGACCCTGAGAGATAGCAGTCTTTGTAACATCTTATAGACTAACATGTCTTTAGACGTGAGCAGGGCTCAGACTGTGGTCTCTGTGTTCCCTGCATTACATTTCAGACACACTTAATAATCTCACATCCTGTTTCAGCGTGCTTCATGTCTTGTTGTTGTGGATTCTCAGGCCGGCTGTAGTGATGTTCTGCAGGGAGAAAAAAGAGTTGGAAAACATTTATACTATCAATAAAGTAGCATGCTAGCTAACGTTAGCCTCAGGGCTACAATGTTTACTGTTGCTTGGAAACACCATGAGTGGGAGGGGACCACACCAGAGCTCTCCTCTGACTGTGAGGAGGGATGAATGGGCCAAAGACTCTGTCTGAGCCCACTGTAATGTAATCATATGACACACACACACACACACACACACACACACATACCCACTGACCCCTGAGATTGAATAATTCTTTTTACGTCACACAAACAGTTATTTTCTTTCATTTCCTGTGGAGTCTGGCTGGAGGTCAGTGTGTGCGTGTGTGTGTGTGTGTGTGTGTGTGTGTGTGTGTGTGTGTGTGTGTGTATGCTCTGTGTTGAGCAGACGGTCAGGTCAGGTGAGCAGGACAGCAGCAGGAGAGTCTATCAGACAGGTCATGTACGTGACATCTGTGGGTCAGAGAGGTCAAAGGTCAGCCTGTTGACCTGAGCCTGACACGTCCTGTAATGAGTGTAATGTGGACATCCTGAGTGGAGGCTGTAATGAGTTTAATGTGTTAACTTTGTGTGTGTGTGTGCGTGTGTGTGTGTGTGTGTGTGTGTGTGTGTGTGTGTGCGTGTGGAGTTACAGAGGAGGCACACAAACAGACAGTGTGTGACGTGTTTTGAACATCAGCTCAGTCATGTTGACTTGGACCCATTCGTAAGGAAACATGTCCTGTTCCCTGTAAAGGCTGGTTCACACCTTCACTTCCTTCAGACAGGTGTGCAGGAGGAAACGTCCACAGGAACACACTGTTCTCATATCGGCCATAAACCGGATCAGAGTTACGATTGTTCCTCACATCTTCCTCAGGAGCGTTACCACTCTGCTCAGATTGTTGGCTCTGACAGTGAGTAATAAGTAATAAAGAGTTCAGGAGAACAGTGTCTCTCTCTTTATAGTGGGACGGTGAGACTTTGATCTGTTGTGTCATCTTGGTCATATTCACTCAATAACTTCCTTTGATCTTATTGTAAAACGGGTCGTAAACGAGCAGACAGCCTCAGACTAGAGGTCCCAAAGAGACCAGAAAACCGGAACCGGACCCGTCTATTATTTGAAAGCTGGGACCTGGACCCGGGCCGGGCGAAACAGACCCGATCAGCACCGACTTCAAAGCTGATTAATATTAACAAGTTACCGCCAGTCAGCGGTCAAAACAACCCTTTTTGTCCTACCTGTGTGACGCAGCCTTCTCTCCTGAGCCTGGCCAGCAGATAATGCATCCTCTGCCAGGAAAGTTCATAAAACACATCCAGGTTTCCTGTTAGCCATGTCGTGTTGATATAAACAGCAAAGCTAATCCACTACTTGTTTCAGATTAAAAGTCCACTTGCTGTCACACAGACGGATGACAGATGTGTCATGAGGTGTCTATTGATGTGGAGCGTAGAAGCGAGCAGAGAGTTCAGTAAATGCAGCACAAAATTATAATTATATTGTATTTAATTATCACATTGATGCTGTTCCAAAGAAATGGATGGAAACATGAAACAAATGACTTAATTTTGTCTGTTTCATGTTGTTGTTCCAGTCATGCCGGGACATCTCTCTGGATATGAACTTTTTAACAAACTTACTTATGTTAAATTCCCTCTGAAACGTAAAGTTACTCAGTTATTTACAACATGAACAGTTAAAGTAGAACTGTGACCGCGATGTGTTGTGTACGATGTTTCACTGCTTCTCCTATAATAAGCACCAGCTGTATATTCTGTCACAGAGAACGGCAGCACATGTTTACTGTGTGCTGTTCTCTGCTGGCCTCGTCTTACAGAGCTGCTCTCGTCCATTCAAATATGACATATATAAAATGTTATCTGGTTTGCGGTCTTCATGAATCCTTGTGAATACATCAATCAATCAAAATGTATTTATAAACCACCAAATCATAACCAAAGTTATCTGAGGACTGTTCACAAGCAGAGCAGGCAGAGCGTTCTCTTTGTTGCTGACAGAGAGAGACGTGAATCACCCTGAGACAGAAACACTTCCTGAAACCTCGAGCAGAAGCAGACTCATGGAGAACACACATCCAAAGAGAGATGTGACTCAAGAACTCCCCTTAAAATCTTCAGTCACACACACACACACACACACACACACACACATTGACACACAAGACAGATATTTGATAGTAAATTAATCGTTTTTTAATCGTGCAGAAATGCAAACTCGTTGCTCCATGCAGCTTCTCAAGTGTTTAAATTCTTCTCACATTATCTGTTGTTAGGAACAAATTGTGACACTTGAAGGCTTTACAGTGGTTTAAAAACAATTTCATTACATGAACTTTAAAAGCGTAGTTATAATAAAAATAATAGACGTATTGATGGATGACGACATAGTTGCAAACCTTGAAATGACTCTGATGTGACCGATTGTCTCTTCTGTCTCTGCTGTGTTAAACCAGGACTGAAATTGAAACCACAATAAAAAGGCAGTAACACATTTAATTATAAATTGTATCAAACAATATATTAGAAGCAAAATATAATTTACTCCTCAACAATGTGGTTCACAGAGAGATGTTAGCACTTGTCATATGATGTAACATCTCGATGTTGATGCTGCTGATCTGAATATAAAGCCTGTGACTGATAACGGATCTACAACAGGAGGCTGTTGGAACGGCTCACCTGAAGTTATTCCTGAGACTGTTTGTAAGAAGCAGACACAGCCACCAAAGGTAACCCCCTCGTTTGTGGACTGTTTGAAAGCCTCAGGTCTGGCCTTTTAGCCGTAGCCATCTTTGTTTATTGGAGCCAGACGGGATGAGAGGCTGGAGCTGGAGAGGTATGGTGAGCACAGACACAGCTAGCTGCTAATTAGTGCTAACATATAAATAAAATAATGAGTAAACACAGTGTGTCAGACGTGTTGGACAGTCTGTTAGTCCAAAGCGCACACACAGATTATCTGTCTGATATTTACATGAACAAATCTCCAAAAGGCTCTAACAGCACAAACACGGCCCAGAGGTTACGTTCAGTGACTGAATTAGCTGAGGGGACACCTAGCAGACAGCTAGCAGCTCCCACCTGTCACTCAAAGAGGCCACGCCCCTAATGTTGCATCACTTTAAGCCTTAATATAATGTAAACAGGTGAGCTGTATAAAGATTCTCCCTGTACAGTTGTCATGAAGAGAGAAATGAGCTATAGAGACCCAAACTGTTTTTTGTACCAGGCTGTAAACATGTTTATTTCTGCTGTAAAGTTTAACATGGGGCTCTATGGGGACTGACTCATGTCCCTGACTATGTCCACCTCTCACACTGACAGTGTGTGACAGCAGGACTGTCCTGGTTTCAGTGACTCCGCCCACCTGGTTTCAAAAACACACTAAACAAACACTGAGCTCTTTGCAAACATACAACCTGACCCACTTCCACACTGCCATGTCATGTGTGTGACAAAGTCCTGTGTCATTTAGCTGCACTGCCATGTTCCCTGAGGACAGACTGTGTGTGTGTGTGTGTGTGTGTGTGTGTGTGTGTGTGTGCGTGTGTGTGTGTGTGTGTGCCTCTGCACACTGAGGTAACCTAATTAGCATGTGCTGCGATCAGCTGTGGGCCCTGAGGCCTGCAGGGAGAATTCCTCTGTGGTCAGCCGACCCCGGTTGTTTTTTCTATCTCTAACTCCCTCTCTCTCTCACACACACACACACACACACACACAGTGAACCCAGTCACCCCTCTCATGCCAGTCACTCATGTCAGGCTGAGAAACAGCGAGGCTGCTGGGAGGATCACTCAGGCTGTCATTACGTCCGAGCGCAGAGAGCTCAGAGCTGCAGTCACACTGACTTTAGTATCAGTGTGAGAGAGGTTTAATGTGGAGGCCTGCCAGAGACATCAGATATTATCTAAGACATAAATGCCGTGTCACTGTAACGGCTGATCCTCTCTGATAGATGCTCTCTCTCTCTCCAGCGTGTTCATGTAGGTTAGGTCGAGCTCAGACTGCTGACTTACCGAGCGGTACGACAACATCCAATCAGAAAGAAGTCTACAAAGAGACGGGGCCGCTGACACTGTTACAGTAAACTTTGTAGCCCTGAAGCTAAATCTGAATGTAGCTGCAGCTGTAGTATGGTGTGATGTAACATGTGTGTTTGTGTGTGTGTGTGTGTGTGTGAGTGTGTGTGTCTGTGTGTTATCTGCTGTTGACATTACTTCACATAGATCATGTGTCTTATCTTTAGCTTTCCTCAGGGAAGAGCAAATATATCCTAATGCTAATGAAGAGGACTTTGCTTGTGTCAGCTTACACTCAGTTCAAGTTCAAGCATCACACACATACACACACACACACACACACACACGCCTCTATTTCCAGTAAAGCAGGTTGTCAAAGGAGCGTCGGGAACAGATTAGCAGCTGTCATCTTAAAAACACAGAGTCTGCTGCAGCGTGGCTAAACACTAGCATGAAGGAATCCAGGCAGCCACATACTGACCTCCCCGACCCCTCACACACACATACACTCACACCAGGCCTCTTTCCCACCTGCTGGGAGTGACTGTGTCACCTCAGTGACCCTAACCTGTCCCAGGCTTTAGCTCGACCTCTGTCCCTCACAGCTCCAGTCTTTTTTCTTCTCAGTGTCAACGTTCCACAATCAATGAGTTTTACTCAGATTTCAAACACGTCTCGGTGACAGTTGAAACTTTTACTTCACGGTTTGTGTTTCAGACCCAAAGTTGCACAAGGCTCGATTGTAATTTCTTCTCTCCAGAGATTAAATGTGTTGCACAGTGGAGTATAGAAGAGGATAATATCACACGTAATCAGAATTTAAAAAGCTTGCATTAAAATATTAGCTCATCAGGGCACTTAAAGAAAGAGTTTGGGGTTCCACAAGGCTCCGTTCTTGGTCCCCTGCTATTCAATCTATAACTGCTCCCTCTTGGTACTATCATACAGAATCACAGTGCTTCATACCGTCTGTCTGCTGATGACACACAGCTTTACGTAACACTTTCGATCAACAAGTCCCTGTGAACGAGCTGGTCAGATATTCTTTCTACAACTGAACAAATACAAAACTGAAAGTGTGACAAATTGAAGCAAACCACCTGCAGTCTGAAAACTTTTCTCTCTGACGTTTGGCAGTTGGTGTGTGTGTGTGTGTGTGTGTGTGGGTACTCTGACAGCTAGCTTTCTGTGATAAGCTACAGATGCATGCTGCTCATATCCACTAGATATGGTCGCTATTCTTCAAATTAAATGTGATGACAATGACGCAGCATGAGTAACAGACACACTATACCAAATTAAACAAACAAACAAACAATTGAACAACATCGTGGTTTTAAGATAAACTCAGCAGGTTTCACCTCTTTGCAAATCGTGACCACATTTCATGTAAAAGCAACACATCTGATAAATCATTGACTGTTAGAAGACAGCTAATGTTAGCATTAAACGCTGAGCATGATGTCAGAGCAAAATGGCCGCCATGTGACTATAGTGAATCATACTGTATCAGTGCCTATCGTACTGAACATCTTCCATCCACCGTGTAGGCAGCTGAATACTTTCAGAAAGGGGTCATAGATTCGTCACGTGGATTCAAAGTTGGATCGTTATAACCTGAAGTGTCACTTCAATAAATGGATTTCTTGGTAGATTAAATATAAATGTCTCTTCCTCTCTGTCTCCTGCTGTAATGATGGTGGTGGATTCTGAGGCGAGCCCTCCACAGCCGGAGGAAAACCACACAAGGCAAACACACGCTCTCTCCCTGTTGCACAAAAACACTCAACCAAAACCAAAGAAAACAGTAAAAAAGTAATGTGCCCTGAAAAGCACTCACACACACACACACACACACACACACACACACACACACACACACACACACACACACACACACAAATATAAAAGGCAGTCGACTGGCAAAAGACATCTAACTCCAACCCAGAGATCTAACCTTCACAACGGGCAGGCTGCTGAAAACAAGCAGCAGAAAAACTGTTTCGATCTAAATGTCACAAACTTCTCTCTGAAGAGGAAAGGTCTTAGTGCCTTCTATAATAACTCTGATCTTTTATTTAATAAAGTAAACAAATAAACAACTTGAGTTGCTTTATAAAGGTTCTTTATAGTGCTGATGGCCTAAAGACCTGTTTTGTAGGAGGACATAAAACCTCTCTTGTTCCCTGTGTAGAGACAGAGGAGGAAAGGAGAGACAGCCTGCAGAGAGGGAAACATGATCGAGGGAACGCTGTGGGGAAAGCCGTCTGTTCACCTGACTACTGATGCTCTGATAAACTCTGAATGGACGCCGTGTTGTTTCCACAGAGCGGCTGAATACACTGTGATGTGACGACTGTGTGAACCAGCATGTGATGCATGGAGACAGAATTACTTCCCATGATGCCTCTGCAGGAAACAGCAGCCTGGTTCCATAACAAAGAGTGACTTTACGGGACCTTAATGTAGATTCATACAGTGTGTAAGTGTGACGCCTGGGGTCATGTCAGGTCTGGGAACGGTCACACATTATCCACACTACAGAGAATAGTCCTGAAAAAAAGCCAAAAAATTACTAGAGAAGGTTTAAGACAATGAGGAGGGAACTCCCTGAAGGACCCGTTAAACCTGCAAATGACACAAAAAGACTGAGCAAACAGCGTCTCTGTCCTCCGGTGCTGTTTGCACATATTTAAATGAGTCATTATGACGACATCGGGGCACATTTGTCCCCTTTCTGTGTAAATGAAACTCGTGGTAAAAAGCAGCTCAACCACAGACAGCAGCGCTAACAGCAGCGCGCAGTAACAGTGAAAATATGAGCGCCTACAGGGGGCAGCAAAGCAAAACAATGTGTTAATAATACATTTTAATTATTATTATAATCAGGAGACCAACAAACTTTATGTTTGCGCTTAAATATCATCAGTGCAGTTTGTGAATCGGAGCTTGAGACGGAGCAGATGTTCTGGTTTCCATTTCCGATTATCACTTACCGCCTGGCACGTTCATTGGTGATCCCAGAGGCTGTATCGTCTCAGACTATAGCCGATGGGATCAGAGATTGATGATGGTTTGAAGCAGATATTCACTCTCATGGAAAGTTAATTGACTGTAGTGTTAGTGTTAGTTACGTCTCCTCTCGCCGTTCCTCCTCTACTCTGCTACTTGGGAACAGAACGCTGCAGGAGCCCCATTTGTCAACAGAACAAAAGCAAAGCTACATTTGTGCACAAAGTGAATGCAAAGACGCAGATTTGATAACAGGCGAGCGGCTCTGTTCAAGCATCTGATCAGCTCTAGTTACAGACGGGATTCATGGTTGTCTTGCTGTCAGAGACGTCTCATCAGACTGTCGTCAGGGTTTCTTCCCTCTCTGTCCTCTGCTGTCGCTCCCAGCAGAAACAAACACCAAGCTGATATCACTCTGACCCCTCCACCTCTGGGGTCCTGCACTTGTGAGGCTCAGGTGGGGGAGGGGGTGGAGTGGTTAACACTCAGGTCAAACTGAAGGGTCATACACCCCATCTACACATGCAGAGACAGAAACACACACACACACACACACACAGACAGGGCAGAGACAGGAGGTGTGTGTCTGACGCGACTCACAGATGTTGTATCGTGCTTCCAGCTGTTCCCGACCTGCCTCCTCAGGTGAGTCTGCTGCTGTTTGGCACTAATGACACACAAACACATGCTGCACACACTCATTTGCACGCTCACTACCACAGTTATCACATCAGCAAACTGTGACTCACCAGATTTATGTGCACAAACACAAACTGTGTGTGTGTGTGTGTGTGTGTGTGTGTGTGTGTGTGTGTGGATGTGTTTACCATTTGGAGGAATGTACAGTATTTGGTGATGTGAAAAGCAGCCTCAGTGGTCGGGAGTCGTACAAACACACTCTGTTTTATTGGATGGGCCTGAGATTCCTCCGTGTGCACCCGGGGGCAGGACGAGGAATGTAAACGCTTTAACATGCTGTCTCTCTGCAGGAGATCTAATACTAATGTGTGTGTGTGTGTGTGTGTTTCTTTATTACAACTCCTTTATGTCTTTATAAACACTGAAAGATTAAAGTATTGTTTGGAAAAAGAGAAAGATGATTTTTTTAACAGTCAACACAACACTTGTTTCATATCAACCAGACTCCATTGTTAAAAACAGCGATTTTACCTCCCAGAACACAGGAGTTGCCAGTCTACTGTTGCCTCCATCAGTTGTGTGTTTGGGGTATTGTGTCTCACACAATTATTACACACAAATATAAACACAAAGAATTTAAGACACCAAAGTTATACAAGAACACAAAGATACTAACTGATGGAGGCAGCAGTAGAGCAGCAGCTCCTGTGACCTGTGAGGTTAAATCACTGTTTTTATGAATGGAGTCTGGTGTGTTTGCAGAGAGCGATGTAACATCTGTTTGTGGTTAAAACAATCATCTTCCTCTGTAACTAAAAGGTCTATCTCTGTAGGGATCCTTTCTGTAATGTTGTCACACACTTAGAATAACAATCTGAGCCTGTCGGTGGAAACAACAAGAACTTTTAGTGGACGACCTTCGACCCATCAAGGATTATGTAAATATGTTTAAAGGGCCTGGTTTTAAAACCTCTAGAATAATCTTTTAATATCTGGATTTCTTTCATCTCTTGCCTCAGTCGTGCAGCTTCCAGGTCACATGATTCCTCCGTGTACACTTCGTCATGTGTGCAGTTTCTGTTTGCAGACTGAAGGTTTAGAGCATTAGTGTGTCAATAACTACAGTACAGTGTGTCTGTGTGCTTTGGCGTGTGTGAGCAGCTGCAGAGTACTGAGCGGGGACACTATGTGGTCTGATTGAACCTGATGCAGAGCAGCGACGTGGCCACCTGTGTCCCTCATCATGTTACATACATGCATGTGAGCACACGTAATGTCTACGTGACAATGTGGGTCAGTGTTGTAAGCAGGAGGACAGCAGGTCAGGAGGGAGGTCTGACACGAGCTGGAGACACCCAGCTGCTCATGTACAAACTCTGTTTAATATTTCTGTGATTCTCTTTCCTCTCCAACAGCTCTCCGAGAACAGCTTCGTGTTTTTCTAGAAAACTTGGGCGTGTTCAAGAACCCTCGCTCTTCAGGGCCTGTTTACCCCGTTGAAGAAATTCGATGTGAAATCAGGTTGCAAAAGAAAACTTGACCTGACTTGCCATCTCCATATCAGTCATGATTTATGGAGTTTCCCCTCCAGACTTGTTGAATCATATACGACTTTTTAAGGCCACTGACACCATCATCTTTGTGTTTATCTAAAGCTGCTGACAGCAGTTATTGATCCTCTGATCACCTGATGCACATGTGATTGTTACTTTGTGGGAAACTGGATGAAACAGTAAATGTTCTTCAGGATTTATTTGTTGGCTGGAGAACAAAAAATCCTCTTGAACAACATTTCATGAGGACACGACTCTGAAGCGGAGAGGGAAAAACGATTCGTTTTCTGTCAGCAACCAGTGATGTCATCGTGACTCGGTGAACGTATGACTGCTTAAACAATCTGTGAGCGATAACTTTAGTAAACATTTGAACAATAAAGCAGCACATGTAACTGAGATAAAAGATTTAAATGTTGTTTATGTCTGTGGTTATGTTCAGTCAGAGCGCTGGCGTTAGAGACTGTAAGGTCGTTCTCATCATAAAATCATCTTGATTTTTTTTTCAGCTAAAGCTAACATTAAAAGCAGAGCATTGGTTTGCCAGCCTCAATGCTCCACATTAGCTAATTAGCTTAGCATAACTCCTCCCTTGTAAGATGCTAAATCTAGCGCATGTTAGCACTCTTTATTGTAACACAGGAGCCTCACTAACAAGCGCCCTTTGCTCCGTGTTTAATTGGACGTACATGAAGAGTTTTCTACCTGGAAGTTTTTATAAACAAACATTCTGATTGGTTCTGATGGTTCTGCTCATGCATCTTTATTGTTCTGTTTTGGCCTGTACAAGCACGTGAGGGAAATCTCTTTAGCTGCTAAATGCTAACTGTGTCTGTCTGTCAGATGAAGCTTGTTAAAGTGTTTTCTCTGGATACAGCATGCCTGCGGAGCGTCCACACAGAATCTGAAGCTGCTGAAACACAAGCCACATGGTTCAGCGTCCGTCCTTTTCATGTAACACGTATGATTTGATCTGTTGACAAGATAAAACATGATACGAACTGTATACGTCTGAAATTTAAGGGAGGACAGAAACAGTTTGTTTCATCATCATCAGGATTATCAGAAAGTCAAACTGCAGAGACTCCATCGGACTGAAACCCAGATGATCTGCTCTCACATGAATCTATCCCCATCACCATGTCTGCCTTTAAAGAACATGGTGAGATTTCTAGTTATAGCTTAACTTGTCAAAAACATCCTAACTAACTCTTTACAAGCTTACATGCAGGCTGGAAGTTTAACATCTCTGTTAAAGTGCTGTGAAGTTACAAACGTGTGCACACATCTGAATGCTGACGCTCTCCGGCTGATACCTCTGCTGTGGTTCTCTCCTCCTCAGCTCCGCTTCACTTCTCTCACACAGTCTTCACACACTTCTCCTCTCGGCCTCTGACAGACTCTCCTCTCCTGGAAAGACGTTTACAAGAGACAAAAACTCCGTTCGTTGATTCAAACCTCAGAGCTGGAAACTTCATCTCTGAATATGAATCATGAGACAACATGTTTGACAAGCAATTAAAGCAGAGCCCAAAGAGAGGCTGAGCGCTCCGACTGCTAATGAATGACTCCATACATTCATCTGTAACGACATAACTGATGACTTTATTCATTAAGAGTTTATGTAACGCTCCCTGTGTAGCAGCGCAGGAGGATGACGCTGGGAGTGTCGGCTCGGTGAAGCTGCAGAAACACACGGCGACAGGTTTGTCATGCAGACATCTTAAAGCTCTCATTTCCTCAGGAGAGATGAAGTCTTCTGGGATTTCTGTGTGGATATGAGGCGAGGAGGGTGTGATGGGTTCTCACCTCAGTGTTATTTCACTAATATTTGGTCATGAGGGCCTCCAGGTGGAGCTGACTGTTCCATAAACTCCCCCTAACAGTGACGGTCTATTCATAAGGCTAAAAGCATTGTTTGTAATGTCACGTTTCTGTCCTGGAGTCAAAGTTTACAGTTTGCAATCCAGTGTGCAGACTGTTACCTCCTGCAGGTCTGTCGGACCTGCATCAAAGGTTGTGATCACCAAACGAACCTCCTGAGGACTTCATGACAAGCAGCCAGTGAGTGTTTTGTAATGTAATCTCATGTTTTTGCTGCGATCCTCAAAGAAAAGCAGTTTATAATTCCTTCATGCACTTTGTACTGTGTTTATACAAACATACAGTTCTCACAGCGTGACTAAGACGCTTCGAAGGATTTCTGCAGCAATAAAAACCTGTTCCACAGAACAAACCTGTATCTGTGTTGTCATGACGACAGCCACAGAGGATCTAAGGCCGCTTTATTTAATGATACGTATCATTTCAAGAGTTTCGATCCTTCCAAAGCAGAAGTGAAGAGTGAAGAGCCTGGCTAACCACATTAGCAGCTCTATCCTGCTATTTTTAACACACAAGTTAAAGTAAAAGTTTGAACATTTGATTTGTTTTTGGTAAATTAAATTGCTGTCAAATTAGACAGAAAACGTCTATGTTACATCAGAAACGTTCAAACCAAACTCCAGTCAAAAAACAGTCATTTTAAAGTAGTTTTCTTGTCGTCTCACAGACAGACCTGACAAAGCATGAACTCAGCCTCTTTCCAAACCTGCATCCTGATGTAGTTATTTCAGCATCCTGTCAGCCTGTTTATTGTCATTAAATCTCAGTAACATCTGTTTATTTTGGCTTCATAGCGCTGCAGTAAGACAGATCTCAGCCCACGTGTGACTTGCTAGATACAGTGAAACTGCCACTCAGCGGAGACAGATGGACAGGTGCTCCACAGCTGAAACAGAATGCCGCTAGTTGGTGTCCATCAGAGAAATCCTGGTACTGATCCGAGCCAACAGCTCATCACACTGGGCACTGGTCAGCCTCAAGGAGCTGGAAGCAGCAGGAGAGTTCATCCAGACACAGCTCAGGAGGAGGAGGGGAGGTTAACCAGCTGTGTGAGAAGACAGGAGATGATATGAACACAGACAGGATGGAGTTTGGTGTTTGGAAAAAAGAACATTTCCAGCTTAAGTTTAACCAACGGGAAGTGATGAAACTTCTGCGATTACTGCAAGGTGAAAAATCTTCTCTTTTAGTTTAAACACACGAGAAGGAGAGCTGAGCTAACACCAGGTATGTGTAGGGTCAGTGTCAGAGAGGAAACGCCCTCTTTAAATTAAACTAAGCAGCTCATGTTGTAAATCCTGATCTCATAACTGAGAGGAAAACAGTCGACATTGTTCAGCTCTTGTTGACTTCGTCTGATGAGACGCTTGTGACTCTGCAGGCCTCGCTCACTAAACCGGGTTAAGGAGTTTCCAAAACAGTCTCTGTTGGAAATGAATGTTACATAAGGCCCAGCGCGGGTAAATAACTGATGCATTGTGCTGCAGGGACAGACACACACAGGAAGAAGAGAGGCCGACTGTGATTTAGGTCAAACAGTGTAAACGCTGCGGGCCTAATGACTCACCATCCGTCATTATGTTCATCACTGACATCACTTAAACATGCTGCGCTTGAGCCCACTAATCAGGCGGTCTCGTTTATATTCAGGTCACATTCACTTTCCAGAACTTTCTATGTTTTAAATGAACAGTTCAGCCGGAGGGAGAGAAGCTGCTCTTGGTTCTGTTACATTTCAGCATCTTAGAGCGATGTAAAAACGGGTTATCAGCTCAGGGGACACTGATTTATGAATGACTGCATAGAAAGAAAGAAGCTCTTCTGTCTTTGGTTTCAGGACACGTTTTTCTCTCCAGAGGAACACCAGGTGTGCTGCTGTGTTTATACGGTGAGTCAACGTCTTAAATAAGAGATTATTCAGGTTAGATACAGTAACAGCCCAAGTATGTGTGTGTGTGTGTGTGTGTGTGTGTGTGTGTGTGTGTGTGTGTGTGTGTGTGTGTGTGTGTGTGTGTGAATGTGTGTGTGTGTCCGTCCCATTCAAACAAACTCAACATGAATACATGCAGGGCTGCTTATGACTCATCTTTTAGATCTGTTATTCTGAGAGTGAGATGCTGCGTTCAGGTAAACTCTGAGAGAAGAGCCTCCTGAACGGACGACTTTCAGACTGATCATTCAAACAAACAGTGAGTTTATGAAATGAAATGTATCTCTATTTACAGTAAACAGAGGTGTGTGTGCAGAGTCCCAGATGCAAAACACACACACACACACACACACACACACACACACACACACACACACACACACACACACAGTCTGTAGAGTGCGGGGGGTGCGTTTTCTTGCTTCCCAATGGTGTTTGAGTAAGCAAGGACACACATACACAGGCTTTGCTTAGTGTGTGTGTGTGTGTGTGTGTGTGTGTGTGTGTGTGTGTGTGTGTGTGTGTGTGTGTGTGTGTTGCTGCTTTATGAATGAGTGTCCTGAGTGTGCTGGATAAAGGTGGTCTGTGCTGCAGCTCTGCTCCAAAGGAGGCATTGATGGGAGGACCGGCAGGCTGCAGGACCTGAGTCCGCCTGCAGCTCACTGGCAAGGGACAGGCGGACAGACAGACGGATAGACGGATGGATGGAGAGGGAGGGGGGTGTTGTTGGGTGAAGGGGTTGTAAGCAGGTCTGAGGTCTGTACAGTGAAGCTCTAACACAGAGTTTGTGAACACAGCAGCGGCTGCCAAACATCAGTTCTGTCTACGCACAAACACTGCTGAGACCTCCGCTACGCCAGGCCACCATGTCTGCTTGTCCTGGACAGACACACACATGCACACACATGCACACATGTTGTGAAGGCTGATGGGTTTTTGATGGTCAAACAGATAAGAGTTTTTGTAATGATACTCAGCTGCTGTGATGGATTCAGGGGCTTGTGAGCCAAACATGAGCCGTGTCTTTAACCCTTGTGCAATGTGCAGGACACTGAGAGGGAGATAAAACTGCAGAAACACAAACAATGAGGCAACAAAGGAAGACACATTGAAGGTAACGTAAAGACAACAAAAGATGTAAAGACACAGTGAAGGTAACGTAAAGACAACAAAAGATGTAAAGACACAGTGAAGGTAACGTAAAGATAAACAAAAGATGTAAAGACACAGTGAAGAGACGACATGATGATGAAATAAAAACATTCAAACATTGTAAACAGTCATGAATTTAAAATCAAAAGATTCAGAGAGTTAGTTTGTTTGTTTCACACTCTCTTACTTTAAATCCACTTCGTCTCTATTTATCCTCCAGGCCCCTCGACCTCTTCATCTTGTACAGTAACAGAGTGGAGTCATTAACTCATTGAAGAATCTTGAACTGTCATCGTAGTAGAGAACGATGAAAGTCTGGACCCGCAGGAGAAAAGATGTGTGGTCATGTTGAGCAATGAAACGAGGCGATCTAATGAGCTCAGTGGAAACAAGTGGCTCACATCAGAACGAGAAATAGAAACATCATTAGTGAACACACAAACACTCACTTCCTCCGGCCGGCCCGCAGATCCTATCAACACACGCTTTGTTTGAAAGCCACAGATATGAAATATGGACGTGAGTGAGAGCACTGCAACTTGACCGCTGAGGTCTGACCAACACACACACACACACACACACACACACACACACACGACCAAACCAGCTCGACCAAACCAGCTCCACGTCCGGGCTCAGTGACCCTCAGCCCCCTTTATCTGTGAGCCAGATGCAGGTCAGACTGTGACCCTTGACCTCTGAGATGCAGAGCCCTGCAGAGCCCTGCAGGCCTCAGATGTACTAACGAGCTTCATAATGTATGCACGCTGCGTATGGAAACCAAATGTTGCATTACATCAACACGCTGAGAGACCTCAGGAACAAAAGATAAACATCACAAGTCTCAGAGGGACCTCACTCAGTGTGAGCTGTACAGCCATGCGAGCAGCTCTGTGAGGCTGCACAGCTGTGCTTTAAGCGTATGTCCCCGTTAAAGCTAAGATGCTAACATGTTAGCTTTAATGTTTACCATGTTCACAATCCTTGTTCTACGTATTAGCATGCTAACATCTGTAAGTTAGCTGTAACAGACCTAATTCAGACTGGCTGATGAGAAGGTCTTCAGTGTAGTCAGGTTAAAGTCGAGCTGAAACGGCATTTCAAGAGTATCTAGCTTCAAAGGGTTTAAATTCAACATGCTAACTTTTTAACATGCTAACAAACAAAATGAGGGAGAATCATGCTGCCACACAGCTGTGTTTTTAAAGTCGAGCTGAAACGGCATTTCGAGAGTATCTAGCTTCCGTATCGTGACGTATTTCCGAGTGAAACATTACGTGCAGGCGGGACATATCATTAGAGGGATTTGATTTGATCATTGAGAAGTGGGCGTAGACAGACGTTCTCCACAGCGCAGTAGCTAGCTAACTGACCGAGCATTCTTAGAGCTCTGCGGCTAAATGTTGCAGATTGATTGGTTGAAATTGGTTGGTTCTAGCCTACGTAAGCACGCAGGATATTTTTCTTTTACAGGAAGAAAAAATGATCGGATTTTGATATAAGAATACGAAGAAATGGATTTTCTGTATTTTTTTTGGCCTATATTGTCAAATAGATGCACAATATTACCGGGGATGTGATCTAAAAGGATTAAAATGACATTTTTAATTTCACCTTGACTTTAAATGCTGACCTGATGACGGCTCCACACTATAACGACACTACATCAGGACTGTGTGACAAAACCAACTCAGTACAGATTGTAATTAAGGTTATGTCTAAAATGATGATAAGCATGTCTTTGCTCAAAGCCATCTCTGCCTGTAAGTCTGCAGTTTTAGCTTTCACTACTTTTTTACCTTTTCAAGGTCTTTTTTGATCCTGTCATTTAACCAGTCGAAGGATTTTAATCATGAGAAGACATCAAGAGAAACAAACTGAGCTAAAGTTAGCTGCAGCTTGGCCTGCAGCCCACAAAGCACACAGTGCAACATGAAGCTGTATTATTAAGTGTCTTCACTGGTTTAAATCACAACATGTGTTTGTTCTGCAGAGGAGGAGGCCTCTGCATTTATTCCACCTCCTTGTAGAAACCTGGTGAACGATGAGCACTGAAGGAATCCTTAAACCAAAAACTATGCTAACGTTGAAAACACTGCTAACACAGCTCAGATAAGATAAGATAAAACTTTATTAATCCCCAAGGAAATGACAGATAGCTCCAAAAAATACAGCACAAGACAAATAATACAAAATGCAAACAACAACTCAAATGTAAGTGACAATACAAAGTGTATGGGTTAACAGGAAACAACAGTCATCTATAAAAGTAGGCAGGAAGTGATGGTCGCAGTTGACAGTAGTATTGACAGTTATTACAAAGCTTCTACTGCACAACAATAAAAAAAGATGACATTGCTCCTGATGTTGCTCATGGTACTAATAAATAGGCGGAAGTGTTGCACAAGATTAGGAGTTCTATAAATATCAACATGAATACAAACAAAACATGACCAGAAAAATATGATTGCACATAATGAACACAGAGATGGAAAAGTATTATCACACATGGTAACAAAAACAATATCTGAATAATAATAATATAGATAGCAACCTTCCAAATGTGTGATGTGTGTGAAAGTTTAACACGTGAAGTGTCATTATCCAGCTGCTCCTCAAACTGTCCCGATTATATATTGTGATCAATGGTTTTTAATCTAATCGTATTAGATTATAAGTGACCGGTTATAATTCACTAGAAACATATACTGTTGCTTTGTTCTGTTTTTATATCTACTATATTTTGCTTTTAATGCTCTGTTTTAACTGTGTAAAGCACTTTAATAAAAAGTGATATATATTATTGTTTCACATATCACCCAGCTCTACGTGTACATGAAGTTGAACTTTATATGGATGTTATAAAGATGTGACAGTTTATATCGAGGGCATCGAAAATGTCTGGATAAACTTTGAGTCAAATCCAACCGAGAGTTTTTAAACTAAGAGCTCATTTAGTTTTTATACTTTGCCAAACAATCATCACTGTCAGTAACAGGACTGGGGGATATTAAAATCAACGTCAGGGGACTGAAATCATCAGGATTTTTTCTCTAGTAAGCATACATATGTGTTCCATATTAAAGATAATCCTGAGATCATTCAGTATGAGCCGCAGAGGTGGACGACTAACATCACTTTCCCACGCTGCTTGTGTCGCTAATAAACCCAAACAGAAGAATTACACGTCCCAAACGTTTCCAAGTGCTATTAATTTAATCAGTGATACATAAAGTTCTCTGATTAACAGAAATAAAAGTAAAGTTTCAGGCAGGAAATGAAACACCAGGAAGTCATTAGTGAGGGAAAGCTTAATGAGAATAACAACATGTGCAGCTCCACATGCCTGATAATAATAGAGATTTATGATTATTATTTGGCAGGTGTGTATTATGTAAAGAGCAGTGCAGTGACAGGCAGGAGTTCAAGGAGTTAATGTGAAAAATGTGGTCGGGATAACTGGGAAACAATTTGTGGTGGAAGCTTTTCAGGAAGCAGAATTCATGCAGAATGATGTGGAGGACTTCTTCCTCTGCTGTGTGCAGGATACACTGTGTGTCTTTACAGTATAGTGCATGTCTTTATGATACACTGTGTGTCTTTATGATACAGTATGTGTCTTAACAGTATAGTACATGTCGTTATGATACACTGCATGTCTTTATGATACAGTGTGGTATGGATGTGTTGTGTGCAGGCCCTCCGTCTCGCTCCTGGCTCTGAGTCGTCCTTCACAGCGCTTCAGCTGCAGCGTCCCACACAGCCTCTCACTCTGCACAGTTATGCTATTTGTACAGTATAAACATTTTACATGATTATATGTAATTACACGGTGCAGGAAAGGACATCCACAGTGACTCACACATACTCATGTATGGACGGATGGACTGACATTGACCTACACGCTGTGACCTCAGGGATCCATGCTGTAAACATTAATGAAAGGAGTCAGGGACGCTCTGCTCACTGCCAACATCTCTACAAATAAACACCCCCATTAAACATTCTCATGTCAGTCTCCCACTTATTGCCATACTCCATAATTTCTCTCTCTGACCGCAGTGCTGACCGGGACACTTCATTCATGGCAGCCTGGAGCTCATGTGTGGCTCTCTCTGTCTGTAACCTCATTGGTCAAAGAGTGTAAGTAGGCCAAGCACACACAGTGCCAACACACACTCCCTACATTCACGTCTTCAGCAGCCCCACCCTCCCACCTCACAGATACTTCCTTATCGGCCTCTGGGCTCGGCTGCTGATCCCGTGTTGTGGGGCCTGCTCTCCGTAAAGCCCCTCGCTGAACTCGACAGGACATGTTACATTTTACAGCTGTGTCTCTCAAACACTCAGGCTGAGACCTTCACGCCCTCCGTCTCCTCCTCTGACTTACAGGACGCTGTCATGTTGGGCTGCAGAGGCAGAATGAGGGGCACAGATAGCACACAGATAGTGATTGTTATTTTCAGGCTGCTCTCTTACACATGGCTACTTCAGCTGTGTGCTAATCAGATCCTCTCAAAGCTGCGAGCTGACAGCAGGATGTTATAGAGAGACGTGTTGGAGAGCCTGGCCCACATTTATAGCAGTGTCATCCTTCAGCTTAATGTGAGCACGTGTAAAAGCTGAGTTCAAAACAAAACAACAACTTACTCTTGGCTGCCAAAGTCAAGTTATGGCCACTAGTTAATGGAAGCTTATGTTAGTGAGCAGGGCTATGTGTTAGCATTTAAAGTAGCCAACTTTTAGAAATGATAAAAACATGTTCTTCCTCCTACAAATGAACACTTTGATTATTAACAAGCCTTTTCTCAGTTTAGTACACTGTGGGGTTTAGCTGCTAAAGCATTAGCTTATGTCGGCTAATGTAAGCTAGTGATGATTTTAGGACTCTTATTGTCCTACTTATACACCATGTGTTAGAATTAAAAGTGAGATTATGTAACTTTGAAAGAAGTAATAACACACTCATCCTCTTCCTCGTGAATAGTTAAATTCATTGGCAATAAAACCAGTCCTGAGTCAATGCAGTGATCTCTGGGGTTTAGCTGCTACAGCCTTAGCTAAGGCAACTAGCTATTGGAAGCTAATATTAGCGAGCAGTGCAAATGTGTTAGTATTTAAATTTGACTTATCAAAAGGAGCCAGTTGAGGTGGATCAGGCATTTGATAAGGATCCACCTGGGCGCCTCTTTGTGGAGGTTTTCTGGGCACGTCCAACTGGGAGGAGACCTCAGGGTAGACAGCTCGCCGGAGGGATTATATATCCCACCTGTCCTGGGAACACCTCGGATCCCCCCGGAGGAGCTGGAAGACATTGCTGTACAGCTACTAGCTTGTCATAGCTAGCACTGTTGATTTTAGGTATGTGTTAGCATTTAAAGGGAGGACATGTAACTTTTGAAAGAAGAAATAACTTCCTCTTTCACAAGAAATACTGAATTCATTAGCAATTAAACAAGTTGTACCTCAGTTCACTCTGAGGTTGAGCTGCTTATGGCGTCTAATGTTAGCTAGCATTTCTGATTTTAGGACACTTGTCCTGATGATAAACCAGAGACAGATTAAGAGCCAGTCCAGGTTAGCATGTGTGAAACCTTAATTAACATTACCACAGTGAGGCCTGAGCATTAAAGAACAAACTATATATTCTGGTGTGTTCATCGTGGTCTCTGCAGCAGATTAAAGGGCAGCCAAGAATATTGTGACCTCTGAAATAAAGCAGCCAGCGACAGGATTAGAGCCAGACCAGGTTAGCATGTGTGTACCTCATTAACCATACCACAGTGAGACTTCCTCTCTGCTGCATGAATCTGGAAACTTCCTTATACAGAGCTGCTCGGGCCCTTAATGGTATTTGCTCCCTCTATATTATTTACGTTGGGAGAAGAGTAAAGAAAACATGTTTTATGAGAATGTTCCATCCGCAAAGACGTGATGTCAGCGCCGCGGCCTCGTATACAGGGTGGGGCGAGGTAAACAAACACTTTCCGATCTCTCTCTCTCTCTGTCAGTCGCTGGGTCAGAGTCAGTGGAGTCATGAGCAACCGCTTCTCTGCTCGCTCGCTCGCTCACACTGTTGATTCATAGATGGAGCCTGAACAAGAGCCAGGGGCCAGGCAGTGTTAGTAAACTGTGGAGAGACCAAAGGAAGTACCTCATCCGACACACACACACACACACGCTCCCGAGCACCAGCAGAAGCATCTTGCTGAGGAGCCACAAGCTTTGGTGGTAAACACTCGGGCCTCTCACAAGATGCTCTGTAAATATTTACAGCTCGCCGGACTCTGAGGAGAGGAGAACATGGCGGACCGAGCAGCACCGCCCGAACGTGACCGAGCTCAGCCAACTCCCCCAGTCACCTCCAACCATCATCTTCAAACCCAGTGTGTAAACAACATGACCTTATTCAGCATCGCTGCTCTGTGGCTAACACTGCTGCAGCCTGAGGTCACCTGAGCCCAGCGTGAGGCCGGACGCTGATCCTGAAAATAAAGTGAACTTTATGTTTCAGCTCCTCACAAAGAGAGGAGGAGGAGGAGAGCTGACAGCTGCTGAAAGCTGTGACCTCCTGTTAGTGATCTCCCTGAGATGGAAGGAAAACGCCCTTTCAATCTTTAAGTCAGAAACATTTGAAAATATGGTTAACTAAAATCACTGTTCATAATGCTAATGCTAATGCTAACTGTTGAGGCGTATAGAGAATTGATTGAATGTCCAAACTCTGCAGAGATAACAGCAACAACAATTAAACCTTTCTTCTTAGATGTCAAAGTAGGATTTTTCCCAGGATTCAGTTTTGACTATGAGGAGGAGGTCTTATTATATTTATAATTTATTTTAACCCATGCCCACACATACAAGTGTATTACTGAAGACTGAGTTTTTGGTCATGCAAAGAAGTAGAAGAAGAATCGCGGCCAATCAAAGGTCTGAAAAAATCTATCCCGACGCCTTTGTTCCTCAATATAGTAGACAAGTAACTGTACATATACTGTATGTGTAGACATGTAAACAGTCCTGTTAAGCACTATGTTTATGTCACGTCCATCATTTTGCAAGGAATGTCGCCTCATTAGTGACGCCTCACAAAGTAGATAACGGCGCACAGCCTGACGCCACAAGCCAAAAACGCAGATAACCCCGTCTACACGTCTCCATGGAAACAGAGTTTCTAACAGTCTTCACCCTGGCTGGAGCTTTACAAAAGATCTGTTTTCAGTGACCTTACACAGCGTCTGTGTGGACGAAAGGACAAAACGCTACGTTTTGAAAAATCCCAGTGTACGTGTGTACATGTCCTTAAACACATTGATATATTATCATTTAATCAATGTTACAGTTTGTGATCTTGTTAGCTAAGAGTTTACGTTTTACACATTTGGCAGACACAAGCTGTGTCCAAATTCAGGGGCTGCATCCTTCTAAGCATTTGAAGGCCGATTGTGTCACAGGCTGTCCCACTTTGAAGGCTCCTTCAGATGCTGCCGACAAATGTGTCCTACTCTTAGAAGGATCCATCAGGTGCGTCCTTCGTGGCCTAACGTATCTCGAGATTCATTGTGCGCCAATTCAAACGAGACTCGTAAGCGGTCGAGGAATACATTTTAAATATAAGTTAACGAAAGGGGCCTTGAAACTTTAAATTGTCTTTAAAATAATAGTTTAAGGTAAGAGACCATAGTTATGTAAGCTAGTTGACTTGCTTTCATTTGAAGAATTGTGATCCTTTAAAATGATACATCATAATGTTTATGTTGTGTCTCTTTAAGAGTCAGGACAGTAGCACAGCTTTACAGTAAGGTACGGCCCACATAGAAGTGTATTGGTGTGTTCCATTGACCTCGGAAGTCGGAACTGGGAATGACGTCACACCCGAGTTGACCGTGTTCCAGTACAAGTCGGAAAACCAAGTTGGACGCATCCAGTAAAAAGTTATTGTGCTTGCTCTCTTGAAATACAGACAACTACAGAACAAACATGAGGTCCACAACATGTCCACAGATAGAAGTTGGACAGTACTGTGAGTACGGCTGAGTCAGTGAGAGAAAAGGTCTGACATTACTTTAAAGGGGAAGATACGTTCCAGTCCACTTCTTCTTATTTGGACTTGGTAGCATACAACGACCATACCAATACTTTCAGTGAAATACAGGTCAAGCTGATCTTCTTTGGATTTATTCTTATTTAGAGGGGATAACTGAATACTTGGTTACATTTACACTGTATATTATATTTACTCTCGTCTTCGCTCTGTTTTGGTCTCCACCACCTCCTGTCTGTCTGCTTCGCTGATAATGCTCCTCTACATCCAGAGGACGCATGATGTCAGTCATCTCACTGCTCGCTACAACACAATCTTAAACATCACCAACATCCCCTCAGCTGTTGTACTCTTAGACCACAGGGTTTCTGTTTCAGCTAATGCTAACGCTAATTTAAATACAGCATCGGCTCGCAGTCTCAATGCTATACAGAACTGATTCCAAAGTGTGGGTCGTGGCCTCATGGTGGGCCCTAAAGGTATAGCAGGTGGGTCAGAGAGTCATTTACAATGAATCATGTCAAAGCTTTTATTTTTCAGTATTTTATGAACATGTTTTGGTGCTGTAATAGTCGTGTAGATGAATGTGGATGTTTTTTTTCCACGTTTCCATCGGCTCAGTTTTATAGAGTTTCTATGAAATAAAAAGTTCAGGTAAGTCTCAGGTGATGATCAGAGTTGTGTGATTAGAGCTGCATTTTCATATTTCAAATTGGCTGCAGCATTCTTTGAAAAAGGGGCTCTACAGTAATGTTAGCCTAGCTGTCTGTTAGCATGCTTGCCCTCTGCACCTGAACCTAAACCCTTCGCAGGTCTTTGTCACCAGGCTCCCCACACACAACAACATTCAACCATTTCAAATGCCTGTATGGTTTGAAGGTGACGCTGGGTGTTCCAGCTGTAAGCTGTTGTGATTCATTTGATCAAAATCTGTTTACGATCTGATCTTTTATCAGCTACAATTCAGACAGTAATGTAGCCTCTCTGAGTGCTGTTAGAGACGTGTGACAGCTGAGCATGCTCTGAAACTTGTACAAGTGCCATTTGGGTGTGGTTTCAAGCTGCCTTCACACACACACACACACACACACACACACACACATTGTTTCATAGTGAGGCAGGAATAGTGTCTCACAGTTGGCGATCACAGGAAGCACACTGAGGGGACTTTCAGGAGCTCCTCACTGATTCATGACAGCAGGGACTCAGTGAAACAGGAGGGGGTCTTTAGGGGGTTACCCGGCTCAACTGTGTTTACTTTCACTTTCAATTATACACTCAAAAAAATAATTATGCCAAAAACATGGACTTTTAGTATTTCAATTACATGGACATTTTCCATGTAATTTTATTACATTAGTTCAAGGTAAAATGTCACCTTAAATGCAATGGTTTTATATCATTTTGAGACAACTTAAATAAAGTTAGTAACTTAGTGACTATTATTGTAAATAAAATATTTCATTTCATTCAGTTACATTTTACCTAAAAATACACCTTAGATTTTATTAGGGCCAAGAATCTTTTTTTGAGTCAGAGTGAAATCAATCTATTCAAATACAGTTTACTCGAATTGTTTTCATTGAGTTTAGACCAAGCATAATTACCTTATGTTTAACTGTTATTGTAAATGAAGTATTGATTTCATTTCATTCAGTTTCATTTCACCTAAAAATATTCCTTATATTTTAATAGGGCCAAGAATCCTTTTTTTGATTTTAGAAGAGTCACTGCTCCTCAGTTCAAAACAGGAACAATTTGCTTAAATCTCTCTTGTTTAACTTCATCGCTAAATCTACAAAAACAGTGTGATTGGTGATCTGTAAATCTGATCTGATCGCATCAGATCGTTCTCAATCAGAAATCCAGCAGCGAGCCTTCCCTTCAAAATGTGACTCTGCAGGTTCCTCTCATCGTTTCTGGATCCTCTGGTTTAGCTTTGATGTGTTGATGAAGTCAGGTGACGCATGCTTCGGGTGCAGGTTGAGGGCGATAGACGAGTCAAACAGAGACCAGAGTTTAGTCAAAAGAAACGTACTTCAGTTACTTCATGTAAAATAGTTACATAACATTTGTACATTATTTAAATGAGTCACATCACAGTCATCAGTCGTTATGAGTCATTTTAAATAAGGTACATTTTTAACGTACTTATTTAAATCCAAGACCTTTTCTCACTCTGAACCAGGTAGTTTTGTTTCCTGAAGAGATCCAGACTGAGACGTTTCACATCAACAAGCTGCTTTTAACATGTTTCCTATAAACAGGAAGTTAGGGGAGGAACATTGATCGGCATTTAGCAGCCAGTAGAGCCGAATGTGAGATTATTCAAACAAACACAGTGACGGCACATAATGTGAGCGAGCTTGAAGGCCCTGTGTGTCAGAGGGAGGCACATAATTAAAGAACGCGTGTCAGTGTAAAATAAGACATGCCCCCCCGAGAGCAGGATGAGTCGTGACCATAACGATGTCACGTTTTCCAGTAAATGAAAAGAATCTAATCATGAGGAGGGTTTCTGTCATTGTTGGGACGAATCCTCGAGTTTAACTGATAAAACTGTTTACAAGGAGAACTTTAAAGATGGTTTAATGATGGTCACGTCCAGTGTTGTCTGTATACTGCTTACTTATTATTGCTCACCTGCCTGTGGAGCCCTGCACGAGCCAACTGAACTCAAGGGGCACCTTCATCTGTGTGAAGTGACAGGCCTCCAACCAGGCTGCCATCTTTAACAAATAAACTGAGCCAGTCTAAGGTTCAGATCTGAGTCTGATCCTGAAGTCCACTTTGTGATTACTAACCCTCCTCCCGTCCAGCCCCATGCAGGCTCAAACAAAGTATAAAGGCATGTGATGTTACTGCTTGACCCCGGGTCTGGGCTGAGCAGGCCAAAACAATACCAGGACGAGCCCAGCTTCCCCGAGCAGCCGGGGAACACAAATAGAACGTTCTAGAAGGCGAACGGCACAGAGGAGAAGGGAAGCAGCAGGAGGAGGAGGAGGAAAAACAGCAGGACGAAGAAGAGGTGGAAATGGGTGGTGGCCAGGAAGCGCGACTCTTCCTGCTCTAATCACAAGTCAGAGAGCGTTTCCTGTCATTGTAGGAGCCCCAGATCCATTAAGCAGCAGGACACACACACACACACACGCACGCACACACACACACACGCACGCACACACACATACGTACTGCACACATCCTTATATAGACATCTTTTACAGACATAACGTATACTGTATGATTACAGTGAATCAAACTTTATATGTGTTGACTGACACAAAGAGCCACACACACAGACTCACTGGCTCACACACACACACACACTGGCTCACACACGCACACACACAGATATTCCCACAGTCACACAGCCTCAGGTGTGTGTCTGGGGCTTGGCAGGCCCCGGCTCATTGTGCGGCCCTCCGGCTCGGCTCTGATAAACACTTCATTATGAAATCCTGAGGACACGGTAAATATTTGCCGACTCTTATCGGCGCTCTTATCTTGGCGTGAACTCCGGCACCACATGACTCCTGCTCCTTTATTTTCTTAAAGCCTTTGCTGCTGCTGATAACTTCACAGAAGCACCTGCAGAAAGCAGTTCTTTGAAAGACTGCGGAGCAGCAGGCAGAGCACAAACAGCTCCTCTCTCTGAGATGTAGGCCGGGCCTTTTCTTTGGTCTAGACATGAGCGAATGTGACACTCTGTCGGAGCTGGCTCAGTTGCAAAACTCAGTGCTGTCCCTGTTTTACCTGCTCAGTGACTGATAGCAGAGACACATTTACAGCTGCACAGTTAATCAGTTATGGGTTAATGGCTGGTGTTCCCAGACTGATACATCCACCCCCGCCTGTCTGACCTGAGCTCACAGAGACGTCACCCAAAACAACACGATACAGGAGCTCCATCAGTGAACATGGGCCGGTCAAATTATGGGCCGGTTTCACAGACAAGGCTTTGATTAAGCCAGGAGTAGGCCTTACTAGTTAGACCACGAAATTTAAGTGGCTTTCATTAGCTTAGTTACTCTGTGACTATGGAGCCCTGGAGTCAGGTAAGTAAGCCTAAAAGAGAACAGCAGGGTTAAGCCCATAGACTGTATAAATAATGGACGTAGTCTCAGTGACGTCGCCCATTGGTTTCTGAAGAAGCGTTTGGAAGCCCGAATTGCGCCGCCGCTGGGGGTCGCCATATTGGAAATGCCGGAGATGGCTAATCTAGAGACTGGCAAAGAGGCGGAGCGCGACCGAGCTACAGCCTATGGCTCAGCTCTATGGGCGGGCCGCATGAATCAGCCAGCTGAAGCTAGGCTATATGCTCCTCAGCGTAGCTGACAGTTATTATCCATAGACTGTATAAATCATGAATGAGCTGGTTTGACTTTCCAAGGAGGAGATTCTGTCGGTGACTGACTGCAGGTGTTAAGTCATCAGACTAAAGAAGTAGCGGACTCGCTGCTCGCTCGCCCGGTGAGAGAGCGGCGAGCCGACACGTAACGGGAAACGTAAAAGAACTGGGGTCCGTTTCACAAAGCAGGTTCAACAAACTCTGAGTCTAACCCTGAACTCTGAGTTGATCTACTCTGAGATAGGAAACTCTGAGTTTTCGGTTCCAGAACAGCTGATCAGAGTTAGTTCAATCAACTCTGAGTAGGTTCACCCGGAGTTAAGTGCGTGCACGCTGACTGTAAAAAGCCAGCATTAATGGAGCCCCGACACCACGATTCACCATGGCAACGGTACACAAAAAGATGTCCTCCTACGTCAAACCAGTGGAGCTTGAAATCCTCACGCGGACGTTCAGCGAATACGAGCATGTTTTCAGAAAAATAAAGTAACACGGCTGCAGCTGCAAAAGAGAGAGAAGCGGCGTGGGAAGAAACTGCTGCTCGAGTAAATTTGCAAGTTTGAA
Source organism: Semicossyphus pulcher (assembly GCF_022749685.1). Lineage (NCBI taxonomy): Eukaryota > Metazoa > Chordata > Actinopteri > Labriformes > Labridae > Semicossyphus > Semicossyphus pulcher. The sequence continues at coordinate 25,136,450 of NW_027211626.1, forward strand.
CTGGTCTATTTATTTAATACTTAATCACGACCGGAAGCTAAAATGTATATTAATTTAGGAGCAATCCAGATACATGGAAGCAGTTAAAAATAAAACACCAGAACATCATTCAAAGGTGCGGCTCAGGCAGAACAGGCTCATGGCTGAACCTCACTTCAGTCATATTTTAAATATTAAACAGATTAAATATCATTCAGTGGCTGTTTTAATGTGCATTAGCTTTATCCCTAACATGATGCTGACTTCACATACATTATAATTCATGTTGATTAAACTGAATTGTGTTAGTTTACAAACAAATCCAATAACTTATTAAACGTCTTATTTGAGTGCTCTCGGCAATAGCGGTGGAAAAATCTAAAAGTTATGACTTTGACACAGATTTGTCTTTTGATTTTTTTTATCATAATTATAAAATACTTTTTCAAAGGGGTCAGAGCAGCACAGAGACGCAACATTTCTTTTTTTTAAATTTGTAACCGCTCAAACGCGTGAGACGGGCTGAATAAATGTGGAAGTCGAATGAGGGTTTTTTTGTATTCTAGAGGGAGGAGACAGAGCGAAACTCTGAGTTTCCTGAAGAAAACCTGCTCACGACCAGGTTAGGTTCATAGAGTCTGTTACTACGGTAACTGACCGAGAGCTTAAGTTACCTCTCTCTGTGAAACAGGCTAGAGTTACCCCTCTTTCTCTGGTTTGAGTTACCTCCCTTTGTGAAACGGAAAACTCAGAGTTTCCCTCATTTCAGGGTTAACAGACTCAGAGTTTTCAATAAACCTGCTTTGTGAAACGGACCCCCGGTCTCTTCATCACTACGGTCCGCTGTAATCTCTCCGGGGAAACGGCAACAACTCCTGACTCCTATTTACTGACCGACGATTAAATAAATAAACACTGCACAGGCTAACAAGCAGCTAAAGGGAGCACGGTATACCTGCTACTTCGTGCTAAAAATATTTCAATACAATAACACTAACATTTAACTCACCAAAAAGCTGGAGCTCAGACTTCTTGCACAGCCATAAAGTTCCATAAATCCCACAGAGAGATTATTTGTCCAAACTTTGAATGAAAAAATCCCCAAAAGTCTCCAACAACACAAACAGGTGAAGTTAAGCTCAGTGTCTGTGTCCGTGTTGACGTCTAGCAGACAGCCAGCAGGATCCACCTGTCAATCAAGTGATCCGGCCCCTATGATTTAAGGCTTAATAGAATTAAAACGAGTGTGTTATAAAAAAATTCACTCCCCGTACAGTTATCCTGAACAATAAAATGAGCTATTTATAACGAAACCGTTTTTTGTACCAGGCTGTAAACATGTTTATTTCTGCTGTGAAAATGGGCATTTTCCCACCTGCTGTAATGTTATTTCTTGTTTTCTGGAGCCTCAAGTGGCCACTCGAGGAACTGCAGTTTTTTGCGCTTCCGCATTGGCTTCATTTTTCAACACCGGAGGTTGAGGTTAACCTCATTAGTTGAAGTGTGAGCACATGCGGTTGGTCTAATGGTGCTCATAAAATCCAGGAAAGGAATCTAAAAACACCGTGACTGGTGTGAACCTGGAGATGAAACAACGGCAGAGGCAAAGAGAACTTGTTCAACATACTTTATTGAGTCTAAAACTAAAACACAACTGTGTCAAACCATCCAGTAAGTGAAAGTAAAAGCCGGACAGCTTTCACTGAGCGAGAGAAGGAGAGTGGTTGGGCTGTAGTTTGCAGTAAATTCAACACAAATGAATATATGACAAGAAAAGTTCAACTTGTGAGATTTCTTTATCGTTTTCAGTGTTTCACTAAAGTTTTAAATGATATCTGCCTTCATAGACTCTGTGAAGAACCTTAAACTTAAACAAACAGAGAACGCAGAGATCAGAGGAGAGCGATACACCACATGATGACCGTTCAGACAGCTCAGCTCAGACCTGAGCACACATGATAAATATTCCACAGACAGTAAACTGGTTCGTGTTTCTGTGTCGGTCTTTATTCTTCTTTCATACTGAGGACCAAATGAGTTTATTGCTTCTGATGGAGGATTTTAATCACCACAAACTACATCTTCAGATGGCCTTCATTTCCTCACTCAATTAATTTTGCTGCACACTATTACATTTTTTTTAAGTAAAATAATCCCTAATGAAGACGTTCCATATTTAAATCTCTTCTGGTTGTGCTTCAGTGTAAAAGCATCTCTGTATGTTAGTCCTTATTGGTCACTGCTGGCCTCAGCCATGGGCACACCTGCTTGATCCTGAGCTTCCATTGGAGGATCAGGAGCGCTGCTTCAGGTAGCTGTGCAGCACTGCCATTACACTCATCCATAAGTACTCGTCTGGCTGGCTTCTGTGGTGCATGTCTGTCTTCATTTAGATATTCAGAATAGTCCATGCTTCTTCACAAACTGCTCTAAGCAGAAGTTAAACCTAGTTTAGACATTTCCCCCCTCAGATGATCAAATATAATATATGTGTGTACAGTACATCAATGATCAAAGACCCCTCAGCTGTATCCTGTGATTCTTCAGGGGGCCTGACCCTGAGATTGGGAACCACTGAACTGCTGTACATGTAATGAAGTGTGTTGGGATAGGTAACCTCAGTGAAGGCTCTGAGTGCTTGTTTGACCCCTGGTTAGTCTGTATGTTTACTTACAGACGCTGCTCCTGTAACACGGATCAGTCAGACTCTCGGCCTGATCCGGTCCTGTGGTTCGGGGGTCCTACACATTTTCCATTTTAACATTCCAGGCCTCATTCCTCAGACGCTGCAGACGCATCTCTCATCGCTGTGTTTGGAGCAGAACATTACACATTATGTAACGTTACATTCAGGGCTATCAGTGAGTGCTGTGGTGCCTTCAGGGTCAGATTCCTCCTGCACAGGGCCCACATACAGCTAAGCCCTACCTGCTATGTTTGAGAGGAGTTCAGGGTGTGTGGAAAATAACCGGTCAGTGCTTTCACTGTAAACTGAGGACAAGGGGCCGATATCTGCGGCTCAGGACCACACAGAGGGCCCCGAGCGGCATCATCTCGTGTGTCTGTGCGAGGAGCAAGACTGTGACACTTCCTGCTGCTCTGCTCATGTTAGATCTGATGTCTCACCTGTTGAAGCTTCACCTGCAGTCGCACACTCCTGCTGTAATGTGGAGAGAACGGGACGATGTGTTGTATTTTACTGCTTCGAGCTGATCGAGGTCAGTCTACCGTAAGATAAAATTACAGATTTACATTTATGCAGTAAATTAAACTAAAGCTCTCAACCTGAAACTTAGCTCCTTCTTGTTTATGCTTCTTTAATAAATCAAGTTTGTCGACACAAAACTTTTCCAACTTTCCCCGCCTGGAACTCATTTTTCCCATTTTTCCTACAGCACATGAATGCAGTGCCAAAGCTCACATGCAGAAGAAATGAAGCCTGAAAGTTTTTCAAAATGATTTTTATTGGGAGAACTACAAAAATGTACAGTACAAAGTTAACAGTCTCACACTCGATTTGTAGTGAACTGACTCCCCCAAAAACATCACAACGCTCGTCGTCTTTTGTCCGTTTTTTGTTACATTCAAAAAGCTTTACTTCTGATAAAGTAGTCAAAAGTACATAGTGCGCTTCCCCCTGTACCTACTATGTACAAAGCAAACGTGTTCGTCCACCTCCCGCTCAGCTAGCGCTCACACTACATCAACATGAAAAAGAAAAAAGAGGAATGGGGGTTTAGAAAGGTTACGGCTGTTTCTGTCAGAGTGTCTGAGTGGTAACAACCTTTAAATAGATTCCACACTACATTCAGGTCAACGTGTGTATAAAAGATGCCATGTAGGAAAAATACTTTATTTGGTTAATTTTAAGGCATGTCAAGATGGTGAACCCCATAGGCACTACACAATAATACTGGGGCACAAGGATGCTACATTCTTTAGCACGCGGCTGGAATCACAGTGAGACCTCGTGCAAACACAGAAGAAACAAAAATACTTTTTGGTTAATTTATCGACTTGGGTTCTTTGTCACTGACGTCTGATCTAAACAAAAGAAGTAAAGTTTGGACGGTCTGTACAACCACATCGTTTATACATTCTACCAAAAACCTGCTTAATAGGGATCCAAAAAAAAAAGCCTTCTAACTGACACACGAGCGAACAGCAATCACGCAAACTTTCTTTAATAAACGTAAACAAAATTAATGAAATAAATATCACATACGTTCTCTTAAATTAAGATTTTTTTTTTTACTCATTTACAATAAAAATAACCAAGTGAAGTTACAAAAAGGAGAAAAAACAAAATATATATATTACTGTGAAAAGAACATACACTCCACTTTATGCAGATTAATAATGGCGATCATAATTTAAACATAAAAGAATATAGATCTATTGCTTCATCATACTTGATAAATACAGTATGGACACAAATTACCAATGTAGCCTATACTTTTTTCACAAGATAATAAATAAGTTAAATAGTCCATAGCCAGTTATGCACAGCTATGTCAATCACTCAAAAACAGCTAAAAAAATAGATATTCAACCATCAGCAGTGATTTCCCCGAACAAACCCAACTCAAGAGTGCTTTTAACCAAGCAGAGCACTACACTACCCGAGCGGACCACTGGGTGGCGCTGGAGGAGGAAAGGTTGGAATGGAAGAAGGAAACGAAGAAAAAACACTTAGATAAAGAAAAATGGTACTTTGAGTCATCAAGGCATTTTCTTGGCAGGATGGAGGAAATCTGAAGCCGATCACAGTCTCTTCTTGTCAAGTCATGTCCTAATCCCAGGATCAGTGTGTGTGTGTGTGTGTGTGTGTGTGTGTGGCGAGGGGGGGCTGCCGCGAGCCCTGGGGCAAGGCACTGCTGGAATGCCTTCTGTTTGCTATCTAACTTTAATACAGCTATAATACACAGAGAGGAAGAGAGACACTACACTAATGCCAGGTCAAGGACACTTTCATCTGAAGCTTATTGATCCCCGTTTGCTCTCCTCGTGCCCCCCTCCAGGGAGGTCAGAGCAGGGTCAGCGCCCCGGGAGCTGCCAGCCAGGGATTCAATGTCTTGCTCAAAGGCACTTCGGCAGGGTGGTGTGCTGCTGAAAGGGGGCGGAGGGCCCGGGGGGTTCGGGTCCTTCACCACCCTGCAGGACCGTCCATAAATCCGAGAGGAAACAAACTTTAATCAGTCATCAGAGATCGACAGCCTGCTGAAGATCGGCAGCCGTCTTCCAGCGTCCAGACTCGGGGACTCGGAGCCGCTGAGGCTCCCGGAAGAGCTGAGGGACCCGCTCGCATAGCTCTCCCGGTCAGAGAGCGAGTCTGGCGGGCTGGGAGGAGGCTCGAACACCGGAGACTCGCTGAGGCGGCGCAGCGCCTGCAGGTGGCTCATGTTGTAGGCGGGAGGGGAGGGCGGGCACGCGCTGCCCGGCACGTTCCCGTAGTAGGCTCCGGTGGAGTGGTTGTTGGCGTAGCTGGGGGTGTGCACAGCCAGGGGGGCCAGTAATGCTTTTAGGTCCTGTCCAGGAAAGGAGAAGGCACTGTTGATGCAGGACACGGAGTTGGGGGAGAGCACCTCCTCGTAGAAGCTGGAGACGGAGGTGCAGGAGGAGGCGGTGGTGGGCGGAGGAGGGGTCCGGGACGTGGGGCTGTCGAGCAGGGGAGACTCGAGCCCGTGGTGGGTGGAGAAGCCGGAGAAGCTGAGGCTGTGGTGGAGCTTTGGTCTGTCCCTCTGGGTGAAGCCGAGCTGCTGCGGGGGGAGGACGTCCCTGTAACCGCACAGCTCGCGAGCTGACCGGGGCTCCCCCGCCTGCATGTTGGCGTTAGCGGCCGGAGCGGGTCGGCGCTCGTCGGCGTTGTGGATAAAGTGACACCGGGGGCCGTAGGGGCAGAAGCCGATGGTGTGGAAGGTGCGGCACGGCTCCGTTTTGTACTTGGGGTGGCGGGACAAGCTCCTGAGCTCGTGGTAGCCGTGAGCGAACTGACATTTCTCCCCGTACTTGCACGAGCCGTTCTCCTCGAAGGGCCGACACAGCTCGGTCTTGTAGCGGGTGGAGTTGATCTGAGAGCCGGGCTGCTTCTGCTGCAGCACGCCCCGCTCCCCGCTCTCGCTGTACGCGCGGTCGCGGAACTTGTTCTCCTTGTTCATGAGAGCCGTGGCGCTGCTGTTGCTGGTCGGCGTGTTCTCCTTCAGGCTTCCGTAGGAGCCCATGGAGTATTTGTTGCCGTTGTTCATCGCCTCCACGTTGCTGGTTGAGTTTCTGCGGAAAAATCCTGGCGTGAAGGCGCCGCCGGAGCCCGGAGCCGTGACCGGAGCCCCCACCGCTTTCTTATCCAGCATGCTGTTGATGTGGAGCGCGTTCATGTTCATGCTTTTATCCTGCTGCGGGAGAGAAAAGACGAGTTATAATATGACTATCAACCACAAGGTGCATTCAAGACAACTTTTCCTGCAACGTTACAACTTGTTGCATCTGAATTTTAACTGCGCTCAAGTTGGCTTCAGCCTGCGTGCAGACAGAAAAACTCCACACACATGATCAGACTGTTACCTTGTAGAGCATGTCCATGTCGTAGAAAGCGGACAGAACCGTCGCAGACATCTCTTTTCCCCAAGTTTGCTGCCGCACTCCCTCTTTCATGGAGGACCGAGTCGGATCCCTGAATGCGACGGGCGGTAGTTTGTGCCACGACTGGTTTTGGTTGTGAAAAAGTTGCTTTAAAAGTTTGTGTGCAGCTTAAATCCGTAGAAGAAGAAGCAGAAAAGGGGGGTCAGTTTGTATTGTTGAGTGGTAGGTGGCTTTATTTCCTCCCCTCGAGAAGCGCTGAACCAGAGTGCTTCACTGTGCGCCGCAGCCTGTTTGTCTGCGTATAAATGCGCGGAAGCGGCCGGGGAGGGGCGAAGTAAAGTCGGTGCAAACTTTTGCAAGGAGCCGCCTTCTCCCCTCCTCCCGGGGAAAACTTCCATTCACCGGTTGGCCGCCTATTCTTCAACACCACGCCTCGAAATCCAACCCCAGTGCCCCCTCCTGCTCCTCCCCCCTTCAAAACTTTTTTCTTTTAATCACAACCAATTTTGTGGAAGTTGGTTTTGTTTTTTAGGGCTGAGAAAGAATGTAGAGACACCATCTAGCATGCAGGCTGCTCTCTTTGTCTCACAAACACGCACGCACGCGCACGCACGCACACACACACACACACACACACACACGCACACGCACACACACACACACCTCTGATGGAGCAGTGTGTTTGGGGGATAAGGTCTTGCTGACGGACTTTAAAATAAAGTAAAAGTTTCCTCACACAGCCTAAACCTTAAACAAAGCCCTGGGGTTCAAACCAGCGACCCTCCAGTGACAGGCCGCCCTCAGCACAGTTTGGGAGCTGACACATGTATTTGTAATGGAAGGAAACTCTGCCCCCCCTCCCCCCTCTCCCTGTGGACGGGGTGAGACCACAAGTATGAGCGCAGAGGAGTCCAGGCAGAGTGCAAAACAATTTTTAGCATCCACAGGTTGCATAATGCTCAGGGCAGCAGTCAGTGAACTACACACGGACACTTAATGACCTACTTTAGTCCCGTCTTTAAACCAAACTTTAAAGCGCAGATGAGCGATCTGAACCACTGAGAAGAGTAAACTTTCAATCTCTGTGCTGCTCTCCTCTAAAGTTCCTCCCTAACTTGTTTTTCCTCAGACTGCAGGAATGTGGTCTTCCTGCCCTGCAGCAGAGCAACACTGCCTCCAAGAGGGCAGAGAGGGGACCGACGGGGGGAAGCTGAGGCGCCCCCTGCTGGAGAAAGATAATGTAGGTTCACACGGGCCCAGAGTAACAACTGTTTGAGTGTGAATGCAATGATCATTTTAGAGTGAGTCACATCTTAGTTTTTAACATGTGAAGTTATTACTGACACTCTGTGATGCTGCTCGACGTTTGCACACTCTCCTGCACTGTGCAGCTTTTCTACAGTAAACATATACTGTACATATTTTATCCAATGTTTTACATTATCTCTTTATATTTGTATTAATTTTATTGATCAGAATTCAGTCTGAGTCTGAATGTTCTGTACTAAACACACACTAACTCCTCGTGTCTGGACACTCAACTGGCAACAAACCCAGGTTCTGATTTCCTCTGTAACAGAGATCCTTGATCTGTACCGAGCTTAATAAAGGCTGATGAAGAAAAATGCTGCCTTACTGTGTTCACAGAGCGACTGTAATGTGTTTCCACAGAGAAGCCTCCATGTTTTGGGATGTTGTGTTCAGTCTCCCTCCTGTTGTACAGTCACAGAGTGCAGTGCGGTTGCAGTAAGCTGCCCGTCTCAGCGTGATGTAACCTCGGCAGGATGGCAAAATGTTCACATGAAAATGTCAGAAGTGCTGCTGGAGCCGTGTCAGGTTTAAAACCCACAGTGGAAAGATCGCAGCTCTGCAGGCAGGAGGGTGTAAAAACTCTGGGCAACACATATCACCAGAAATTGCCGGTTTGTGCGACACTGGTAACCATTAAGTCTTTTCCATAAAGCATCATAATTGAAAGAGTGGCTCTAAGAGTGATTTCTCTCTCTGTGACACGGCTCTCTGAAGTGCAGAATAGTTTGGTTGGAAGAAAAAGAGGGAAAATAGCAACAGGCGAAAAACAAGTGACATAAGAGGTTGGAATCTACTACAACCAACCCTAAAATTAGTGTGAGGGCTGCCCCGGGACTATTTGTGCTCTGCAGGCTCAGATAAAGAGTTTAATGTGAAGGACAGACACGCAGCGGCTCCTGAGAAATCCTCCAACATGTACTCGTCCACAGAAACCTCTCTCCCATCACACCACTCGCTTTTTAATGGGGGATGTCGAGCTGTTCCAAAACATTACGTCAGTTTTACTGTAACAGGGAACATGGCTACACACACACACACACACACAGAGGAGGACAGTAGTCCATTGTGCCGTCCTCCTAATTACATAAGCAGGAAAAGTAGAGGGAAGCATAAAAACAGAGTCCGATGGGAAGAATCGTGCAGTAAATTAAATATCAGAGGAAAATCACACCTCGTATAAACATACAGTAGGACTCAGAGCTCACACTGAAACACCACTCTGGTGACGTGTCAGAGAAACACTTGCTTTCACAATGCGGCGGTCATAAAGCTCGTCTCGCTACACAATCGCTCCATTGAAGTCCGACTTGAAGCTTTGGGCGCTGAGTTGTTTTGTTCAGACTTTAAATCCCTGCGAGACGTTCAGGAAGCAGAACGAGCCTAGCCTCAGTACAGACGCTGCTACAGTTTGTCGTGTGACACATTCAGACTGATAAGAGAACAGAGCACCGAGTGTTTGTGTGGGGAAATGTGCCAGCTGAGAGGCTTTGACAGTCATTCACAGTTAATATTAGCATTATCATCATCAAAACAAGAGACACTTAAACTTCACGACTTTTTAGCAGAAACAGAACATTGGAATTTTTAATGAAAAAGACACAGAGGAACAGTAATAATTCCAATTAAAAACACATTATGTAATCAATGAGGACAACATTTGTAAAACAAACAGACGAGTAAAGAGTTAAAAACATCCCGTTGTTTCCTCTTTCCCTTCATGTGAGGATAGAAAGACTCGACCACAAAGCCGGTCTGTCGTCTTATTCATTCAAGTTTTCCATTAACGTTTCCCTTACTGAAATATTAAGACTTGAAAAGGAAATTCTACAATTTTTAAACCTGGGTCATATTTTAACATATTTTTGGTCAATAGATGAAACAGTGTGTGAATGTCTCCAGTAGATGTGTTCATCCTGCAGCAGTGAAACACGCTGTAATGGCTACAACATAACCCTTGATGGGTCAAAGGTCGTCCACTAAAAGTTCTTGTTGTTTCCACGGACAGGCTCAGATTGTTATTCTAAGTGTGTGACAACATTACAGAAAGGATCCCTACAGAGATAGACCTTTTTGTTACAGAGGAAGATGATTGTCTTCGTAACATCGCTCTCTGCAAACACACCAGACTCCATTCATAAAAACAGCGATTTTACCTCACAGAACACAGACGCTGCTGCTGCCTCTATTTAAAGGTTGTGTTTTTGTGTGTTACACAAATGTTGTGTAGATCTGAACTAACTTTTTAAAACACTCAAATCAAACAGCAACACAAACAAACTAACAAGCAACTAACAAATCATCTTCCTCTGTAACAAAAAAGTCTATCTCTGTAGGGATCCTTTCTGTAATGTTGTCACACACTTAGAATAATAATCTGAGCCTGTCAGTGGAAACAACTTTTAATGGACAGATTTCTAAGCAACCTACTGGAGCAATTACAAAACTTCGTATACCTTTTGGTCATTTAGACCCAAAGTATGTAAAAACATGGACCAGGCTTCAAAAACTGGTGGAGCCAACACCTCGATCTCTTTTACTGCAGCCTCTGCAGCAGGTCCAGAACCAGGCTGGCCCTCTGGTGCTGCAGCAGCAGCCGGGCGTGCTCCATGCCACAGGAGAACTGGGGCAGAGCAGGGAGGGAGTCCAGGGCCTGCTGGGAGCTCAGGGCCTTGGCCCCGGCCTGAGTCATCAGTGTGTGGATTTGGCGGACCTGGTCTGATTCTGTGATATCACAGTCCTTGGTCTGCTTGAAGGTCAGGATGAGGGAGCTCAGGTGTCTGTGAAGCAGCTTCACCCACTGCACCGGCTCTGCCCACAGGTTCAGATCCCCCTTCTCAAACAGGAAGTCCTCGTCATCCTGGCACAAGCAAAAATGGAGATCAAGTTACGGGGTGTGAAGCTACATCAGGATTATTTGTGGGGGCTCTATAGCCTCTAAATGCTCCTCTATGTTCTCCTGTCAACAGCTCATGTAGTCTGTTTGTAGGAAGCTCGCGTATAGCAGGTTTACAACACACCTCTTTATTTCTTTGAAAGATGCCTCCTGCTGATGAGACCAAAAAAAGCTTCATGTGGAAGCTAACAGCTGTAGCAGCTAGCTACCAACTAGCATCGATCACAGTATCCTCTGAAGTTTTAGTGTGATGCTACCAAGTGGACCAATCTCATTAATCTCTCTCACGTTCTGCTTGTACTGTCTGTGATGCTCTTGTATTTGACAGCTAACAGTGCCGCAGTCTGTCTGTCTGTCTCCTCCGAGCTCACAGAGAGAACTAAAGGCACATTCTCACCAGACTGGAAGCTTCCTCTGCCTCTTCATCGCCCTCTTCCTCTCCAAGCAGCCACTCTGTCAGAGCGAGGACCCCCGCTGGTACCTTCCCCCACAGCTCAAACAGCCGACAGAGGAGACCCACGCCCAGGTCCAAGGCTGCAGGAGGACACACGGACATACCTGACACACCTGAGGACGGAGGAGAGCACACAGAGTAAACTTCACATTAACGACCTATAGAGAGCAGAACAGAATATGAACGAACAATAAACAACCATTTCCAAAGACCCATAATCCTCTCTGTCAGGTGTTTGTGTCTCCTGACCCTTATACCCACACAGCTGCCATCACAGAGCTCATGGTAGAGGTGACTGTGTGAGCTGAGCAGCGTTTGAACTCATGGCTGTTTCACCTTTACTCTGAGGCTGAACTCTGGAGTGACCACATGACCTCTGACCCCGGACTTAAGGTTGGCTCAGACTCATAATGAGGTAAGAGGTCAGGGACACAATGCAGACCAAACACTTAAAGGTGGTGTTTTCAGAGAGCCACGTGCAGCGTGCAGGACTGAGTCACACCAGCGTTTAGTGAAATATCTGAGCTGGTATAAAAAGTGCCTCATGAGTTCTTCTCGCTTCTTGGGAGCTAACTTTTAAAATTAAACAATTTTAGAGAGTGTGACTGAAATGCCTTCATCTCTAAACGAGTCATAAATCAGCAAGCTATGCTTAGTTTTCTCAGTAAGCTAAATTAGATGAGAGTTACACCTGACATTCTGTAAATATAAAATAAAAACGAATCCCCTAAAAATAATTTAGTATTGTAAATGAGCAGTTTTTGTGTATCGTTTGATTTGCCAGCAAGCTAGCCAAAAGTTATAATAATACAAAACCTTCTTCAGAATGTCGTGATGTGTTTTTCTCCAAATAGCACTTTAAAGTTTAACCAGGTCACGCATGAACAAGAGTTTGTCAGTATCTACATCCTCTTTTCAATCTAAAGCTAGATAATGTTATTTTTGTCAGCTAGCTAGTAAGCTAGCAAGCTAAGTTAGCTGAAGGTTACCGAGTTTAAATGTTTAATAAAAGATAAAAGTTTTAGACAAAACTTACTACAGTTTCCTCTGGTCATACTTAACAGTATGACCAGGAGAAGACCGAAGAAGAGCTGCTGCATATCTGTTTATTTCCTCTTGACAATCTAAAGTAAGCTAATGTTCGTTTTGTCAGCTAGCTAGTAAGCTAGCAAGCTAAGTTAGCTGATAGTTTTACCTTACAGAAACTGAGTCTATAATATTTTGTAAAAACTACAAAAGAATAGAATGATCTGTAAATCTCCACTTATTAAACACATTACTTACAGTAGGACTAACAGGGCCTACTGTCCTAGTCATACAGTGTACGCAGGTGTCTAACTGGGTTTCTACAGGTGTGGATGTACATGACAGAGCCAGCCCAGCTGTGTGAAGTGCTGGCATGAAAGGAGAAACCCTTCCTCCTATGGGCGAGTTCCTGTTTCCGAAGTAACTCAATCCAAAGTGTGACTGAAGCTCAGAGTGAGATAATTATTCTAAATAAATCCACAGCTGAACAGAAGACTGTTTGTCAAGTTCAGTTGTATTCCAGGAAAAGTGTGTGCGTGCCTGTTTCCAAAAACAAGGTGGAAAAACTGTTCAGGCTTCAGATCATCACATACAGCATTAATATTACAGGTTACATTCTGATTTCTGAGCAACTGTGTGTGGATGTTTAAAGGACGGTGAGCTGACAGATTGTTCCAAACGAAGTGTGTGTGAAAGTGTGCCTTCTCTGGGCTTGGACGCCTTCCGGGAAACAAGACTATAACTCATAAAACCAACCACAACCAGGGCGTGTGTCATTCAAACTATTCTGCACTCTGCACCAGTTTACGCCTGTTTGATCAGAGCACATGCCTGAATGATTGTTCTTCTAAGTGTGTGACAACATCACAGAAAGGATCCCTGCAGAGATAGACCTTTTTGTTACAGAGGAAGATGATTTTTTTAACCACAAACAGACGTTACATCGCTCTCTGCAAACACACCAGACTCCATTCAGAAAAACAGCGATTTAGCATCATAGAACACAGGAGCTGCTGCTCTGCTGCTGCATTGATCAGATAGTTTGAGCGATACACAAATGTTGTATTGAATCTTAACTATTTAAATCACCAAAGTCACACTATAACACTATTAAACAAAATATACTGATTGAGGCAGCAGTAGCTAATAAAACTCCTGAGTTCTGTGAGGTAAAATCACTGTTTTTGTCAATGGAGTCTGGTGTGTTTGAGGAGGCCGATGTAATGTCTGTTCCTGGTTAAAAAAAATCACCTTCCTCTGTAACAACATTACAGAAAGAATCTGTCAGGGGCAAAAAAAAACACGCAAAACATGTTTAAAAAAGAGCCCATGAATAAAAATACCAGAATTCCCTTCTGACCTCCATGGAAGTGTTAATGAGTGGCTTGTCTGCATATGCAAATGTTTATGTGGATGTTGTTTTTTTTTTACATGTATTGACTGTCAGTAATCCCTCATATGAAACTTAAATAAGTACTTTTAACAATCACGCGCACACACACACACACACACACACACACACACACACACACACACACACACACACACACACACACACACACGGAGGCCTGTCAGACTCAGTGTTGTAATGTAAGGGTGGAGGAAGTGTGAGTGCGAGGACACACACATCAAACGGAGGGAAAACACAACGTATGACTTCATTTACAACTCCAGTTGTCCACACAGCAACACAACCTGTGTGTGTGTGTGTGTGTGTGTGTGTGTGTCTGTGTGTCTGTGGTTGTTGTTCTCCCACCTTGACCATCCTCACCACAGCTGACACCCAGATAACAGCAGACACTTCAAAAGGCTTTCAGAGCCACCAGCCAAAACACTACCAGTATGGGAAGAGAGGGTGGAGGTATACGGACCCCCATCAGCACATATACAGTAGAACACACACGCACGCACGCATGCATGCGCACACACAGGGTCAGGGTTGGGAACCAGCTTGTTGTTGCTCTTCAGAGAGGAGGCGTGAAATGTGCGAGGGAGCGTCTCTGTGAACTCTGGAGCTGCTGATTGAACCGTGTTAGAGGAGATTTAAGAGTTTAGGAGCTTGAGTGACAAATTCCTTTTATTTACCGAGAAGCCGCCTCTCTGTGGGACGGCCCTGCCTCTGATGTCGAGCCTTTATAACCCCCCCAGACCCCCTCACCCTGAACATTAAGGGACATAATAGGAAACTTTAGCCGCTCTCAGTTTATCTACTTTTCTACGGCGGTTTCACACATCGCTTAACGTGATTTCCCTCCTCCAGCTTTGGCGCAAAATACTTCGTTTCTCAAGGGGATTGTCTTACACACTGTAACGGGCGTGTGTGTGTGTGTGTGTGTGTGTGTGTGTGTGTGTACTGGCATGAGATTAAGTAGGTAATGTTTGCCTTGGAAGAGAGTGTGAGTTCATGTCAAACAACCTCGTCTGTACAAATGACAATGTCAGAGCCAGTTGGTGAATGAATGGGTGTGTGTGAGAGGGGTGAGGCTGTGTGTGTGTGTGTGTGTGAGTGTGAGTGTGTGTGTGTGTGTGTGTGTGTGTGTGTTGGCATGCTCTGGCACTCTTCAGTACATCTGAGCTGGGCAGGGCAGGACTGTGAGGGAAAAAGTGAAGCCTGTGCAGCTTGTGGAAACAGTTGAAGCATTCTGAGCATCCGAAGAGTTTATAATAAACTGACCTGAGATGTTCGGTTGGTTTATCTATCGTTTATTGTAATATATTTATTATTTTACGCTCTGGTTGTTCCTGTTGTTATAGAGAGCTTTCTGTGTAAATCAGCTGCAGCAGTAACAGGCCCTCCACCATGCACACATCACTGTCTCTGCTGAGCAGCGCTGCCATTAATCACATCAGAGTTTAAAGTTACTGAGCAGTGAGCTGCGTCCCGGTCCGTGCTTCATGCTAATTCACTGCAGGTTTTTAATATAAACCATCGGGTACACTCATAACAAGACAACGTGTCTCCTAAACATGGTTATTACATCACTTTGAACTCAGAGAGCTCTGCTGCATTCTTTACTTTATCTCTCTCAGGTCTCTAAACTGGTCGACATCTTGCGACCGGCTGGTACACGGCGTCAACAGAAAGAAAAGTGACTTCCAAAAAAGCCTCAAGTAAAGTGTGCAGCACACAATGTGCCCAATCAGTGCTGAATGTTGGAGAAGGAAGCAGAGGTACACGCTCTGCCCCGACAGGGATTTGGATCATCCAAAAGTTCTGGTCGAAGATGTTGAAGATGTTTCTCCTCTCATCTTCACTTCTAAGTTTTGGATTAAACTTTGAATTTGAACGGTCACACCCTTTTGGTTTAAAATAAAACTTTTCTTGTTCCTGAGTGGACGACCATTAACTTCAGTATAACACTCCACCATGCAACCCAACATCCACAGCGCGAGTCCCTCTCTCACTTTATATGTCATTATTTCTGTACTGACACATTTTCAATCACTCAGAGTAAGCAGAGAGTGAAGCAAGACTAACATGAACTGCAGCCAAAGAGTGAAGAGGCCTTCAGTGTTCAGTAAATCCTCACTGAGCCTCTGCAGCTGGGGGGAGTCAGATGTCCCACAGACGGGGGTGGAGGGGGGAGGGGGAGTTTCGGCGGGCTTTCAAAATGAGAGAAAACATCTCGACTAGAGATGTCAACTCTCGTTCACTTCAGTGACCCGGATCTTCGGATCTCGTTCAGCTGAACGATTTGTTCATTACATTCGTTCACCAGGTCGTTCAGTGACATTTCCGGTTTACCCGTAACTCACTCTCACTCGTTCACGAACAATACGGCTCCCATTGCATTACTGGTCTTCTTGTTCAATCATCACAAAATAACAGTTACTTGGCCCAACTATATTAAAAAGAAAATATTATATTTATATAAAAATAAACATTCATGTGTTATCTCATCTTGCTGTTGTGTCAGTTTATTTTTGAGCTGTTGTAATATCGTTTCTAGTATTGTACTTTACTTTATTTCTTTATTTCAGACACATACGTCCATATCTGTACAAAACACAATACATAAAATAAAATACGAAGACTACAACTTCATTGTGCGATCAGTTCATCATAGTTTATAACGCAGCGCGGGGAGAACACAGACGTTTAATAACGTGGACCTGTGTTCAGATCTGTCTGTCAACAGAGACTGCAGTCCGCTGTGTACTACATATATTTTACACAGAGCTGTAGATGATCAGGCTTTATGATCAAACTTTTATATCTCGTCATCACTTCAGTCCACGATGACCCGCTCCCCCCCTCCCTCTGTGCAGATGCTCTCTCCCTCTCAGCGCTGCGAGTCTGCATCACCGTTTTTATGATATGTTGTTTTTAAAGTTTAACGGAGGTGAATGAGGCTCCTTATATATTCACAGGGCCTGAGGATGTAATATATTTAATCAGAGTCTGAGTCTGTGAATTGACTTGTATGTACAGATGCACCTAATCAGGTCGCTTCGTTCAGTGAACGAGAGAGAGAGAGAGAGAGAGAGAGAGAGAGAGAGAGACATTCGGTCAAGCGATACGTTCAGTCACTGTCACTCGTTCATGAACGATGATACGTTCAGTCGTTCTCCTAACCAATGATGGTGATTTGATACATTAGATGTGATACAAACAGCCCTCCTCTGAAACGCAATTGGCTCGTGCTAAGATCAATCAGTCTGGTTTCCTAAAAGAAGAAGTGGGGAGCCAAGTGAACGAAAGGAACGACTTTGATGCTTGAAAGTGAACGGATCATTCCGTTCACTGAAAAGATTCGTTCTTTTTGAACGAATCGTTCAGGACCGAAACATCTCTAATCTCGACACTCTTCAGAGATCGTTCCTCTGCTCAGCCGCCTGACCCCCTCACTCCTTCACCTTCCTGCTTTAACCCCAGCTGTCCCACCTGGGGGGTGGGAGTAATCAGCTGATGGACCACTGTGCAGGTCCCTCAGGTACACCTGAGTTTAGTTCAGCCCCATCAACACACAAAACGCCACACGCCATCTTCATGTTCTGTAAAAGGGCTCTGATGTTACAGAGTATGTGACCTAAAAGAACTCCAGCATGTGATAGACAGACGTCTTGTCTGGCTCACATTATCTGTCAACAAAGAGAAGATCAGGGGTTCTCCCTGCTCACACACTGAGCGTGTTTTCTGAGCGCGCTCTCTGAGGGTGTGTTCTGACCGTGAGCTGCAGACGCTGCAGAGGAGCCGAGTCTGCAGGAAGAGAAGGTGTGAGAGAGAAAGGGAGGTGTGAAATAAAAACACACAGTTTACAGCCCAGACTTCCTCCTGAGGCTGATGAGAACCAGGAGAGCAGCAACAACAACATCAACAGGAAGCTTCAGCATGAACAATGAGAGCACAGAGGGAAGCTGAGCATTAGCATGAACCTAACAGACTGAGAGCACGTAACCTGAGCTCCCTGTCAGAGGTCAGACCATCGCAGCAGGCCGTTCAGCAGGGAGCCTGCAGACCTCCTACCTGTCTCTGTCGCTTCATTAAAGAGACGAGTCACAGGGGGAGAGACAGGAGCAGACTTTTACTCACAGTGAAGATCCTAAAATGCTGGATCCTACAATTCCCATAATGCAACTCTGGCACAGACCCGCCCTGAGGACATCTTCAGGGTTACTTAAGCTTTGGAAATCTTCCTCAGAGACACAGAAGAGATAAGACTGCTTTACTCCTCCTCCTCCTCATCCACACGTCCTCTCTGCTAGTGTCTCCTATGGTTTAATCAAACGTGACAGGACGTCTACAGACTGACCAGACGCTCACATATCATCAGGACTTTGCAGAGGACGAGTGAGGGAGCGCGGCCACTGCTGAAGAACAGCTGTGAGATAAAAAGCAAAGGTTTGGAGTAGGGCAGGGCAGTATGACAATACATATCATTAAAACAATATGAAAATGTTTATCGATGTGTTTTTCTCTGTAGTGACGTCACAAAACCAGCGACAACGGTTGGTGGCACTCCCCTTTCACTCACATTCACCATGAGAACAAACCGTTCAGAAGACGTAGTAGACATTGGGAAAGGTCAAAATGCACAGGTTTCAGATCTGTATCAGCTGATATCAAAGTTCAGCCATCAGCACCCAACACCTGCAGTCAGGAAGGATTTTAACACTCCCTGCTGAAGAGTTAAAAACATTGAGCTCAAGGATTCAGATAAGATAATCCTTTATTCGTCCAACAACGGGGACATGAACAGTGTGACAGCAGCAAAGTGGACAGTGCAACGTTACAACAAAGGGCATTTAAATTTCTGCCTCTAACGTCCCACAGCTGACGAGCTCATCTTCGTGAAGACGTGCACGTCTGAAACGACTGAGAGCACAAATAACAGAAAGATTTTATCAGTTTGTTTTCCTCCTCTGATTCAGTGTGAACAATCGTGATGACGATCACACCTCAGGCTGACAGCAGATCTGAGTCTGATCAGTGAGTTTCACAGTCACAGAGGAGCACAACGAGGGAGAGTCAGCCGCACACACACTGCGCTAATTTATCTCCAAAACACATCACGACACACACACGTGCACACACACACACACAGCCTGCAGACACCAGTCATTACTGCACATGTGACTTAATTTCACACCACCAACACGTCATTACCGTCTCCTTCCTCACACCGAAGTTCACTCAAACACAGTGAGAGCAAAAACAACATCTGAGTCTGTGTGTTTTCACTGGAGGTCAAAGGTCACAGCTCAAATAAAAAAGGCTCCTCCATTTTCCTCGTCCAGCGATGAGCACAGTGGAACACACCCCAGGTTTAACGGCTGAGTGAGTGTTGAGCTAAAAGAGGACGAGCTGTTTAATGAGTGTCCTTCAGCGGGTCGCTCACTTCATTCGTCTGCGTCATCCACTGTAAATGAGTGAAGTGGGGGAAAGGACACAGCCTATACTCTGCACAGGCCTTTGTTAGCTTCACAGTAAGCAGAGTAGGTGAGTCGAGTTAGCTGCTGGCTAATGGTTCACTGAGAGCGGCCTGAACACACGACACATGTCAGCAGAGAAGGAGAGGTCAGTGCATCCTCAGCATGATGCTGAAGGAGGGGGGACATTTTTCACGAGTTATAAAAGACGTGTGGTACCACTCATAAACACGAAGCAACCATTTCAGACCTGTTAGCTTAGCTTAGCATAAAGACTGGAAACGGAAGAGAAAAGCTAGTCAGCTCCGTCTGAAGGGAACGAAATCTGCCAACAAGCAGCTCAACACCACAGAAATGAAACAGATGCACACAAATCCCATTCCCTCTACCGTCCAGCAGGGGGCGACTCCACTGGTTGTAAAAGCAGAGAGATTCTATAGAAGTCTATGAGAAAATGCTCCTCCTCCTCTCCTGATTTATTCCCTCAGTAAACATGTTCCTAATGAGTTTATGGTCTCAATCTCTAGTTTCAAGTCTTCTTCGACACAGCATGATGTTCATTAAGTCACTGACGCTCCCATTGAGAGTCACACAGACCAGAAAGCAGGGAGAGGAACTCTTTTATCGCCATCATTTAACCCCCATAAAAACATGTAAAAACTGCACCTTGGTCATTTACAGGAGTATTTATCAGTCAGATTGTGTGTTGGTTGGGAAACCTGAGTTGATCCAACAACAGCAGTAATTTAGGGCGGGTTCACAGCAGCCTTGTTTCGTCCGATTGAACCGAGCCCTGGAGCGTTTGTTCCCTCGCTGCGGTTCGTTTAGGTGGTGTGAACGCCAATGTTTCCCTGCGCATGAAAACATTTGGTCCGTTGGTCAAAGCTGCCGTGTGAATACAAACCAAACTGGAGGCAAAATGCAACACTGTTACAATTTGGTCTTTGATTGGGATCAACAGACAGACTTTAGGAGTGAAAGCAGCCTATACTCCTAGTTGTGAAGCGATGTAGCGAACAGGAATGCCATGAGAGTCAGACAGCCTTATTGGTGCTGGTAGGGGTACATCTGGGAACATTTGGACAGAGCTAGGCTAGCTGTTTATGGTATTTATGCTACGCTAAGCTACTAGTAGCTTCATAGTTTCAACTCATCAGCAGAAATTAATTGGGTATATTTCTGATAATGTCAAATGACAACGTTAATCATAAGAAGGTAGAAAAGGTTGTATTATCTACAGACAGGAATTTGTTCCTTTCACATGTATGTCTGAGGCTTTAAGTCCAGACTGGAACATATTCTTAACAGTTTCATTTTAATGTGAGGAAGGTGAGGACTAAAACAGGCTCATGTTTCAGGAGTGACACGGGAGGAGCTGACGTGTGGACGTCTGTGGTTTTAGATACTAGCTCACATTATCTAACATTATACACGGGCCCAGTAAGAGAGATTAACAATGTCTGACAGATCTGGTTAGATTTCAATAGACTCTATTAAATATGTTTAAAAGTGCAGTGCTTCTGTAAGCTCTTTATTGTCCTGTTGTCATGACTTTGTTTGGTGTGACTGTGTCTTACATAAAGCTGTAATCTTTACTCTCCTCGCCGACGTCCTGCTCCCTCTCTCCTCTAAAACCATCCCTCTGTTTCAGCTCGGCAGCGATGGAGGTCCAGCGAGGGGGGTGGGGTTTGATTTCAGACCCAATTAGTCTGGAGGTATTTGGGTGGTGGTGGTGGTGGTGGTGGGGGGGGGGGGTTAAATTAGATTTGCTCTTCCTGTCTGGGACAATGGCTCCTCTGTGGTTCACAGCTTCTTCTAACCTGATGTGAATCTGCTCTGAAGTCTCTCCCACACACTCAGCGGCTCTCTGGTTTTATAACATCGAAGGATTCAGGGACTTGATGTGACACAGCAGAGCGTCAGAGGCTTCACACACTCT
>NW_027211626.1:25160000-25170000 GCF_022749685.1 Semicossyphus pulcher
CTTTACACTGCAAGAGAAATAAAGCTAAAAATGTGTATATAAATAGCAGGATGCTATGAGACAATAATCTCCAGCTCATTCTCAGGTGATCGTTAACATGCTCCACCTTTAAAGGAGAAGTCTGTGTCCTCCCTCATCACGAGCAGGGCAGCCAGGAGGAGCTGTTTGTGTGCCTCGTGTTGTGATGTCCTATCAGCTGCACAGACACAATAAGTCTCTCCAGGAGGGAAACACAGGAAGAGAGTGTAGTGAGGACAGGAAGTGGAGCTGTTTTTGTTTGTAAGGAGCAGCTGTCTGCGCCTGAGTCTGTCAGCTTCCACAGGGATAACACTATCAGTGTGTGTGTGTGTGTGTGTGTGTGTGTGTGTTGAGCTGCCATCATACACTTCTTAAGAACAGAAACATCAAACCCTCCAACACACACACACACAAACAATTTCAGTCTTAAACCGGAGTTGGCGCCCTTCATTCCGGGAACACTCTCCGTCTCTTCGCATGAAATGATGTCATCGACCCCGTTTACCATCAGCATGTGTTAGTGGTGTTTTTATGTGTGTTTGTTTAGACATATGTGTGTGTGTGTGTGTGTGTGTGTGTGTGTATGTGTGTGTGTGTGTGTTTCAGTACATTCAGTTCATTATCACTGCTCTGGTATGTTTGCTTTGTTATAAGAGGAGGACAATAACAGGACTCTATAACAGCATCGGTTTGGAGAAGCTAACATGAACACAGTTTGTGATTGTTCATCTGTAGTGCAGAACAGAGTAAGAGCAGATTTACAGTGAGGTGAATATTTCACCCTGCATGTCTCGTGCCGGTTTGACCTTTCATCGTCTCTGTGTGAAAGTGTGCTCAGCTTTGTGTCTGAATGGAAATATGAATGACAGCTCTCCGAGAGACAACAAGGACTGAGACCAGAGATGTGCTGCTTTAAACTCTCAGGGACGGACAGTCACACGGCAGAGAGAGGAGAAACATTCACACCTCGTGTCTGTAGGTGGGGCCTACTCTGTTTCTCTACAGGTGACTTCGTGTACAGGTGAGCCACTAAGACTACGGCGTGTGTGTGTGTGTGTGTGTGTACCTGTGCTGAGCAGAGACGTTGGTACGTTACAGATGAAGTCGGAGGCTGAATCTCTGACCTCCTGATCTTCTTCCTGCAGCAGCGTGAACACACTCCTCCACAGGGAGACGGTGGTGGACAGACCTGACACACACACACACACTTTAACACACATTTTCCCTGTTCCTATTATTCCTGTTGATGCTGCGTTCACAGGGACTCACCCAGAGGCAGGTGGGGGCCGCTTAGCACTGACGACGTGCAGCTGACCAGAACCTGTGCAGCCGTCAGCTTCACCTCCTCCGGCTGCTCCTCGCTGCAGCACGAGCACACCAGCGCCCCCCACTGAGCCAAACAGGACACTGCACCCGCACCCTGGATGACAGAAAAATATAAAGATGTATAGAAACTTTTTTAGTGAACCAGCTTCTCCAGCGGCTCGTTACAGAGGAGGAGAGTGGTGCTAGTATCTCTCACAGATGATCCGTTTAGTTCCAACTCGTCATTAAACTGTTTTTTTCTATCAGCGTAACTCTGATGGTCCTCTGAATGATCTTATGTTGGCCACACACGATGGTTTCTTAATGTCAGTTTCTGATCTGCATCGACACACACACACACACGTTTCTAAAGAACATATGAACAGAAAACTACGCTTGGGCTGATTTATAAATGGTGTCAAGTTTGACCAGCAGTGGGCGCTCTGACTCCACAGTTTGCAGTCCTCTCAGCACTGTCTGCAGCACGTGGAGCAGAGCGTCACACAGACAGAGGTCTGCACTACAACTGTTAACAAAGTTTAACAATGTTAGTCTAAGTCTATTTTTTGGACAATGACAATGCCAGGCTGCTGCCCAACACAGAGGTCGTTAGATAATATATTTATTTAATGATCTACATTTATAAAGTATGGATCTACACGCTGCTGTCTGTGGAGTCTTCGGCTCAACAGCAGGCTTCCTAAAAGCAGTCGACTGCAAATAATAATAATAATAATATAGTGTATATCTGACCTGTTCATGACTACAGTAGGCTACCGCTGTGTAATGCAGGACTACATGTGAAATGGCCTACATTACATTCAGGGGGATAGATCAGTAACTCTGCTCAGACTGAAAGAAAACTGGTGACCAACATCATCTCCCTGCACATGTGAGCTCAGAGAGTGAGAACACAGCGATTCTTTACCTGAGGGTCAGAGGTCACCAGTTGAACCACCAGCTGGGAGAGCAGGGTCAGGGCGGCACAGAGGAGCTCCACACTGAAACACAGAAACACAGAAACACAGTGATGAGGCCGGCTTCAAACCGACTATACTACTATGCTGGATGAAGGACTCCTCCTGTGTGTCCTCCTCCTCCTGTTTCTGGGGGAACCACAGGCTGAACCCCCCTCCTGCTCCTCAGCAGCTCGCTCTTTACCCTCCCTCTCTAGATTACACTTCCGGACCAAAATTAACTTTAAATCTCCAAAGTGAGTTTAGTGATTGGATGGAGCCCTTTCAGGCTTTGTTAAACAAAGCCTTTTTTTGCAGTTGTTCTTTAAACACGGCATCTTTTCTCACTTATCGAACACACCTTGGATCACTTACAGACGGTTGGAGCTGTTAATGCTTCATGAACTCTGTCTCTGGGGCCGTGACGAGGCGAGTACTTGATTCTTAATGAGCTCCACACCTTCACCCTGACGGGCTGTTTGCAGGGTCTGAGGATGAAAACATCCTCCTCTGGTCGTTCTGTGGAAACCTTCACACCCTCATGACTAACCTGGATTAATTTACAGCCACAAAAGAAGTGTGCTACCACTCAACACTACACTATGGATCACAATAGGCCGAGTGCCATTCAATCACATCAACCCCCCCGCCCCCATCATAACCCGGCCGCTCTGAGGGAAAGTGGATCTGTGGTTTAACAGCCTGAAAGTCTTTGTAATCTGATCCTCATGCAGTCTGTGTGAAAGGTACAGCAGAGGCCTGACAGAGAGGTGTGTGAGTCTGTCAACACACACACACACACACACACACACACACACACACACACACACACACACACACACACACACACACACACACACACGAACAGTGTGTGCTAAATCAGTTTGTGGTGAGAGGAATGGAGGTCTAAGTCCGACAGGTGGGAATAATCTGAACGACTGTTATTTTTAACCCTTCGATCTCTGCAGTAGAAACGAGTCCCCCAGTCCCACGCTGTAGTTTTCGATTTTAAACAGGACCATGTGACAAAGTCTCTGCTGCAGGACGTTAACATGAGCAGACACACCCTTGCAGATAGGGGCCGGTAGTCTCCAGGTGTGCCCAGGTGCAGTGTGAAGGTGCAGCCAGTGAACCGGTGAGCCCCCCCTCCATGGACTCTGGCTGTGAATGAATCTCTGACAGGCAGCAGCGTGGGGGCTGTTTGACAGAGGGGGGGGGGTGGAGGGGTGTGAGGCTGTGTGTTGACCTCATCCATCACCTCTAAAAGCTGCTCTGGGACTGTTTGAGGTTTGGATACAAAGTGTTCAGGGGGGGAGGAGGTGTTTCTCTTTCACTGCATGTCAGAGCCCCTCAGGTATCAGCCTGATGTACGCCACGCTGCACAGACATCAGGGCAGATGTGAAAGAAGAAAAACACAATGCTCGACAGGAGGATACTTCACTGGCAATGGGAAAAGAGACAATCAGCATCTATAAGCGGGTCTTTCCGGGTCTGAAAAACCTGCGTCAACATGCTAAATGTGATGGGAAAGGGTTATTACATGTAACTGTTGTTCTGCTAATAGCACCATGACCCCCTCTCACATCTGACAACATTAAAGTCATAGACTCAACATTTACAGACTGGGGATATTTCAGGGTGACAATTTCCAACAAGAATACAGCCAGCTTCCTGTTGGAGATTATTTCCCATCATGCACCTTGCAAACATTTACAAGAAGAAAAACAATGGAGCAGAAACTGAAGCAGTTTCGTTAACCGCCACCATGCTAACACCGTGTGCTAACAGCTAGCGAGTGTCCAACTCCAGCATCTCCCTCAGGCAGGACTCTGTGGCAGCAGCCCTCCATGTTTAGTGTCTACCTGCAGAGAGCTCTTACTGGCTGTTGACAATGCCCACGTCATTTAACTGTTTGCATGAACCAGACCAAAAACTGATGAGACGTATACAAGTTTGGATTTATCTTGACGTCTAGATGAGACAAAGGGTTAAAACCACCTTACACCCTACGATTGACATGAAGTGAAACGCTGCTTCATTCAGGGTTTTTACTGCTTTAAATAGCAGATGTGATTGTTTTGGAGAGGAGGAGACCTGGACAAATCTGCTCCTAATAAAAACCTTGAGAACAATAAACATTGAAGGAAACCTAAAAACAAGCTGAGCAGTGAGAAATATCTCAGCAGCTCCACTCCAACTGAAGAGCATCGAAGAAACTCTGATTTTCAACGTGAAACTGCTGCATTCTGTGCTTTTACTGATTTAAATCACAGAGTGTGTTTGTTTTTCAGAGGAGGAGACCTCTGTGGGTCATTCAGCTGTTAAACGATGAACCCTGAGGAGTCACACTGAGACTGTTTGGAAAGTTTACAGGCTGACATGCTGACCCCGGCTCTAACCACTGATGTCCCGAATCGTCGACTTTAAAGCGGAAGCCGAAGCAATAACTGTCTAATCCTTTCACCCAAACAGAGGAAGCAGAGGATCACATGATGAGGACTTTAGGACGATGAAGATTATTTGTACATGTGTGTGTTTGTGTGTGTGTGGTGTGTGTGTCTCTGACCTGTGAGCAGATCTCTGCGTCAGAACGAGGAGGTGCAGCAGGACCTCCTCCTGAGACACGACCTGAGCTCCATCCCTCCACTCCAGCTCCCCACTGGAGCTCAGCACACACAACACGCTGAGGACCTGAGGGGAGGACAGGAGATGTTAATGTACACACACGCACACACGCACACACACACACACACACACACACACACACACACACACACACACACACACACACACACACGCACACACGCACACACGCACACACACACACACACACTCTGAGGCCGTCCATCATCACAGCTCTGGTGTCCTCTCTGCAGCCCCAAGCGTATTTTTACCACACGGGTCAGATCCTCCCAACACACACCCAAACCACGGGCACACAGCTGCCCTCTCACACACACACACACACACACACAAACACACACACAGAAATATTTATTTAATAACATCGGAAATCTCTGTACTCTGTTTTCTTAAAGTGTGTAAATGGTGCAGATGTACAGTCAGCCTGTCCTTGGCTCGGCATGTTATTAATGCACGACACAATAATAACATGTTTGGATGCACAAGCACAGACATGCACACAAACGTTCATACTGTCCCTTCATTCAGGCTGTAATATTTTCCCCTCCTCTGACTCTCAGCACCCGTCAGCTTCACCTCCTAAACCTGATTGTCCTCCCCCTCGCTGCCTCCCTTCTCCTCTCCCTTTCTCCCGTGCTGTTATCTTTGCTTGGTCGCTCCTCCAGAGAGAGAGCTGCTGACCGAGTCAGAGGAGGAAAGACCCCCGTTAAAAACACACACATGTTGACATTCCTGCTGCATTTCTATCTGATTATTATTCCTCTCCTGAGCTGTTATTACAGCTTCAAATAAAGTCTGCTTTATAGGATCTGTGCAGGAGCACGCAACGCCTGTGTGGAAACCTCTGTGTGTTTGTGTGTGTGTGAGCAAAATGGTAGCGAGGTGGACCTCTGAGCTGCTGTTCTGTTTTTGTGACTCAGTTAAAAATAATTATCATGAAGGAAAAAAACAAGTACAAAAATACATGACACTGGATGTTAAAACATATTAATATATTTAAATCAAACTTACGCAAGTATTGTTGTACAGAATGTGACAGGGGGGTTAGGTTATGGTGGATCAGAGGCCTCTAGCTAGCTTAGCTTACTAGCAGCTATGAGCTAGGCAAAAGCTAATTGAATTAGCCTAAAGGAAACGGGTCTCTCCTACACTTCTGAGGAGTGAAACTCTGGAGGGATGTTGTTGAAATGAATGTTCAGTCTTCTGTTTTTTTCTGACACATGTAACATTGTACCATACAGAATCATTACTGCCTTCTACAGGTGTGATGTAAATAGCACATTGTGCACACACACAAAACTTCCTGGTAGTTCCTGGTTGTGTTTCCTGGTCGTAAATGCTAAATGGCCTGTACTCACTGTATATAGCTCTTTTCTCATCTTGTGGCCACTCAAAGCTGCTTTTACACTACATGTCACATTCACCCACTCACACACTCGGGCCAATCTCCAATCAGATCTATACACATTCATACCAAATGCAACCAGGAGCAATTTGGGGTTCAAGGACACTTTGACATGTGACTGTAGCAGTAAGGGATCGAACCGCCAACCTTCCAATTTTGAGACGACTGACTCTACCACAGTTTCCTGGTTGTGTTTCCTGGTTGTGTTTTCCTGGTTGTGTTTCTTGGTTGTGTTTTCCTGGTTGTGTTTCTTGTTCATGTTTTCCTGGTTGTGTTTCCTGGTTGTGTTTTCCTGGTTGTGTTTCCTGGTTGTGTTTTCCTGGTTGTGTTTTCTTGAATGTTTTTTCCTGGTTGTGTTTCCATGTTGTGTTTCCATGTTGTGTTTTCCTGGTTGTGTTTCTTGGTTGTGTTTTCCTGGTTGTGTTTCCTGGTTGTGTTTTCCTGGTTGTGTTTCTTGGTTGTGTTTTCCTGGTTGTGTTTCCTGGCTGTGTTTTCCTGGTTGTGTTTCCTGCTTGTGTTTTCCTGGTTGTGTTTCCTGGTTGTGTTTTCCTGGTTGTGTTTCCTGGTTGTGTTTCCCTGGTTGTGTTTTCTTGAATGTTTTTTCCTGGTTGTGTTTCCATGTTGTGTTTCCATGTTGTGTTTTCCTGGTTGTGTTTCTTGGTTGTGTTTTCCTGGTTGTGTTTCCTGGTTGTGTTTTCCTGGTTGTGTTTCTTGGTTGTGTTTTCCTGGTTGTGTTTCCTGGCTGTGTTTTCCTGGTTGTATTTCCATGTTGTGTTTTCCTGGTTGTGTTTTCTTGAATGTGTTTTCCTGGTTGTGTTTCCTGGTTGTGTTTCTTGAATGTGTTTTCCTGGTTGTGTTTCCTTGTTGTCTTTTCCTGGTTGTGTTTTCTTGAATGTGTTTTCCTGGTCGTGTTTCTTGGTTGTGTTTTCCTGGTTGTATTTCCATGTTGTGTTTTCCTGGTTGTGTTTCCTGGTTGTGTTTTCTTGAATGTGTTTCCATATTGTGTTTTCCTGGTTGTGTTTTCTTGAATGTGTTTCCATGTTGTGTTTTCCTGGTTGTGTTTCCTGGTTGTGTTTCCATGTTGTGTTTTCCTGGTTGTGTTTCCTGGTTGTGTTTCTTGGTTGTGTTTTCCTGGTTGTGTTTCCTGGCTGTGTTTTCCTGGTTGCATTTCCATGTTGTGTTTTCCTGGTAATGTTTCCTGGTTGTGTTTTCTTGAATGTGTTTCCATATTGTGTTTTCTTGAATGTGTTTTCCTGGTTGTGTTTTCCTGGTTGTGTTTCCTGGTTGTGTTTCCTTGTTGTGTTTTCCTGGTTGTGTTTCCTTGTTGTGTTTTCCTGGTTGTGTTTCCATGTTGTGTTTTCCTGGTTGTGATTCTTGGTTGTGTTTTCCTGGTTGTGTTTCCTGGCTGTGTTTTCCTGGTTGTATTTCCTGGTTGTGTTTTCCTGGTTGTGTTTCCTGGTTGTGTTTTCTTGAATGTGTTTCCATGTTGTATTTTCCTGGTTGTGTTTCTTGGTTGTGTTTTCCTGGTTGTGTTTCCATGTTGTGTTTCTTGGTTGTGTTTTCCTGGTTGTGTTTCCATGTTGTGTTTTGCTGGTTGTGTTTCCTGGTTGTGTTTTCCTGGTTGTGTTTTCCTGGTTGTGTTTCCTGGTTGTGTTTCCATGTTGTGTTTTTCTGGCTGTGTTTCCATGTTGTGTTTTCCTGGTTGTGTTTCTTGGTTGTGTTTCCTGGTTGTGTTTTCCTGGCCGTGTTTTCCTGGTTGTATTTCCATGTTGTGTTTTCCTGGTTGTGTTTCCTGGTTGTGTTTTCTTGAATGTGTTTTCCTGGTTGTGTTTCCATGTTGTGTTTTCCTGGTTGTGTTTCCATGTTTTGTTTCTTGGTTGTGTTTTCCTGGTTGTGTTTCCTGGCTGTATTTCCATGTTGTGTTTTTCTGGTTGTGTTTCCTGGTTGTGTTTTCTTGAATGTGTTTTCATGTTGTGTTTTCTTGAATGTGTTTTCCTGGTTGTGTTTCCTTGTTGTGTTTCCTTGTTGTGTTTTCCTGGTTGTGTTTCCTGGTTGTGTTTTCTTGAATGTGTTTCCATGATGTGTTTTCCTGGTTGTGTTTTCCTGGTTGTGTTTTCCTGGTTGTTTTTGCCTGATTGTGTTTTCCCGGGTGTGTTTCCTGATTGTGTTTCTTGGTTGTGTTTTCCTGGTTGTGTTTCCTGGTTGTGTTTTCCTGGTTGTGTTTTCCTGGTTGTGTTTTCCTGGTTGTGTTTCCTGGCTGTGTTTCTTAGTTGTGTTTTCCTGGTTGTGTTTTCCTGGTTGTGTTTCCTGGCTGTGTTTTCCTGGGTGTATTTCCATGTTGTATTTTCCTGGTTGTGTTTCCTGGTTGTGTTTTCTTGAATGTGTTTTCATGTTGTGTTTTCTTGAATGTGTTTTCCTGGTTGTGTTTCCATGTTGTGTTTCCTTGTTGTGTTTTCCTGGTTGTGTTTCCTGCTTGTGTTTTCTTGAATGTGTTTTCCTGGTTGTGTTTCCATGTTGTGTTTCCTTGTTGTGTTTTCCTGGTTGTGTTTTCCATGTTGTGTTTCCTGGTTGTGTTTTCCTGGTTGTTTTTGCCTGGTTGTGTTTTCCTGGGTGTGTTTCCTGATTGTGTTTCTTGGTTGTGTTTTCCTGGTTGTGTTTCCTGGTTGTGTTTTCCTGGTTGTGTTTTCCTGGTTGTGTTTTCCTGGTTGTGTTTCCTGGCTGTGTTTCTTAGTTGTGTTTTCCTGGTTGTGTTTTCCTGGTTGTGTTTCCTGGCTGTGTTTTCCTGGGTGTATTTCCATGTTGTATTTTCCTGGTTGTGTTTCCTGGTTGTGTTTTCTTGAATGTGTTTTCATGTTGTGTTTTCTTGAATGTGTTTTCCTGGTTGTGTTTCCATGTTGTGTTTCCTTGTTGTGTTTTCCTGGTTGTGTTTCCTGCTTGTGTTTTCTTGAATGTGTTTTCCTGGTTGTGTTTCCATGTTGTGTTTCCTTGTTGTGTTTTCCTGGTTGTGTTTTCCATGTTGTGTTTCCTGGTTGTGTTTTCCTGGTTGTTTTTGCCTGGTTGTGTTTTCCTGGGTGTGTTTCCTGATTGTGTTTCTTGGTTGTGTTTTCCTGGTTGTGTTTCCTGGTTGTGTTTCCTGGTTGTGTTTCCTGGTTGTGTTTTCCTGGTTGTGATTCCTGGCTGTGTTTCTTAGTTGTGTTTTCCTGGTTGTGTTTCCTGGTTGTGTTTTCCTGGTTGTGTTTCCTGGTTGTGTTTTCCTGGTTGTTTTTGCCTGGTTGTGTTTTCCTGGGTGTGTTTCCTGATTGTGTTTCCATGTTGTGTTTTCCTGGTTGTGTTTCCTGGCTGTGTTTCTTAGTTGTGTTTTCCTGGTTGTGTTTCCTGGTTGTGTTTCCTGGTTGTGTTTTCCTGGTTGTGCTTCCTGGCTGTGTTTCTTAGTTGTGTTTCCTGGTTGTGTTTCCTTGTTTTTTTTTCCTGGTTGTGTTTTCTTGAATGTGTTTTCCTGGTTGTGTTTCCATGTTGTGTTTTCCTGGTTGTGTTTCCTGGTTGTGTTTCTTGGTTGTGTTTTCCTGGTTGTGTTTCCTGGCTGTGTTTTCCTGGTTGTGTTTTCTTGAATGTGTTTTTCTGGTTGTGTTTCCTGGTTGTGTTTTCTTGAATGTGTTTCCATGTTGTGTTTTC